>NC_143019.1:53411995-53746120 GCF_055824585.1 Amblyomma mixtum
GACGTATGGATGTATGGATGGATAGGAGCGCCCCCTTTGAAACGGAGCGGTGGCAACCGCCACCATGCTCAGCCGGCCATTTTTTCCTCTTTTTTTGTTTTTTTCTCTGTCTATTTTATTTTTTTATTTTTTATTTTTTTATTAGTTCTGCATTTTACAGAAAAGTGAAACAGCGACCTGTCATGTTTACAGTGCAAACTGCAGTAATTCCTCAGAGCAGTCCTTCAAAAAAAGATACTGATTGAGACGCGTGATTTTTGTTAGTAAAACTGAATTTAGTGGCCCTGCATGGTTTTGTTAACGTTCGTTCGGCAGTAAAGGATTCGTTTGGTTTATTAGGGTTCAACGTCCCAAAGAGACTCAGGCTATGAGGGACGCCGTAGTGAAGGGCTCCGGAAATTTCGACCACCTGGGGTTCTTTAACGTGCACTGACATCGCACAGTACACGGGTCCCTGGCATTTCGCCTCCATCGAAATTCACCAGCCGCGGCCGGGATCGAACCCGCGCCTTTCGGGCGAGCAGCCGAGTGCCATAACCACTGAGCCACCGAGGCGGGTTCGGCAGCAAAGGAGTATTTCCCTTCTGAGAAGATTACATTTCAAACGGAAACGCTTTCCTCGCCGCTTGATGATGAAAAAGCCTATGAGCAACGCCAAGGGTTTGAAAGCAGCCGGTGTGCACCAATTAACAGCACATATTTTGAACGGCGAAGGGGAGATTGTGCGAGAAAAACTAGGCACACTGTATACCAAATGCCTAATGACATCGGGCGTACCAGATGCTTGGGAGAAAGCTAACGCCATGATCCCTATGAAAGGAGACGTAAAGGATACAAATTACACAGCGATCAGCTTACTGTCCATTGCGTATAAAGTATTTGTGGTTTATGGGGGTTTAAAGTCCCAAAGCACTCAGGCTATGAGGAACGCCGTAGTGAAAGGCTTCAGATATTTCGACCTGAGATTCGAGAAATTTGGGGTTCTTTATTAAGGCAAGGACTAATACAGTCAGGACAACCTTAGACTTCATTCAAATGATGAGGCGGGCTTTCGTAAAGGAGACTCGAGCATAGGACATATTCAGACCATCAATCAAGTGAAAAGAGAAATGTGCAGAGCATAACCAAACACTATATATATAGCCCTCATAAATTACCAGAGAGCATTCGACTCAATCGAAACCTCCGCAATAATGCAGACACTGCGGAATCAGGGCGTAGAAGAGCCTTATGTAAAATTATATATAAACGAATCCGCAGCTGCCATAGTCCTCCATAAAGTCAATAAAATTCCAACAAGGAAGAGCGTAAGGCAGGCAGAGACAATCTCGCCAACTGTATTCACCGCCTTTTTACAGGAGGTAGGCACAGGCCTGGATTGGAACAGCTGGGGATAAGATTGAATGAAGAATACCTTAGTAATCTGTGCTTCGTTGATGGCACTGTCTTCCTAAGTCACTCAGGAGATGAACTGCAGAGAACGAGCAAAGAGTTAGAAAGGCATGTTAAAAAAAAAAAACTCGTGAATGCAGTACGACACAGCTACACTCGATCACTGTCGTGCTCTTCCTTCAACATAGCTTTGCCTGCATTCGAGTTTGATTCTCACCTGCTGCAACTCTTGCAGGTCAGCTTTGAGGGTTCTTCGCGCAGTGTCGGTCTCCTGTCGTAGCTTGCAGATGTCTGGTCCTTTTTCCTGCTGCATTCGACCATCCGCAAAACAATCAGTCCAGATTTAATTTGGGACCAAGTTTTCACATTAAAGAACAACGGTTTGCGACTACAACACCCCAAAGTACTGCACACAAAAATTTTTTCCTTGCCATGTGGCAGATATGAGCGCAGTTTTTTCTTCGGGGTAATGGGCAGTAGGATAATGACTATAGCATGGAATGATGCACATATAAACCCTGTGTAGCATTGTCGGTTTTCTTAATGAATGGTAAAGATGATGCATATACCATGATCACACATTGTTCTGTACAAAAGCAATTGTCATGTGTTCAGCACATGCTCCTGCAGCTGCAACAATGGCGCACAGGATGCAGACGAGTTCACAGGCTGCTGAAAACCTATACAATGCTAAGCATCTCCTAGATAAGAAAAAAAGGTGCTACAGCACACATGGAGAATCCTGATGGTTCTTTTTTCCCCGTCACCAAGTGGCTACGCGTAGCTGCCAAATGCTCTTTGGACTGCTTGGATAACAGTGTCCTGTTCTCAAATGTGGTCTTTGAAAGAAGCCACTGTGACTTGTGACGTCACATGTTGGCCCCCTGGATGGGCTGCAATGAGGGCATTAGTGAAGGACCTTAGCAGAGAAGTCCATGCTCTTGCGACATCCAATTTACCACAATCCCATCACTATTCACTGTTCTTGTTGTGGGTCTTGCATTAGAACAGCTCATTAACTATATATATATTATCACTTGGTCAATTCATGCTATGCCACAACATAGCATGAATGCAAGACAGGAAAAGCTTGAATGACATGGCTATGCTGTCATATCTTACTAGTGGCATACACTGCCAGACTTACACGTACTGAAGGCGGCAGTTTCTGAATGCGTTCCAGTATTTAATACTGCACAGTGCTTTAATACACTCGCTCGGCTGTACTGTGTTTTCTTTCACATTACTATCGTGTCTGGCGCATGCGGATGCTTATGTACCATAAAAACCAACAACACACACATTACAAGGGACTGCAAATTGTCAAAACACATGACACGTTTCTCTCTCTGCGGTAGCTTCAGTCTGTTGCTAGTGTAGCTGGCACCACCTGTGGAAGCTTCTTGTAACAAAACAAGCCTAACCAAGCCGTGCTCTTACCAAGTGCTCTTAGCAGCGGCTTGATAGTGCGTCAGCACTTTCTGCAGCGGCGCGGCGGCCGTTCACTTCGCCACGGTCAGCGGGCACGCTCGGCTTGCTCGAAACGCCGTTGAGAGCGCTGCAATTTGGTAGCGCACGAGCGTAGTCACGTATAATTTTTCATATCTCGCGGGCTTTCTTTTGATGCCGGAAAAAAAGACCCCGTAGGAGATACGATGCTACAATAAACTGGATCAGTTGTTTATAAACATGCTGTACAACCTAACCTAACGGTCTTGGCACTAAAATGAATATTTGAAAATTTGCATAATTCATCTTAGTTAACTAATTAAGCGCAATTAAAAAATATTCTGAGGAGCGCCACATAAAGGCAAACAATGTAACGTTGGTTTCAGCGGGCTGCGGTTTACCGCTTTTTTTAAATCCTTGGTTCAAGTTGCGTGAAACACCCTGTATATGCCAATTGCAAGCAATGCAATTTTTCAGTGCACATGCAAATAAAGTTGGTTACACACTATCAAATTGCATTCTAATTCTATGCGAGTGACCAAGAGCTGTATAAACAAATGATGGCAGCAGCAGTTCCTTTTCATACGCCAGTGAGCTGCGAGAAGTAATATAGAGGCTTATCAGGGACACGACTGCCACCTTGTGACCTTTCTGGCTGATGAACAAGAAATGGAAGAAGGAATCGAGGTGGCAGGGGAGCAAAGGACGAGCAATGAGCATTGTCAGTATGTGATGGGAGCACTCTCTACTGCAACGGGTTGTCCCGTCTGCAGGTGGGCGGGTGCCAATGGTTCACCCATTTTTATCATTTGTCCCACCTTGAAAAACCGATTGCTTCATCTCAAAGCTTAACACAGTATTCGTAATCCACTTTGAATGAATGGGGCACCTAAAAAAATATCATCTCAACAATCTGATAAACTTTGATCATATCATCAAGATTTCACTGATTTCTGGTTTGAGATCCCCATTATCTTGGGGAGAAATTCATTTAAGCACGTCCCATTCTGTGTCTAGCAGCAAAGCCTTGCACTGCTATCCAAGTAAGATAATCCTTTATCCTTCAGTTGCTACCCAAGCAATGCAAAATAGTTTCAAATGTCAGTGACATTACCCCGACGTTGGATTGACAAGAAGTGCAGAAAAAAATGTTGTCGCTTAATCTGTGTCAGCAGTCAGGCAAAACATATGCACACCCTGCACGAAAAAAAAAGGTCGTTTGCATACTCTGCAAAGGTGAAGGAAGAGAAGAGAAACTTTCAAAGCAATAGATCGCAAAGTGCCAATTTTTTGACAGTGCATTAATACACGCAATTACCACATCAAGCATTTCCATGGCAATAAAATAATAATCAATCATGTACGAGGAACTGCCACACAGAAACATTAAGAACCTGAAAATGTCATCACGCTGCGCACACATAAAAATGAGAGCGACTTTCAGTGAGCTTCACGATGCCTTCATGACACCCCTCATGATGCCTTCAGTTTAGAGCCAGTCACACACTCCAGCTGAGTGAAGTTAATGTGACGTAATTCTGAAACATCATAACCTACCTCGGGCACTGTTACAGTAACATCACATTTTGGTGCGCAAAGTTGCATGGCAGTTGTTACAGGCAATGGTGAGGCAACATTTTGCATTAGTTGGATAACTCCACCATTGTACCCACCTTCAATTTTAACTAGGATGGTTACTCAGACATTTAGTTTCCTTTACACATGTTAATAAACGTCTCTTACCTTTAGGCTTTCGTAGCAGTCATTCATGCTCAAGAATTAGTGTCCGAGGAAAGGCCCCCAGAATTCTCCAGTAGCACACCATAGACTCTATTCAGATCACCTAAAGCAGATTGAAAAAAATAAGCGAGACTAATCACAGTGTCTAACACAGAAAGACCCATGAACATGCATGAAGAAATCTGCAAAAATGAGAGATGTGCAATCTGCAAAAGTGAGAGACCACAAGATTACTGCACAGTCCCTGCAGCCACAGCAAGAGCATGGTCCACTAGTTATCAAATAGAACAATACTGAGCAGCTCAGAGCCAGTTCAGTTCTTTTCATGCCCTGCTGTTCAAATAGATAATTGAAATCAGTGGTATCACTTCCTGATTTCACAATGAGCAAGTCTGACACATAAACAATGTCATGCCAACCGTATGAATTTCTAGTAGTTTTGCCAACCCCACAGGGATGTCAGCTGTTGTTTCTTTGCAAATGACTATAGTATAGGTTTCTTCACATCCTTCATAATCTTGTGCCGGCACTAAAGAAGGGGTTTGATCAGCCAAGCCACATGCACACGCGCACGCACGCACACACACACACACACACACACGCACACACACACACACGCACGCACATACACACACACACACACACACACACACACACACACACACACACACACGTAAAAAGGTTATTAAAATGACATCACTAGCGCGGCACGCCTATGCAGGCAACCATGCCGCTCAACAAAATGGCAGTCACATCACATCATGGCCACATGAGCGAGACAATCCTGTTGTCTGACAAACCCAATAATGACCCCAACTTCAAGTCATGGCGGACGGGACTTTTCTCGGCGCCCTTTCACACATCTATTAGAGAAGCTGGGTGCGCTGCCCTCTACCCACCTCCCTTTGTGCAGCATCTTTTGGGCCCAAAAGCACCCCTAAGGTGAGGGCTTTTAGTTTCGAACCTTGCAACAGGATGGCAGCTGGTAGTTACAAGGTTGCCAGGCGCCTCCTGACAATCACCAAATCGGATTGCGAATAGGATCAATACGGGGCGAATTTTTTACAATTTAAAGATTTTATTTCCAACACTGTCAGAGATACATTGGTGCGATCAGCACAGCAAGGCAGACGCCATGCATGCTACAGACCTCAATATTTAGACGATTTTTTAACTAAAATTTTGAATCAAGCTTTTTATTCTTGATTTTATGGGGCATCACCAATGAAGGCCGCCAACATCGATGGCGAGCGCAGATCCCCAACCTTCTTTATCCGCAATATGACTCCAATTATCGATCACAGAGTTGCCCCCCCCCCTCCCCCCCGTTCCACACACCCACAAAATGGGCTTCTCACACCACGAAGACAGGACGCCACTTGTGCATTTTATCACAGAAGCAGTGAGCGTGATTTTGGCAATAATACTGCATGCAGCGACACCATTCTACAAATATGCAACGCAGGAAGGCCAACTTAATGAACTTTGAAATGTGTAATTTCGCCGTCCAATTTTCGAATCACACTGCGAATAAAAAAAATGGCAGAGGCTTAGCTTGGTTAAGCCCGGAAGGTTACGAAAGCAAATAACGAGCAACTTTAGCGACTATAGTAGTGAAAGGCGAAAGCCTGAGTGCTGCACGGAACGCCAGAATTAGCTTAAAGTGTTATTGAGGTGTCCACTAAACCACAGAGTTGGTAAGGCGCCTTTCCTTTCCTCCAAATGAACGCAGTCCCCTCTCTTACTGCCCGGGATCTGCGGCGCTCTGTGGCTCCCGCTGGGACCGCGCCGACGAACAGACTTGGTAGCTCAGATTTCACCTCCGTATGACGTCAAAGACGCGAGCGCCTCCACGCGTCATCAAACTGGAGGCCGTTTGAAGGTCGAACGTGACTACCACCGTGACCACGCTGAAGGCTAAAAACCTAGCGTAGTATGGCTTTCGCAATAAAATTCAAAGACTGCGCCCACCCCAGATGCAGGTAGCCCTCAGTCCCGCAACACAATACTGTCCCTAATTTCAATAATAAGAAAGCTGATTAATTTACTGGACTTAATT
The DNA here is from genome assembly GCF_055824585.1 of Amblyomma mixtum. NCBI lineage: Eukaryota > Metazoa > Arthropoda > Arachnida > Ixodida > Ixodidae > Amblyomma > Amblyomma mixtum. The sequence goes on from NC_143019.1 coordinate 53,418,636, forward strand.
AAGCATCTAATTATTGGGCTCCACCACACACACAACGTCCACGCCGCCGTACAACACACCTGCACAGGCATATCAGTAATATCAGTGACAGTTTCAAAAACGAAAATCTGTAAACAGTTAAACAAATAATCCTGCATGCACATACGTGCGCACGCAAGCACGCGCGCACACACACAAACAACACAACCACACACACATACGTATCTTTTTCCCTTTTCCTACAGCTCAGCAAAAAAAATGCCAATTTCAGTGAACCTGCACACTCATTTTTTCTGACGCTTCTGACAAATGCAATAACCCTAATTCAACAGGGCAAAGGAGTAAACTCCAGAACGGATGCCGACTGAGAAGTCTTCAGAATCATGCTATCCCTTCACTTTCGCTCAGCAAAGACACGAAACCTAATGCTGACTCTGTATGTAAATGTTTGAGGCATGCACAATTTTGGCTTTTTTGGACACCCCTCCACAACTTGAGACGACAGCACAGCAGAATTCTAATGTATTTTCAGTCCAGTTTTGCTTTTCCTCAATTTTCTGACACCGGACGCAATCATAGCACCCAACCTCATAAGAATTACTGGAAAAAAAAATCAGAGAAAATCAGGGTGGCCACTGGTGCCACCTTGCACATCTGAGATGTGATGTTGATGTTCATTGTATTACACATTATAACAGAGCTCAGTTTTGTTCTTGAAAAAGGTACCGGCTTTTAGTGCAATCCTGGTGCAGATCACTTATAGTTAGTCATAATGCAGTAGCTCGTAGAACTACCAGTCTTTTCGTGTGCTTTGGTTAAACTGACATAGCAATCACATCACTGCAAGAAGTGACCAGCAAGTTTACGGGTGCCAAGCTACCTGCCAACGAGGTGTTGAATTTTTCAAACAGTTTCTGTAGAGATCAAGAAAAAGCTGCCAATTTCTGCCCCATTCTTTCATCAGTGATGGTACATGACACCATAAATGACAAAGAGCAGAAACAAGAAAGCAACTTTCAGCTATGTCAGTGCAGAAAGTGTGCAAACACCTGTTAGGAGCCTAGAAAGAAGATAATAGGTAGGAAGGATGTTGCATATGCATCTCAGCACTGATGAAGTTTTACTAAACAGAAATTCTGTATTTCCCGACAGAGATTCACGAGACAATAATATTTGTGGACCAAAAGTTCAGAAAACTTGCAACACTAGTCATAGTCCGCCACATTCCAGTGCTGCGACTCGAAATTTACAACGGAAAATACAGCAGCATTTTCTGCTCCATTTTGACAATGGCAGAATTTTTTAGTCCACTGACGTTACAGCCCAGGAAGCCTAAGACCCATGGTTGAAAAACACGCTTTTTGAAACTAAGAAACTGGCAACTGACCACTAATGCTCATTGCGAGAGCTCACTTCAATGCGCTGAACATCAATAGTTCGACCCATGGGACAGGTCTCTTAAAGCACGCAGGCTCCTTCTAGCAAAGAATAATATGAGGGTAAAACACTGCAGGAACATGGGAGCGAGACGGTCGTAGGAACTCGGGTTACAGGCTAGCCAATCAGTTGCAAGCAGATTTTTGAAGGCTACAATCAGAAGAGTACAAAACAAACACCTCTAAGACCGGTACAGTAACGGTGAAACTTTTAAATGGCCTCTACATAAGGCCTTAAAGGGACAACTATGGGTTCGAGTCAGGTCACGTGCCATTTGTCTTTCCCTGCGGCGCCTGAATTGAAGGCTTTGAATACCGCTGACACAAGGCTTGTCGGCTCTGCTGTAAAACATGAAATCTACGCAACTGTGGTTCAGGAGCAATTAAATGCCATTCGAACTGCGCTCCACTCAGGTAAATAAAATTCCGCCTGTCCGGGGCTGCCTAACGACCTGTGCAAAGGAAAGCATTCATAAGCCAGTAAAACACGTCCTACTAAAATTGGGCGTTTAAAAGAAACTGGACCAATCCTTAAGCGCTTCCATGTACAGATTACAGTTCGAATCATCGCTCGCCTCCGCAGTGTGAGCCCCTAAGACTAGTGGCCAACCTCCGACTGCGTTTGCATTCACAAAAGCAGGGCTGTATTGGAATACGAGTTTTTCTTCTGAGCCCAATAGACGTGACAGCGCTTGCTGACAAGTTATATTCTTTAAAAGTTCTATATCTATAAAACACTGCTATGTTATCTTGTTCCAAGAAGTCATAAAAATGCAAAGATCAAGGTTATATGCGACATTCGCGTTAACTGTCTCACTAAGGACGGTCCGATAGCGGCGGGGCCCGCTAGACTCACCTGCCACTGGAGCCACCGGGCCGAAAGTACCGGTAATCTCGACTCCCTCCGGAGGTTGCACAGGGAAGGGGGTGGAGGGCTCCGCCGCATTGCGCACCACTTCCCGACGACGGTCAGTCATGGGTGTGTGCATCAAGAGCAGGTCGGAACCCCTGCATTTAACCCAAGTCACGTGACTGCGTGCCGTCGTCATAATCGGCCAACCGGACTGCGAACAAACAGCTTACTGCGGCAGGTGGCAATTAACATGTCACGAGTGGTTGCTCGAAAGCAGCAGCCTGGGCCTCCACTCTTCACAAGCTCAACCGATCGCAGGGATCTATGAATGTAAAGTACGGAATGACCAGTTTCGTATATATGGGCGTTAACCATTAAAGATATCCAGCTCCGCCTTAAGGGTATGGCGCGCTTACGTCCTACGTCACGGGCGCCGTCGTGGATCGGAACCAGCGCCAGACCCCGCTTCGATATCCTAGATTATACCCTAGCCGCTGTGATGCGAAAGCATACAGCGTGCCGGTGGCCTTTCACCGTTGGGCGACTCTTCACGGGGCGAGGGGGGAGTGCAACAATGTATCTTTATGTTTTAATGCACTAAACTGTTCCCAAAAACATGCATCCTGTGCAGCACAAGGGTAGGAGGACAACCAGGGCTCTGGCTCTCAATCGGAAATATAAGCAACAATCAGGTGTCGTCTACTTCAAATGCGGCTGAGTATCCAGTTCCCGACAGAGCATTTGCAGTCGCAGAGATTACGGGAACACAGGCCACAGTCCTTCATCGAAATTCAGCCGCCGCGGCTAATCCTCTCATTTCGTGATCTAATCCACTCCTTGAACTAACGAAAATTCAGCTTCCGTACAAAATCGTATTAAAGAGAAGGAAATCACCTTAAAGGTGCACTGAAGATGAATCTGAACTCGTATTTTACCGCGGGAACTCGATCTACACGTTCCGAGCATTCTTATAAATCTCGATTTATTGCCCTGTGTGGCCGATTTCCCTAATTAAATCGAATTAACGTCCGGCTCCCGCCTTTTTTTTTTAATTCTCCCCCGTACGGTGGGCGGAGTTGACCAACGCGTGGAGTGGCTTTCAGCCAGCTCCGTGGAGGCTTTCTTTCGCTTAATTTTGTTTTTTAGGTTTCTGTGAATAAATACTTTCATTCGCAGATAATATAGCCGCAAAATAAGCCCGCAGAAATAAAAATACGCGCGGACTATTTGTTTCTACGGATTGCTACGTATTACTCCGCCGATGGCAGAGCGGCAAGCTGCCACGGGACTGGGTGAAAGGCACTCCACGCGTTGGTTGACTCCGCCCTCCGTACGGGGGAGAATTCAAAAAAAATGGCGGGAGCCGGACATTAATTCGATTTAATTTGAGAAATCGGCCACACAGGGCAATAAATCGAGATTTCTAAGAATGCTCGGAACGTGTAGATCGAGTTCCCCCGGTAAAAAGACGAGTTCAGATTTCTCCTTAGTGCACCTTTAAGGAGACTTCAAACTCCTTCCGTAACCCGGTAGTTTTCTTCCATATGTTCCCAAACCAATTTTCTACCCAACGCACCCTCTGCGATGAGAGAGCTCCCTTAAACTTATACTCTGGGCATGCAACCAAAACCCCTCCCCCCTTTTCAGAATTAGGGGAAATCCCGATTCCAGACGACTGGGAGAGCCTGCTGCGCAGCTCGGACCCGGACATACAAGACCGGATCCTTAGGTGCGCCTATGAGGCTGCCAGTAGGCTTGACCAGCTGGCCATCTAGCAGGGCGATAACTATCCCGACTATAAATAAAGGTTTCTTCTCTCCTTTCTCTTCCGTCTCGTAGATAGTTACCAGTCTAGTCCTGAGTTCCGACGAAATGTTCAAGCTGTGCTGAAGGGTGGTGGTCTCAAGGCCAGGCTTTCTTACTTTGACTTAAGGACAGAGCATTATCACGAGCCGTTACATCCGCTGGCATCACAACTTCCTGGCCACTGTTAATATTGTTACACACTACAGCAACAAGATTAATGCGTGGGAAAAAACAGGTGGTCTTACGACCTGCCAGCAGGGATCCGCGGAGGCCGGAATGTCGGGCGACGCCGCGACGGTGGGCATCTGCGTTGAAAACAAGAATAACAATTAGGCCGGCAGCTCTGCCGGTTGTACTGGAGTCCGACGGAGAGCCGAATCTATTGTTAAAAGCAAAGTGAGAGCAACCAGTACAACAGCGCACGACTACTTATACACTCTGAGTAAACACAGGTAACGCAGCCCTCACCTGAAATCGAGATGGAAACATTCGAACAGTGACAGGCAACAATTCTTGAAGAAAACGTGTTTACTGCGGGCACACAATTTGCCTCATGTATGGTAACTGTTAAATAATTTTATGTTACCGTACTAAAGAGGACAGAACATAAAGCTCCTCAAGGATGAACGAAAATAAGCACAAGAAAAGCAACTTGAAAAGTAAATGTTACACACTTGTGGCTTCTCATTTTTTTCAATGATGGCGCACATTCCTACAGGGTTTTCCCCAGTATTTATGGCATATACGAGGAACTTATTTTAGTTTTGCATTCATTGTTTTGTTTTCGTGCATCCCGTTGTTGGAAGAATTACCCTCCTAGATTTTCTTCTGTGCTACCCTTACCATAAAAAGCATAGACTTGATGCTTTTGCACCGCTAGACATGTGTGCCTTCGTAGGCTACGCAAATCAGTTATTCATCCAATTTCTGTTACAGGCAAGAGGAAATCACCACCACAAATAAACTTTACACCAAAATAGAGAGATGAATATTTAATAATGTTAGCTTGCAGAGGAAATACGCCGCGTTAAGTCCCAGTCATAATATGGCATTTTAGGACGTAAGCTAGATACGAGTTGGACTGAAAGATCAATTCCGGGGGATTTCCTAACATGTTGAGTTGACTATCGCATTGCAGTTCCTGGACCTTCATGTCATAGTTCCAAAGAATAGTGGTTCAAAACGTTGAGAAAAACAGTTATAAAACACCAGAACACCGTATAAAAGACGGGAAATTCAAACCAAATCAAAAGATTTTGACCGTGTGAGACGCCACGGATACCGTCAAAAAAACCTTGCGTCCTTATTGGTTAGCTAAGCCGACAGTTTTTTTTTCCAGCAAGCTCAGAGCGACTATCGCCGGGCGTGCAGTTCACGATGCGCCGCACGGAAGGTGGCCCGCAGAAATTGAGCTGATTCACGCCACCATGCGGGGAAATTTACAATAAATTTGCGCCGAACGAAAACACCACCCAGCGGCCAAATTCTGCACAAAGCGTTAGAAGACTCTGAAGCACGTGCCGGGAGAGTTTCGGTAAAATGCGTGAAGGTAAAAAAAATTCCTGAGATGCCGTTTAAGGTATTCCTGACCTTAATTCAGTGTATTGGCGCGCAGGAAGGCAAGCTTGACCGTAGCGACCATACCATCGAGGAGACTGGTTTTGAATCTGACAGGCAGAGTGTGGGCTAATTTCCGGACTACTGAATCAGTCTGTATTACCAGGCCCTATTGAGGTAATAACCGATGAAAAACGTAGCACTCACAACATGCTTTTCTACACCACCTAACTTGGAAAGATTATTAGAAGGGAATGTGACACAGAGTGCGAGCGCTGTTTTTATGAAATAAACTCGTCATTTTCCTCTACTCAAACTTGTTTCAAGTAACAGACATTATAACTTTGCCCAGCAACAACCACAGGGATTGGTCAAAGCATTAGGTGCAAATCATTGTGGTATAGAAAGCGCTGGATTCCAATATGTACGAAGCAGCGGAATAGACGAAAAGAGCGAAAACCGGGTTGTACACAGCAGTGCGTAGCAACATAACATGTGTAAACAGGCGAATACATTTTACCACAGTCTCGAATGAAAAAAGAAAACATGATCGAAAAAGAGAGTTTAAATGCTGTTAATGCGGTTTTGCGAACTAGCGAAAAATTGTAAATAAGCAAATTTGATGCCGACAGATGTCCAGGCCGCGGCAGTCTGCCCGCAGTAGATGGCTCGAATATACAGGACGTTAAAACTTAGACTTTACTGATTTTTTTTTAAATGCGAAAAGCCGTACGCTAGTGCCGCTTTTGCTCGTTGGTAATGCGGCCAGGCGGAGACAAATTGGGGTAATTTTTGTCTGCATGAATTCAGTAATTAGCTAAAAATAAATTAACTATTTATTGCCTTATGTAAGCATGCATATTTATATTTTAGAACTTGGGGCATTTGCTTTTGAGGGCTATACCATTTTCTACAATTTTAGTAACACGCCTGTGCCCTGAGATACGCACGTCTAAAATTTCGGCCCAGTTCGTCTAATTACGCATGCGAGACCGCGGCTCTCGGCGTGAAGCACCTCCGTCGAGTGACGCAGCTGTTGCGTATTGCCCTCTGCCTTGCAAGAGTGCACAGCGAGCGGCATAGCGTCTTTCCACCATCTGTAGAAGCAATAGCTTAAAGAAGTAGCGCTCCTTTCTCGCCGACCGAACAGTGATTCATCGGTTTCGCGCGCCAAGAAGGAAAACGCTGCCGAGAACGAAAATTCATCCGCGCCGCCGCTCGCTGTGCACTCTTGTAAAGGCAGAGGGCCATACGCAAAAGCTGCGTCACACGAGGGAGGAGCTTCACGCCAAGGGACCAATACGATTTACTGCAGTCAACTGTATTCGTGCCCAGTTTGCATAAGCATTTCTTTAGGGGGTCACATTCATTGCTTGACGAAGTTCACAATGGCTCCACCTATCATCAGTTAATGCTAAAGGACTGATAAATGGTAGCTAGCCGCAAGTAAAAAATTTGAGATCGGAAGATAAAAGGGTTCGTACAGCGGTCTCCCCACATGTGGAGAACTTTGGAACGAGGGTGCAGGAGGGCCGAAAGGAGTGCAGTTCTGTGGTTCAGGGCATCAGCGAGATGGCCGACGAACGGATGCGGAGGTATATCAATTTGGTTTACTCTTACCGTCGCCTCAGAAGGGAGGGCTGTCCTTGAGGATTCCGCTAATGGAGGTGGCGTCTAGAAGATAAAACATTCCCGAAAAAATTAGTATGGGCTTCAGGAAAATTGTCAGTAAGTACGTACACAGGGTGACATATATTCTTACCGTGGTGCACCAACCCGCGGAACCAGCTGGTGACGGGGATCTTGAGAACTAAATGACAGAAACGAGGGAAATTTTCTCTTGGTGTAAAAGTGTGGATGTTCACATCTTGTCAGCATACTGGAGATTTGAAAAACCCTTACAGCGCTCTCGCCACCGGACGGGGTCCAGGGGAAATCACTCTCAGAGGGGAGTGGTGGCCTAAAAGATGGCATCCTTATAAGGCACTGGTATCAGGCATTAGGGCTAAGTGTTGCTCTTTGACCCTTCATGACACATGAATATTTTATGTGGTGTTTTACAACGTTATCGATATTGTATATGATAAATGAGGAAGTTATAAAAGTTGAGATAAGAGCGGTGAAACAGAGTTTAAGTGAAGCTTTGTGGGAATTCAGATTATGCGCAATTATTCGAAACGTCTTCTAGTGTCGGCTGCGGGGCAGTTCAGGAGAACGTAATGCCTGCGAAGGCAAGTAGGGTGGAAGTGACGTAACACCGGGAACAACGGGGCCCTGACATGCCGTTAAGCTCCGTGCAAGAGTGGTCAGTGAAGGTCGCGATCACGTCCTCCTACGTCGCAGTGAAATCAGATGATAGTTGTAAAGCTCGGCCCATATGTGTCTGAATTTACTTTCGCGCATCCGCGAGACATTTGTACCAGACAATGCGTGCGCCGTATTCTCCGATTACAGTATGTTAGTTTTTCTGCCTGTAATCTAGTGTTTGAGACAGTGTTTTTCATAATATTACGTAAAGTTTGTTCGTATCTCTATTGATGTTTGCTGTACGACGTGCCCTCTTCGATGCACTTTGTATGCCCCTTTCTATTCTGGTTCAAACTTTGAAATTTCATTCTTTGATATTTTCCGAAAAGCTGGTCAAGCCTTGTGGTGCTCCGGTAGAATAGCTTTAAAATCTCCGGGACCGTCTGTTTTTAACTACTTGTTGAGAATGTTTTTGTACCACATTTTCTGGATGCGTCTTGCTGTTTGCAGTAATCACATTTGAACTAAGTCATCACAATTGAATTATATCATCAGTCCAAGATAGTTTATAATGCGAGAATACGACGTTCATACGGTGGTCAAGCCATCGATGGCAGAGTCCGGCAGGGAGGACCAGTTAGGGTCCGAAGCGAGCGAATGCGTGGTTCATCTTGTAACCGCCTCGGTTGCATAACCTGAATCCACGAAACAGGTTGGTTGGTTTATGGGGTTTAACGTCCCAAAGCGACTAAGGCTATGAGAGACGCCGTAGTGAAGGGCTCCGGAAATTTCGAACACCTGGGGTCCAAAGGTGTGGAGGGTTCGGAGGAGCCCTCGGGGCTCCTGGGGACTTCCTACAAGACAGAAGTTTTAAAAAATGGTTGTTGCTTGCCGTAGAGCATTGTCGGTGATACAGAGGATAATGTGAGTGTTTCGTTACGTAGGCCCTCAAGTACTCCTAGAAGAAAGCTGAAATGGTTTCACGCGCATAACAGTATAATGCGCATCCCTCAACTTCCTTCAGCGCTACAACGTGACCGTTCGACACCGTCAAGGCAGCAGCCACGCTAACGCGGCGCGCTGTCCCGCCTCTCAAATTCCTTCTGGGAAGAAAGCTCGGCTCTGACACCACAGTGCCCGCTCGGAGGGTGCGAACTTGCGGCTGAGCTAGCGACAGTGGCTTAATATCAAGTGAACTTCAGAGAAAGAGATTGTTCGCGAGAGATTCGGAAGTGCTTTGCTCTTGCGTGCTTTTACTTTTGCATGTTCAAGACATGCACATGAACGCGCGTCTGGGCGCATACTTTCCGTTGTTGTTGTTAGTGGCTATTCATTATTGATAAAAATAAAAATGCCAGGAAAAGATGTTGCTAGCCGCGGCACCTGTCACCGAAACCTAAGCACCCGAGCTGCGGCTAGCGGGAATAAAAGCACAGGGAGAGGGAAAAATAGGGGGAGCGATAGAGGAAAGTATAGAGGTAAGGCGGCAGTGTACACTGTGCACAAGTACCGGATATACTACATTCCTAACGTTTTGTGCGTTTTACCGAGTTAATCTTTTAAGTGTTAACCGAGTCTAGGAGCGAAAAATTCAGGTTCGACTCGTCGTTTTCTTTTTCTTTTTTGCGTCTTATTGGTCATAGTGGCATTGTCCGCAACCTGAACATGCAGCGCTGACCGACGAGGGACAAAGGAAGGACGAAACACACAGAGCACTGATGTCAAACCAAATTGACCAGCAACACACCCTGCCCGTGTTCATTGCCCGCAAGTTGGACAGAAACCCAAGAGCCTTATTTTTCTCTCTTCGCTACTGCACAGCGTTCCTTCTAGGATTGCATGCGAGCGTTCGTACACGTTGCAGGTGTGCTAGGGTATGTTGTGCAATCCACAGGTAACTGTGGATTGCGCAAGACAGGCTCTACAGGCTCTGCTGTGACTTCCGCATGTAATGCGCCGCCCAGTCCCCTACTTTCACGGGTACTAAAAACCAAGTGTATCCTCACATTTAGGATTACTGACCACTTCCAAGCACAACCATTGCGTCGAGCGTCCTGTCTGAGTTTTTAAACCGCTAACATTTTTAAACTGCTCCCTTGAAATGGGGTTCCGCATGCGGCACTACGCTTGGGCGTGACAGCGGTCACTGCATTAAAATGTAAGCCTCTCAAAATATCTACGAAGGCAGAACAGGCGGCAACCACTGGCGTATAGCACAATTGGTAGAGCATCGCACGCGATATGTAGGGCTCCTGGGTTCGCTTCCGTAACGGACACATCTAAAATGATTGCTCAGTCGCGCCTTCCAACAGCAACAAAAACAGAAAAAGAGACCTTGGTTCCAAATACTCTTGCGTTCTTTAGTACCACTGAAGGTAGTGATTGATAGGTGAACTGTTCAATAATATTTTACGTCGCTCTTGGAGCTGCAATTTCGAAATTACTTTTCTAGACGCGTAGAAATTCCAGACTGCTTTATTACCTCACCAACCATGCTAGAGCTGAGCTTCCACGAAATGTTCAAGCTTTGTTGGAGGGTCGGGGCCTGAAGGCCAGACTCTCTCACTCTGAAGGACAGAGTGATATCACCAGCCGACAAATGCGCTGGCACCACAGCCTCCACGCCACTGTCCATTATACACACGACGGCAACAAGATTAATGTGTGGGGGGAAAGAAAACAAAAACAGGTGGTTCTTACGGTTTCCCCCCAGCTGCTCAGGCTCGTGGAGGCAAGGGGAGGCGGCGACGGAAGCTGCAATGAAAACGAGAATATCAATTAGGCCGGCGGCTCTGCCGGCTGTACTGTTGTCCGACGGACAGCTGTGTCTATTCGTAAAGCCAAAGTGAGAAAAAGCGGTGCAACAGCGCCCGATTACTCTCTGAGTAAACACTCTGGGTAAACACATGCAACGCAATTAACCCTCCCCTGAAATCGAGATGAAAACATACGAATAGTGACAGGCAACATTTCTCGAAGAAAGCGTGTTTACTGCGGGACACACAATGTGCCTCTTGTACGACTAATGCTAAAAGAACATTATGTTACTGTACTGTACAGACTGGAACACAAAGCTCCTCAAGGATGCACGAAAGTGCGTACAATCAAAGCAACTTTAAACGTACCCCCTTTGCCAAAAGTAACTGAGCAGCTCGTTTTTGTTTCTGAACTGTCTAACTGAACACCTACAGCAGCCCTAAAGACCGAAAGGTGTCTAAACGTGAGGACGAGGGCTCACCTTAGTCTAGACATATTAAGAGCTTAGGGGCTGCCATACGTGCTTGGCTACGTGGTTAAGAAAGGAACGACTGTTGCCCGGTTACTTTTGGCAAAGAGTGTACGTGTTAAACACTCGTGGTTTCTCATATATTTGTCAATGGTGGTGCACTTTTCTGCACGGGTTTTTCCAGTGTTCACGCGAAATAGCAGGAACTTTATTTAGCATTTCACCTGAGTGCCTAATTTTGAGTGCTGCCCCATGGTTGGAAAAATGACGCTCGTAGATTTTCTGCTGTGCTACCCTTGCCTTATGCAGAGTGTTATTTTTGCGATTGCGCCGCTAGAGATGTGAGCCTTCGTAGAAAACGCAATGCAGTTGTTTGTCCGCTTTCTGTTACAGGGGAGAGCAAATCACTACACAAATAAAAATTGTACGAGAACAGAGATGAACATTTCATAATGTTAGCTGGCATTGCAATTATGCTGTTTTAACTTGTCAGTTGGAAATATGCCGTGGTAACATGTCAGTAATAATGTGGCATTTTTGGACCTATGATGAATACGACGTCGAGTTGAAGATCAATTCCGTATGATTTGCTAATGTGTTGAGTATACTAGAGCAGTATATTTCCTGGACCTTCCTGTCTTAGTTATGTTGATTAGTGGTTCAAAAAGTTGAGAAAAAGCTATAGAACAACAGAAGACAGCAGAATATGGAGCCGAGGCCACGGCACTTTGCACGCAATAGGCGGCTCGAATATATTTTTGTAGTTCTCCGAGAAGGGGTTGCAGTGTTGTGAATGGCACGCTCCTCCACAACCGAGATGTCGACCTCAACTTCAGATACAGAAGCTTGAGATGTGCGGGTGTTAATGTGCGTCCAGTGCCGCCTCGCAGATCTCAATTCCTGGCTATTCCCAAAAAATGCTAAACTGCACTTGCTCGTCCCCAGTCAGCGTTGACGTTTTGCAGAAGGAGCGTCTAGGTAGACTGGCTTTTCGTAGCATGAGAGAAACAGTTCAGATCTGATAAAAAGAAATCATAGAACGTAATATTACCACGTATGAACAACAGTAGATATTCCTGAGAATGTTTGTAGTGTTTGTTCATTCTTCAAAGCTGCCGGCACGCCGCTTTATCGCTTTGTTTGTGATGAAAGGCGCGCCTAGATTCATCTCGATTGATCGCATCCAGGCGGAGCCTGCTCTACGTTGTTCCAGAGTGTCCTAGTAACTTTACAACCTTTATCTCGAAGGTTCGCTAACCGCTTTAAAGAGAGCACGGCCGAGAGCGGCAGTCATTCTGTTCGACGACGCCCAGCACGCTTCTTGCTGCGCCACCGCCGAGTGATTCAGCGCAAGTCGGGCGGGCGCAAGTCAGCCCAAACAAAGAGTTTCGTTTCGAAGTCATTCTCGCTGTTTGCTGGTTCGTTGGACTGCAGTCACCACAACTTGCCATTTGGTGGAGGTGCTAACGGATGTCCCTGTCGCCCTCACCCCCTGGGAGCTGTCAAAGGAGCCGGAGCCGTCTCGAAGAAGATCACGAGAAAGCCGCGGAAGCCGTCCCGACCGAAGGCGAAGGGAGAAGCAGCCGTCGTCTCCCGAGGAGTGCACCAGAATTCGGACTGGCACCAGACCGCACGCGAGCGAAGAAGGACTCCTCAATTTCGACGTCAGCCATGGCTGCGACACCAGCCCCCATTATTTTACACCAGCCCCGACTGCCACCCACGTTCAACACTTCAGCGGGCGAGGATCCTGAAGAATGGCTGGAGCAGTTTGAGCGTGTCGCCGTGTTCAACAGTTGGGACGACCAGTCTAAAGTGAGCCATGTTTTCTTCGCCTTGCAAGGACCAGCGAGAATTTGGTTCGGAAACCACGAAGCTTCACTAGCGACGTGGGAATTATTCAAGCGGGAGTTCCTGAAGGCCTTCACGAGCATCATCATGAAAGAAAGAGCTCAGCTGCTTCTACTGTCACGCATCCAACACCCGAACGAGTCAGTGTCCGCATCCGTAGAAGACATGAAGCGCCTTTTTCGATGAGTCGATCCTGACATGACCGAGGAAAAGAGGGTGGAGCTTCTGATGAGTGGTGCTAAAAAGGCACTTTTCGTTGCTTTGACCCGCAATCCACCCAAGGCTGTCGCTGAATTCACCAGTGACGCAGCCGCCATTGAGAAAGCTTTGGAAGCACGAGCCCGCAATTTCCATCGACAGTTCCAAGTGACCTCCACAACCTTCTCGGATGGCGCAGCATTCGGAGGCAACCTTCGGGATGTCATCCGTGAAATTGTACGAGAAGAGTTGCGTCTCCTATTACAGCCTTCAAATCACCCTCAAGTTGCGACCCTTGAAGAAATCGTATGCTAAGAAGTGCAGCATGCGCTTGGCGCCCCGTCATTTTCGCCTTTAGCAGAAACTCCAGCCTTAACCTACGCCGATGTAGTACGCAGACCTCAGCCCCAACCATAGAGCCGAATTCCGCCTCTTCGACGTGAACCAGCTGTTCCCAAACGCCGCCCCCCCCCTGACGCCGCCCGCTCAGCCTACGAACGACGCCCCAGCCCCAGGAAGTGCGACGCCTGGAAGACTTCCGACAACCGGCCGCTGTGCTTCCACTGCAGCGAAGCCGGTCATGTACTTCGCCACGGCCCGTACAGACGCGTTGGCCTGCGAGGTTTCACCATCGACGCCCCACGGCCATTCCCCGGCCAGCGACCACGGGAGATCAACGACTACCTGCACAGAGGGGAGTACGTGTCGTCAAGCCGTCTTCCCCGCTCGCCGCCGCCGTCCACCGCACGTTTTGCATCACCGGGCCGCACCTACGCTGCGGCTGTTCTAGGAAGGCCCCCTAGCCCCCGTAGAGGAAACTAAACAAAGCAACCTATAGAGGTAAGGTTGCCTGCCGAGGAGGTTGCCTACCGTATGAAGACGCCGCACCCACTACACCGACGCCGCATACAACGACAACCTCGACCACGACGCGAACCACCTTCAAAACAACGCCGCCATCAAGAAAAGCTTCGCCCAAACGCCCCACCTACGATTCACATACCCGATGAAGCCGTGACCCGACGCGGAGGACGACGTGCAATGCGAGAGCCAGGACATCCGATTTAGAAGTGGTTATCGACGGCCGGAAAGTCACCGCTCTAGTCGATACAGGAGCCGATTATTCGGTGATGAGCGGACCATTCGCTGCGCAGCTGAGGAAAGTAACGACCGCTTGGGACGGCCCACAAATTCGCACCGCAGGGGGCCACCTCATTACGCCATCAGGACGATGCACAGCGCGAGTGACTCTCAAGGGACATACCTATCCCGCGACCTTCGTAGTGCTATGGCAATGTTCCCGCGAAGTGATCTTGGGCATGGATTTCCTTAATGAGCATCAGGCGATCATCGACCTGCGATCCAAGATGATCACACTTTCCACGGACGAGGCCATCCCATCGATAAGAACTCCGCAACATCACGTTGCGCTTAGTGTCCTGGAGGAACAAGTGAGTGTCCCACCCCGCTCAAGCGTTATCATCACCGTAGGCGCCACGGAAGCGAATAACACTGAAGCCATTATCGAGGAGAACATGCAGTTGCTTCTCGACCGAGGAATCAGCATCGCAAGAGGCATCGCACATTTCCGCAAAGGACAAGCCGAAGTACTGCTGACTAACTTCAGCGAAGAATACCGGCACGTTAACAGAGGAACGACGATTGCATTCCTCGACGAAATATCCGACGTACGAGACTTCTTCGCGCTCTCCAACCCATCCGTAGAAGATTCGCCTGACCAAGAGAACTCGCCCACTTTCGACATAAACCCAGCCCTGCCCCGGAACAGACAAGACCAGATCCGCACTCTACTTCGAAGCTACAGCGAGTGCTTCTCGTCATCGCCGAAGGTCCAACAAACGCCGATTGCCAAGCATCGCATTATAACCGACCAGCACGCCCGACCTCTCCGCCAGAGCCCCTACCGAGTGTCGCCGCGAGAACGACAAGCCATCCGGGACCAAGTGGAAGAAATGCTGCGCGACGACGTTATCCAGCCTTCAAAGAGCCCCTGGGCGGCACCTGTTGTCCTAGTGAGAAAGAAAGACAGTGCACTTCGATTCTGCGTTGATAACCGGCGCTTGAACAACATCACAAAGAAGGACGTCTACCCTCTCCCTCGCATCGACGACACATTGGACCGGCTCTGCAGCGTCGCAAGTTAAATGTCTTGGTGCTCTGTTCGAAAAAAATATGTCCTGGAATGCTCACATAGATGCAGTTGCAACTAAAATTTGTCGCATTACAGGGATCCTGTGCAAATTGCGATATTTTGCTCCTGTTTGCATTAAACGCCTTATTTTCAGTGCCCTTTTTACTTCAATAATTAACTACTGTCACCTAGTGACGGGGAACAACTACTTTGTCAAATATTACTAAACTTCACCTCCTACAAAAAAAGGCAATTCGTATAGTTGCAAACGCTGCATACGATAGTCATACTGCACCTCTCTTCAGGGAACTAAACATTATCACACTTCCTGACATTTATAAAACAATGCTCCTTAAGCGTTATTCTAACGGAATTAAACAGAATAAAAACATTTTAGGCGGCATAGCAAACCTGACACCTAAACGAAAAACACGGAATACCCGCAGTACTGAACTGTGGGAAATACCTCGAGCACGCACTAACTATGGATACCAGATGCTACATAATATGCTCCCGTCGCTTCTAAACAAACGAGTTGCTTCATAGCCACAATACTGTTTTTTTTGTTGTAAATATATCATAGCCACAATAATTGCACTTTCTACCTTTTTCTGCATTACACCGTGCATTGTATAATTCATTAAACACTCTACTAATCTTGTAATTGTTTTGCTTATGTCCTGAATTTGTGCCACATCCTCCCATGTCTGATGCGTTGTGTTTGTATCCTAGTTTTGTTGCCAATGCCATGATTTTTAGGGGCCGTGAACCCCATCAAGCCCAGCTAGAGGCTTTTTGTTCACGGTCCTCAGCATCTGTAATGTTGATGTTGGAATAAAATGATGATGATGATGATGATAAGTGTTTCTCATCGATGGACCTCAAGAGCGGCTACTGGCAAATTGAGGTCGATGAAAGAGATCGCGAGAAGACCGCATTCATCACTCCAGACTGCCTCTTCGAGTTCAAGGTGAAAAAGTTTGGTCTCTGTTCCGCACCAGCGACATTTAAGCGAGTAATGAATACAGTGCTGGCAGGCCTGAAGTGGCAAATTTGTCTGGTATATTAAAGGGTCAGTCTACTGAACTTTATCGACCATATTTTCTTTGCGGCAACCGATAGCTCTTTACTCAAATTACCGTTTAGCCAGCTGTGGTGCCAAGAAGTGCGGTAGAACATTTTAAAATAGAATTTATTAATGTGGGAACACATCTGTATGAGATGGTAGTCTCATCTGGCAACCATCTGAATTTCCGCCGCGCGGCGACAAACATGGCGGCGCCCGTCGAAGCCGGACCTCTCGCTTCGGACTGAATTCTCGTTGTTGCTGCCTTTTTCAGTGCGTTCACTGGCCATAAATGAGGCGCCTGTCTTTCGCTTCGTCTTATCTCGCCTATAAGGAAGCATATAAGAGATAAATTTGCTTTATTTTAATAACTAGAGTGACGATTCTGCCGCTCCTAGGCTTAAATGGGGTCAGTTTGTTTACAGCAATGGTTCCCGTTCTGACGACCAGATGGCGCCACTATAGGCTGAGTTCATTTTTGCGTCTCTGCTAGCATACGCTGAACTAAAAGTGTGAATGTGCCTGCGCTTTGCGTACGTGTAACTATAAATATTCATGTGATTTACAGAAAAAGCGAGCGGTACGCCTTCTACAGTTTACTAGAACAAAACGTGCGTTTCGCTGACATTGGGGCATACAAATGGTACGTAGTATATTCACTTATTCTTCTACAAAAAAAGACTACCACTTTCTTGAACAAAATGAACGTTTGGGGTCGCCACCATGCATTTTTACGCGACTTTTAACACCGAAATAAAATATAAATTCCTGCCTAAACCGGGCGCAGATCCCTCGTTATTGATGTTATAGGGGGCCAACTACCAGAATATGCCATTTTTTATACACTCATCTCGGTGAGTAGACTGACCCTTTAAGATAACGTCGTTGTGTTCACCTCGAGCTTTGAGGAGCACCTAATAAGGCTTCGAACAGTACTAGCCGCAATCAAATCGTCCGGCCTAACCTTGAAAGCAGAGAAGTTCCACTTTGCCTACGAAGAGCTGGTCGTTTAGGCCACATCGTTAGCAAGGAGGGAGTACGCCCAGACCGCAGAAAACAGCTGCTATCACAATCTTTCCGCCACCGGCCGATAAGAAAGCTGTGCGCAGATTCCTCGGACTGTGCGCGTATTACCGACGATTTGTCAAGAACTTTTCGCGCATCGCCGAGCCACTGACCCACCAGACAAAAGCAGACGTGCCATTTAAATGCGAAGCGCCGCAAGTTTCAAGGAACTTCAGCGTGATTTCCAGTCCCCGCCGATCCTCGCACACTTTGATAAAAGCGCCGAGACTGAAATTCATACCGACGCAAGCAGTGCGGGCCTAGGCGCTGCCCTCGTTCAGAAAATTGACGGAGTGGAGAAAGTCATCGCATACGCTAGCCGTTCCCTGTCCAAAGCCGAGGCTAATTATTCGACAACCGAGAAGGTGTGCCTTGCCGTCATCTGGGCTACGTCGATATTTCGCCCCTACCTGTACGCACGACCATTCAAGGTGGGCAGCGATCACCATGCGCTGTTCTGGCTTGCAAGTTTGAAGGACCCCTCCGGCAGCCTCGCTCTGTGCAGCCTGCGCCTCCAGGAGTTTGGGTTGGGTTTATGGGGTTTAACGTCCCAACGCGACTGAGGCTATGAGAGACGTCGTAGTGGAGGGCTCCGGAAATTTCGACCACCTGGGGTTCTTTAACGTGCACTGACATCGCACAGTACACGGGCCTCTAGAATTTCTCCTCCAAAGAAATTCAACCGCCGCGGCCGGGATCGAACCCGCGTCTTTCGGGTCAGCAGCCGAGCACCATAACCACTAAGCCACCGCAGGAGTTTGACGTCGCCGTCGTTAACAAGTCCGGGCGCAAGCACTCTGACGCCGACAAATATTACTGGCCACGAGTGTCTGGTGATGTCGCACATTATGTGAAAACCTTCCGAGATTGTCAGCGACGAAAGACCCCTCCAACTCGACCAGCAGGATTTCTGAATCCCATTGAACCCCCCTAAAGTCTCTTTCAGCATGTCGGGATGGACTTACTTGACCCTTTCTCGAAGTCAACATCCCGAAATAAGTGGATCATTATAGCGACTGACTACCTGACCCGCTACGCCGAGGCAAAAGCCCTTATAGTGGAACAGCGGCAGAAGTCGCCAAATTTTTCGTGAATGCATTCTTCTGGGACACGGAGCCCCCGATGTGCTCATCGCGGACAGAGGAACAGCATTCACGGCGGAACTGACGCAAGCCACCCTGCGTTACAGCCAAACCTACCACCGAAGAACAACTGCATACCATCCGCAGACCAACGGACTGACCGAGCGCCTGAACAAAACCATCGCTGATATGCTCGCCATGTATGTCGATTCCAAACGCAAGACGTGGGATGTTATCTTGCCTTACATCGTCTTCGCATACAACACCGCAGTGCAGGAGACCACCCAGATGACGCCTTTTAGGCTCGTACATGGCAGGTAGGCCACGACCACGTTAGACGCCATGCTGCCCAATGTTACCGAAGAAGATAACGTCGACATCGCCTTCAACGCGGAGAAGAAGCCCGAAGACTTGCCAGATTACGGATCAAAGACCAGCAGCGGACCGACGCCAGACGCTACAACCTACGAAGACGCAACGCGAAATACAAGCCTGGAGACCTAGTCTGGGTTAGGACGCCCATTCGCCGCCGCGAATTGAGCGAAAAACTTTTGCGCCGCTACAAGGTTCTTCGTCGGCTAGGTGAACTGGACTATGAAGTCGTCCCTGACGAAATGACTGCATCCTAGCGACGCCGCGCACATCCAAAGGTTCTCCATGTCGTACGTCTAAAGCCCCATTATGCCCGCTAAATCACATTGTGTTTACACCTTTGGTGTTAATTTTTTACAGAATCCGCTATAGTTGGCTGCGGCCGCATTATGTACTAAAGCATCGGGTCGATGCTTCTTTGAGAGGGGAGTAATGCCGCAAATGTTCGTAGTGTTTGTTCATTCTTCAAAGCTGCCGGCACGCCGCTTTATCGCTTTCTTTGTGATGCAAGACGCGCCTAGATTGATCTCGATTGATCGCATCCAGGCGGAGCCGACTCTACGTTGTTCAAGAATGCTCTAGTAACTTCACAATTTTTATCTCGAAAATTCCCTATCAGCTTTAAAAAGAGCATGGCTGAGTGCGGCGGCCATTCTGTTCGACGACCGCGCAGCACGCTTGTTGCTACGCCGCCGCCGAGTGATTCAGTTCTTGGCGGGCACAACTCAGCCCAGATAAGGAGTTTCGTTTTGAATACATTCTCACTGTTTTCCTGTTCGCCGGACTGCAGTCACCACAACGTGACAATATTGCACTGGAAATGGATCTGCGAACATGTCGCCTTATCGTGGCCTGTACGCAGGCAGTGGTGGTCGATAGGCCGGAGAAGCCTGTGGTGCAGGTCTGGTGGCTCTGTGAAGACGGTTGTACTTACATGATAAGATATAAGCCAACAGCTCAGCCACCAGCATAATGTCGCGGAGAGTAAAGCTAGTTATTTGATCGGGCTAAGCAGAGTATTTCGGTGTAAATCTCGAGTGAGCACTTCCACAGAAGCTTTAAGTTAATCTAAGGGACCAATATCATTTACTGTTGTCAAATATATTCGGGCCCAGCTTGGGTGAGCATTTCTTTAGGTGTCACAATCTGAAGTTCACAATGGCTCGACCTATCACAGTCAACGCTAAAAGAGTGGTAATTGGTGGTTAGGCTCAAGTAAAAATTTGAAATTGTAAGATAAAAAGGGTTCGTACGGCGGTCTCGCCAACTCTGGGGGAATTTGGAACGCGGGTGCAGGAGGGCCGAAATGAGGGCAGTTTTGTGGTTCAGGGCGTCAGCGAGATGGCCGAACAACGGATGTACAGGTATATCAACTTGGGTTACTCTTAACGCGGCTTCGGAAGGGGGGAGTGTGGGGGGGGGGGGGGGTCCCGAAGGAGGCCCTGGGGCAGGACGGGGTGGTCTACAATGGATAACGTTCCCGAAACAATTAGTATTGGCCGAAGCAAAATTGTCGGAGAGGAAGCACACAGGGTGAATTATATTCGTATGGTGGTCTCTGAACCGGAGGAAGAGGCTGGTAGTGGGTGACCGAAATAACCGAAAGGAGGGTATTTTTCTCATGACCTGAAACGGTGGATGTTAAGATCTGGTTAATATACTCGAGATTTTAAAAGGCCCTTAGCATGGTCTCGCAATCGGACGGGTTCCACGTAGAAGCCTCCTTGGGGAGGTGGTGTCCTAAAAGATGGCATTCTTATCACGCACTGATATTAGGTATCAGGGATAAGTCTCGCCCTTTGACGCTCAATGACCGACCAATGTTTTAGATGGCGTTTTACAACGTTATCAAATTTGTATATGATAAATGAGGGTACCCTAAAAATTGAGGTAAGAAGGGTGAAACACAGTTTAAATGAAGTTCTGTGGAAATTTATATTATGCGCAATTCATGGAAATGGGTTCTAGTGTCTGCTGCGGAGCAGTTCAGGAGTACCTAAAGCCTACGGAGGCAAGTAGGGTGGAAGTAACGCAACACTTGCAACATCGGTTGTGTTCTACAAGGAAAAAGTTTTAAAAAATGGTTGCTGTTTCCCTTAGAACATTGTCAGGGATGCAGAGAGGAGAATGGGAGTTTTTCTCACGGAGGCCCCGACCGACACCTAGAAGAAAGCAGAAAGGGTGTCACACGCATCACAATATAAAGCTCATTACCCTCATCTTGCTTCAGCGCTACAACGTGGCCATTCGACATCGTCGAGAAAGTCAAGGGGACGCGAACAGGCTGTCCCACCTCTGAAATTCCATCTCGCCGGTAGGCTCGGCTCTGACACCATATTGCCGGGTCGGAGGGGTGTGTACGTGGGGCTGTATGCGCGACAGTGCCTTAATATGAAGTTAGAATGACACTGTTCGCCAGGCATTTGGAAGTGCTATGTCCTTGCGTGCTTAAAACTTTTGTCTGCTCTTAAAGGGAAACTGCATAGGTTTTAGAAATCAACGAGCTTAAGTGGGTCGAATGCGTGAAACTTGGAGGTAAAGCATGCGTAGTCTTTTTGGGCTAGCACTTGAAATAGTGAAGTACTCGCCGATTAAAAATCTGGACGCCCTTCAAGCTTCTCCGCAGCGCACAACGCTAAGTGGGGGGGCGCATGATGACGTCATCGAAGGTATCGGTATATTTACAATGCACAAACGCCTGCTTTGAAGGAAAAAAACCAACGCCACCGAAGGAGAACCCTGGCGAGAGTTGTTTGGTAGCGTCTAACGAGTCAGGGCAGGGTGTGGCTGACGACAGCGGTAATTGGAAATAATACCTTCCGTGACGTCACGCTCAGTTTTTCTGCATTCCTCTTGTGCATTGCGGAGAAGAGAAAAATTCAATCGTTGATTACGTCACTATTTTAAATGCTAGTGCAAAACAACTTGGCATGTTTTACCTACACGCTATATAGATTTGAGTCCTTGAATATCGCAAAATTCTCAAAAAAGTGCTGCAATTTCCCTTTAATATGCACATATAGGCCCGTCTGGGCGCTTACTTTCCGTTGTTGTTGTTATTGGCTATTTATTATTGCTAAAAATAAAAATGCAAGGATGCGAGCCGCGGCATCTTCCATCGAAACCTGAAGCACCTGAGCTGCGGCCAGCGGGAACAAAAGTAGAGGGAGAGGAAAAGAAAGAGGGGAGCAATACAGGAAAGGATAAGGATATGGAGGAAATATACACTGCGCACACTCGGTTCGCTTCCGTAACGGATCCAGCCAAAATGATTGCTCAGTCGCGCCTCTTGTCAGCAACAAAAACAAAAAAAAAAGAAACCTTGGTTCCAAAGACTCTTGCGTTCTTTAGTACCATTGGAGGTAGTGAGTGATAGCTGAACTGTTCAATAACATCTTACGTCGCTCTTGGAGCTGCAACTTCAAAATGACTTTTCTATACGCGTGAAAATTCCGGGATGCTTTATTACCTAACCAACCAGGCTAGACCTGAGCGCCCAAGAAATCCTCAAGCTGTGTTGGAAGGTCGTTTCCTCAAGGCCAGACTTTCTTACATTGAAGTACAGAGCGGCATCACCAGCCGTCACATGCGCAGGCATCACAGCTTCCACGCCACTGTCCATGTTGTTACACACGACGGCAACAAGATTAAGGCGTGGGAAAGAGAAAAAAAACATGATTCTTACGTTGTCCTCCACTTTGGTGGAATGCGGGGAAATTGCCGGCGCCGGTGGTAGCTGCATTGAAAACGAGAATACCAATTAGGCCACCGACTCTGCCGGCTGTACAGGAGTCCGATAGACAGCCGAGTCTATTCGTAAATGCAAAGTGAGAGTAAACAGTACAACAGCGTACAATTATTTAACACTCTGAGTAAACACAGGTAACTCAACCCTCACGTGAAATCGAGATGAAAACATCCGAATAGTGACCGGCAACCTTTCTTAAAGAAAACGTGTTTACTGTGGGCACACAGTGTGCCTCTTGAATCACTATGCCAAACGAATATTATGCTACTGTACTGCAGAGACTCGAACACACAGCTCCTTTATGACAATGTGTTTCTGTTCCACTTTTTATGGTTGTGTCTTGATGTTTTGCAGTAATCATTATAGTAGAAAAGAAAGTTGGGGCGCTTGGGTGCCCCGTTTGAGACATGAAAACACATTTGAACAATATAATCAGTCAAAGAAAGATTATAATGGCAGAATACGACGTCCATACGGTAATGAAGCCATCGATGGCGGAGTCCTGCAGCGAGGACCAGTTAGGCTCCGAAGCGAGCGAATGCGTGGCTCATCTTGTAAGCGCTTTGGTTGCATAACCTGAATCTACGAAACAGGGTTAGGCATACGCTGGCGTTGGCGGGGCGCATGGCTCGGAGGAGTGCTCGGTTCGGGCGGAGGACGGCTATAAGACAAAAGTTTTTGCAATTGTTGGTTGCCTTAGAGCATTGTAAGTGATGCAGAGAGGACAATGCGAGTTTTTCTTACGGATTCCTTGAAGGAGTCCTAGAAGAAAGCAGAAGGGTGTCAAACGCAACACAGTATAAAGCTCATGCCCTCAGCATGCTTCAGCGCTAGAACGTGACCTATGGCCAACGCCGAGGCAGCCGTCACGCGAACGCGAACGCGCTGTCCCACCTCTAAAATTTTTTTTCGGAGGAAAGCTCGGCTCTGACACCCTAGTTCCCGCTCGGAGGTGTGTGAACTTGGGGCTGTACGCGCGACAGTGCTTTAATATCAAGTGAACTTCGGAGATAGATACTGTCCGCCAGACATTCGGTGGAAGTGCTGTGTCTTTGCGTGCTTTGTACTTTTGCCTGCTCATAATATGCCCATGTACGCGCGTCTGGGCGCATATTATTCATTGTTGTTGTTAGTGGTTATTTATTATTATTAAAAATAAAAATAGATGGAAAAGATGTTGCTAGCCGCGACATCGTGTTCCAAGAAGTCATAAAAATTAAAAGGTCAAGGTTATATGCGAAATTCACGTTAACTCTCTCACAAAGGACGCCCCGATAGTGGCGGGGCCCGCTAGACTCACCTGCCACTGTAGCCGCCGGGCCGAAAGTGGCGGTGATGATCACGCCCTCCGGAGGTTGCACAGGGAAGGCAGTGGAGGGCTCCGCCGCATTGCGCACCACTTCCCGACAACGGTCAGTCACGGGTGTGCCATCAAGAGCTGGTGGAACTCCTGCATTTCACCCCAAGTCACGTGACCTCGTGCCGTCATCATAATCAGTCCACCGGACTGCGAACAAATTGCTTACTGCGGCAGGTGGCAGTTAACATGCCGCGAGGGGTTGCTCGAGAGGAGCAGCCTGGGTCTTCACAAGCTCAACCGATCGCAGGGATCTATGAATGTAAAGTACGGAATGACCAGTTTCGTATATATGCACGTTAACCATTAACGATATCCAGCTCCGCCTTAACGGTATGGCGCGCTTACGCACTACGTCACGGGCGCCGTCGTGGATCGGAACCAGCGCCTGACCCCGCTTCGATATCCTAGATTACACCCTAGCCGCTGTGATGCGGAAGCATAAAGCGTGCCGGTGGCCTTTCACCGTTGGGCGACTCTTCACGGGGCGAGGGGGGAGTGCAACAATGTATATTTATGTTTTAATGCATTAAACTGTTCCCAAAAACATGCAACCTGTGCACCCCAAGGGTAGGAGGACAACCAGGGCACTGGCTCTGCATCGGAGATCTAAGAAGCCATCAGGTGTCGTCAATGTAAATGCGACTGAGTATTCAGCTCCCGACAGAGCACTTGCAGTGGCAGGGATAAGGGAACACACGCCACAGACCTCTCAGCCTCCATGCTTTCACGTATATCCGCAAGGGCTGCGGAGACAGCCATCGCTTTAGCCATTACAGATTCACCGGCAGATAATTTCGTTAATGACTAAGAGACTGCCATACACAATTTCGCTCGGGACAGAATCGCACAGTTCACTATGAATATTCTTAACGAGATTCCCTCCCGAGATAGGGACAATGAATTTATGTGGATGCCGGCAAACTCTGGCAACACTGGAAACGATGCCGCTCACCACACAGCCCGAGGTTTAGTCGGCCGGGCAGTGACAACTTCCTCTCTGGGGACAGCTAAGGATAGCCTAATCTCATTTCACGATCCAATCCACTCCTTGGAGTAAGGAAATTTCAGCTCCCGCACAGAAGCTAAATAAAGAGCAAGAAATCACCTGGAGAAGAATCAAACTCATTCCCTAACCCTCTAGTTTTCTCCCATATGTTCCCAAACAAATCTTCTCCCAAATGCACCCTGTGCGATGAGACAGCTCCCTTCAACCATGTACTCTGCGGATGCAAGCTTGACACTCCCCTCCAGAATAACGGGAAATCCTGCTTTCAGACGACTTGGAGACCCTACTGCGCGGCTTGGACCCGGACATACAAGATCGGATCCTTAAGCGCGCCTATGAGGCCATCATTAGGCTTGACCAGCTGGCCATCTAGTAGGGCGATATCTATCCCGACTATAAATAAAGATTTCTTCTCTCCTTTCTCTTCCGTCTCGTAGAGCGTTACCAGTCTAGTCCTCTCTCGGCGAAAATCCGTGGCCTGTATGTCAGCACAGGCGATGATGCGATGCTATGCTGCAAATCTACCTTAGCTGTATAGGTTAGAAATTCGCTTTTGCTCTGGTCACCATCTTCATAGTGCAGTCTTTGAATTTCCTTTTGCCCTCGATTTGTCGTTACGCCACTGCTTGAGCTTCTTCTGCCACTGCAGGCTTCTGCGGACGGGGGGGGGGGGGGGGGGGGGGATTACTGAGGGTCATCTGGAGAAGAAATATTCCGGCCCATGAGGGCGCCCCAGATACACCCACGCATGCACGGACACCGCTGCTTTATGGCCGAAAGAGGACCGTTAACGCAGTAGCACAGAAAAATATATGATGGCACAAGCTCCCACTCTCATGCAGAGTTGCCCATTCACACCCAAAAATTCTGGACAAAAGCATTTAAGAACGGGAAAATGAGTTTTTGAGCGCAAGGTTTGCGTAGATAGTAAGTTTTCGCCATAACGACTTTACTCCCGTGTGTCTGCAGTCTCGCATTTTTTTGCTATTAACCGTTTCTGCTATCGTCAAAAGCGTTTCCCGACGGTTTTGTATTGCAGCCTAAACTGCTCGATGCCAGCGATGGAAACGCTTTAAAAGAAAGATTTTGCTACGTATTCGAAGAATGCATCCCGTATACCATGAATATTTCTATACCAGAGCCTTACAGTTTTCCGATGTTAAAAATTTCTGTCCAAGAATGTTAAACATGCAAGCGACAAGGGCACACGCTAGCTGGATATCGAAGCGGCGGTTCCGAACTACGTACGGCGCACGTAAGGTAGGAGTGAGGGTACAGAGATGCTTGCGCGAAGGTCGAAAGGGCTCGAACGTTCTGTTAGGCGGCCGAGAACGCATTTCTGCTTTTTTTTCCCCAACTCCCGCAAAATTCCGCTCGCGACAGTACCTACTCAAATGGCCTGACTACATGTTTGGTTTGATGGAATAACGTCCCAAAGCGACTCGGACTATGAAAGCCTCTAAAGTAGAAGCCTCCGGATAGGAGGAGATCTAGCTCACCTTAGGAGATTACTCAGATGAAAATATGATCGATTTGCGCAGTTCGGCCAAATGCGAATTAGTTACGCTTGGCGTTCAGTTTAAAGGCGAAAGCCTTTAATGACTCATCATTCCGTCCGTAAGCCACACTACAGGTGTCAATCATCCCGATGACGTCATAAGTGATGTAATATGGCATAACCAGAAATCACTGAATTCATTGTTGTATTGTAGTCGAAATCGTTATTTACTAATTAGCCATTAATTAGTATTATTACCTAGTCTTTAATCACTTATTAGTAATTAGGCATGGATTCGTTATAATTATTAAGCCATTGAATGATAATATTTAATTATTAATTCGTAGTTGACTAGTATTCAGTAATTTGTAATTTAATAATCGGTTAGCAATTGGTAGTTGGATCATCGTAGCTATGGTGGCGCTCGCGTCGCTCCTTACTGCGCATGCGCTTGGTTCCTTGGTGGCGCCACCGTCGCGAGGCGCTGACATTTCAGCCAACCGAGTCAGACGTCTCCTTTCATTCGCAAACAGCATTCAATCAACAACAGAAGCAGCCTAAGGGGCGCACAAAGGCTCTCGCCTCCCGCAATTTAGATCGCCAAAGTTCCCCATGAATTTTCACTTCTGTTCCAGTGTTCAGATCCAGCGTTCACGGATTGTTCGGATAGCGAAAAGGGTTTAATGTTCCTATATGCGGAACTGGTCATTCTACTATAATCATAGATCCCTGGTAGTCCTCCTACCACTCCTGGCGCTGTCATGCAGCGGTCAAGCGATCCGCCACTGCTCTTCTACGGCAACTGCTGCCATCGGCGGGACTTGGGTTGTCTGGATTGGGCTGAGACCCAGGTTGCTCATCCAGAGCAGCCTCTCATGATTAAGTGAGCGGCCGCCTCACGCGGTGGTCAGGCTGCTCACCTGCCTGCCACAAAAAAAGACTTCAGACAAACAGGCAGACGGGCCGAAACGGCTAAATTCTGCGTATGGCCACTATAAATGCTAGCGCACAATAAAACTCAGGCTTTACAATACCGGAACCACCCTTCACCGTTGGTGCTTTCGGGAGCAGCCCTTATCTTCCACATCGACACAATCAAAGCTGCCGCATGGCATAGTAGGGATGGGCATGACGCATACTCACTCGTCTCGACCTCCGCCAAAAAGAGACCATAGGCCAAGCTCTGCCAGATGCTTTCTTCTGCCAGTAATGCCAGTCCATAACCACTGCAGGATCAACTGCATTACGTTCATATCCCTCGCTGTGTGCAGGTGATCTTGAAGTATTACTGATATTGAAGTATTGAAATCGTCGTCGTTATTTGACACCTGGGCAAAGAGGAAAAAAGCTGGCTTCATCATCTAAACGGCACAATTATGTCGCAAGAGAAAGCCGTCAGCTACATGCGGTGTCTGATGTCGAACGGATATAGTGAAGGAGCGGATAATTCGTGGAAGGCATGCCGTCTGCGAGCAACTCTGCTCAATTTGGAACAAAAGTTGCAATTTAGTACAAACAGCGCTGGTGTGGCGTGGAATACGAATTCGCTGGTTTTACGACCAGGTCCACAGTACTTGGAGGTTTCGTGGTGGGCCCAGCATCCATCCCAAACAGATAAACCAAGCAAGCCAGGTATTGGGAGACAGGCCGACTGATCCAACGAACCCCATAGGAATAGCTGGATCGTTGAAACTCTGCACGGAGAATGTGGCGTCTCGTAGATCCCGAGCTAGTTGAGAGAAAACTGACGCAAACCAATATTTTAATTTTGCCCGACGTTTCGGGACCAACTCGGTCGTTTGTTCAGAGGCGACTAAAGTGTGCCAGCAGCAGCGGGGTGTTGCCTTCGCTCTCCCTTTGTTAGCACGTGGCGGAGTCCACTAACGTACGCAGAGGGGAGCGGTCCTGGAGTTTATTCATCGCTGCCTTTGTGAGACGGATGTGCCATGACTCCACATGTCGCCTCTTGAACAGACAGATTCACAACAGCGCTACGGAACGAGGACAGAAGGAACACGAAAAACACAGGACGGGCGCTGTATTCCTTCTGTCCTCGTTCCGTAGCGCTGTTGTGAATCTGTTTATTAAGAATGAACCAACTAGCCCACACCAAAATTCTCTTGAACAGGTCTGGCTCCACGGGACGCTCACCTCCTCGGAGGCTATTGGGTGGTCGGCGCCGCACTCGCAGTGTTCTGCGAGGGGGTTGGATTCCGAATTCTTTCCCATTTCTTACTATGACCAAAACACCTTGTCGTTTATAAAATCCGGTGCTCCAAGTTCCCGGCTTCATACGTCGGCGAAACAAAAAAACCTCCATCAAAGAATAATGCAACACAAAAATGACATCCGGCTAATGAATTCTGAATCCAACCCCCTCGCTGAACACTGCGAGCGCGCCGACCACCCAATAGCCTTCGAGGTGGTCAGCATCTTGGCCGGCTCAGATGATGCTTTCGTTCAGATCCCGAGCTCATTAGTAATCGTCCTCGCGCGCAGGAGCACACAGGTTCATCAATCATACGAGACTGACGCGTACCGGAGAATAGAGCATAGGGCATACATTGCATATATATTGATTCCCGAGTGTATCCAACTTGTTCCACATTATCTCTCCATTAATGAGGTTGCGTCCAGTAAAGAACAACGGACTATTTCGCTGATCTCTACAGAGCAGTGCATGGAACGATCCGCAGTCGCCAGCCATGCACATTTCCTAGTCTCATACCTAGTATCATAGAGATCCATTTCTTAGTCTCTAGTTTCTTAGCCTTTCCTAGTCTTTCTAGTCACGTAGAGTTATCCAGGATGTTCTCAAGCTAAGTAAGGGGTATGTGAGCGAATATATGAGCACGCGTTCACTATAGCGGAGAAGCCGACGGCACAGGTGTCGCTTTCACTTTGTTAGCGCAATGAATACAAGAATGTGGAGAACCCCGAACATACCGAATAAGTGCCTTATATTTACGTTGTTACTTCAGCCTCGGAAATATTACCTTCACGCATTGCAGTAACCAACCTGGATAATGCTGTTCAGCACCATCATAGCGGTGTATTCCCCCTTCCGCCTGTATAAAGTCGTCGAGGTCCACCAGAGCCCTGTTTGAGAGAGAAAAAAAAACGAATTGTGGGTCAGATAGCGATCGACGCAACGGCAAAGGCGTATTAAGAAATCACGCCTGTGAAACGGGATGCTGCTTTTCATTCTGCACATTCTGCTCATTGGAGGTAGCGCCAGTATAATGAGCCATCGAAAAGCGCCTGTGAGAGATTGCCGTAGTAAAGTTTCAGGTTCTTCTTCTTCTTCTTTGCACCAGAGGTGCACCGCCAGAGACGGTTTGTTCCAACTTGAAGACTTGAAGACACAGGGATAAAAATAGGCAATAACTGAGGTTTATGTACAGATATTTACAGCGTACAGAAGTTTAGACACTCGAGACAAATTAAACGGCAAAAGGACAAACCAAACAACAAAAAGGTGGATCTGGCTAATACTAGGGGAGGCCCCTACTCGGCGTGGCCGAAGATGCGTCGCATTTTCACCTTAGCGCAGAACCCCGCTTCCGGCTCCGGAGCCCAGTTTTAAAGCCCTAAAGGCCCAGCCCACATTCGGTAACTTCCAATCATGTTTCGCTCTTAACATGGTTGCTTCATCCAGGGCATGGCCAGCCCTCCAGCTTCCGTAAGGTAACACCCTTTCCAAAAAAACAAACGCACGGTCGTGCCAGCACGTGTGCGAATCGGTACCGCGGGTGGGGGGACACCCGTATACTTGCCGGCGCGTTCGCGAGCGGCCGCGTTCCAAGAAAGGAGACGCTTCGCTTTGAGCACCCGCAGCCGCGTTCCGATGACCCCACGCACACTACCGATACCTTACACGCCCTTCCCAAGATTCTACAAAGGGCTCAAATGCCACTTTTAGAATTACAGCAACAAGGGATCGGTCAAACTCATGAAATCGCCGCAAGGGCGACGTACAGAGGGCAAAACACATATCGTGTCATCACAGGCAAACAAAACCTGACGCAAAATGCACACGCGCACCAACAAAACAAGCGAAATACACACATTCAAGTACGCGTTTCACACAATCAAATACATACAGTGGCATGCCTGGCGTGCGCCGTAACACAGCGTCCAAGTTCGTGCGTTGCACCCAGTTCGCCACCTCCAAGAACACACCCTCGTCCTGCTCGCGAACGAGCGCACACACACACACCGACACTCGAAACTGGAGCGTTCACTAACACTCGTACGATGTCCTTAAGTGGCCACGTGAGCCTCCTTAGTCGCACCGAGCGTCCCTGTGTACATTCGAGCCGCCACGTGTTGTCAGTAACACAATTAACGCCTAAACGGTAACTCACTCATTAGGCTGGCGCCACAACGGGGCGTGAACTGAAAAGACGGTGCCCTCCAGGATCGAAAACGTTGTGGTACCCGATGGGCCCAAATCCCCGATCACGCGACGCCCTTGAGGGCACGCTCTCTTCGGCGCACCAATACGAGACGCGTGCTGCGTAAGGAGCATAGCCCCTGTCTAGTGTAATCATATTAGTGCGGCCGCTTCTGCCACATGGGATTTGGCGTACTGCAGCACGGAACGTACTGCTCCACGCGCTGACTTTCCACGTGAAGGCCACGCACCTGCCTCCAGCTACTCTGCTTCGTTTGGGGCCATTTGCACCTTTACTGCACGGGAAAACTTCGACATTGCCGTTCCATGCTTGATCGGCGCTTGCCGGCTTCGTGGCATAGTCTGAGGCTGCATGAGCTCCCTCGCAGTCGCTTGACCCTAATTTGCCTTGTGACAAGTCGCCACGCATCTCGTCCACAAAGGACCTGGTGGGACACACGTCGGGTGCGTTCAACTGCGCGTTGCCCTGCCCGGTCGGCCCAGCAAGCCCGCCTCCGTTCTCTGGCTCGCATGGAACGCTCTTTCCATCAATGACGCTACGGGGCCCTTCATGCCCTATGCCCGACACAGTGTGCCGTTCCAGCAACGTTACACTTTCTCCTGTCACAAGCTCGCCGATCTTACATCTGTAGTCACTGGCCGTTTCCTGCTGCACGAAATGCTGTTTTTCACAGCTTGCTTGGGACTGCGTTTTCGGAATTGTCAGAGTGATTTCCAACAATCCTGAACTCGCGTCCGCGTCCCTGGTCTCATTAGGGGTTGAGCTAACTTGTGCAGCTGGATCGTCGGAGTGCGCGTTCACCGCCTCGAATACCGCAACGCTGCGCTCCGTCACGATACTTTCTTCACGAGAGATTACAGTTTCGTGGAAAGCTGGCTCCCTCTTTTCTTCTGCCTGGCTGTTTTCTTGACCTGTGCTTGACAGGTATATTCCTTTGTCTTCCAGCACAGGCGGCCTCGCCTCTCGCGACTCGGAGTAGTTGTCCCTCGCTAGTTCACTAGCTCTCTTAGACTCCTTGAGCTCAGCGAGCTCCAGCGCTAGCTGCTGGCGCTTTGCTTCTAATTCCTCCAAGACGCACTTAACATCCTGAGGTTTCTCCTCGCACAGCGGCGCCCTTCCTCCATTCACTTTCGCAAGTTCAGCCTGAAAGTACGCTAAGCGCGCCTTCGCTAATTCCACTTGGTACCTCACATCAAGTGAGGGCCGGCTTGGATAGCTCTCCATACCGCCGTCTGTACTCCTCAACTGTCCTACCAGCTCGAATACATGCACAGGGACGCTAACAATGCGACGAAGGAAACTCACAGTTTCGATGCGTCGATCCGCATTGCCAGCTCCTTGGCGTCGCAGTCCACCGCCACTTTCATCGGACGCTGCGATGAGCTGTCGCACGCCGCTGGTCCTGTGCACGTTGTCACTTGCTGCGACCCGCCGGTGGCCGTCGAGTTCTCGACGCTCTGCCTTCCTTGACCGGACGCAGTCCCGCGTCGCTGGTCCGCTGCAGTGGCCCTTGCCGTTGTCTCTCCGCAGGTCCTTTTTCGAACGCTGCTGTTGACTGATCGTCGCCTTTCTCCCTGCCGTCAGCCTTCTTCCTGCGCCGTCTTCCGATGGCCGCAGGATCCTGTCGACTGCGCCAGTAAAGTTTCAGGTTCTTCTTCTTCTTCTTTGCACCAGAGGTGCACCGCCAGAGACGGTTTGTTCCAACTTGAAGACTTGAAGACACAGGGATAAAAATAGGCAATAACTGAGGTTTATGTACAGATATTTACAGCGTACAGAAGTTTAGACACTCGAGACAAATTAAACGGCAAAAGGACAAACCAAACAACAAAAAGGTGGATCTGGCTAATACTAGGGGAGGCCCCTACTCGGCGTGGCCGAAGATGCGTCGCATCTCACCTTAGCGCAGAACCCCGCTTCCGGCTCCGGGGCCCAGTTTTAAAGCCCTAAAGGCCCAGCCCACATTCGGTAACTTCCAATCATGTTGCGCTCTTAACATGGTTGGTTCATCCAGGGCATGGCCAGCCCTCCAGCTTCCGTAAGGTAACACCCTTTCCAAAAAAACAAACGCACGGTCGTGCCAGCACGTGTGCGAATCGGTACCGCGGGTGGGGGGACACCCGTATACTTGCCGGCGCGTTCGCGAGCGGCCGCGTTCCAAGAAAGGAGACGCTTCGCTTTGAGCACCCCCAGCCGCGTTCCGATGACCCCACGCACACTACCGATACCTTACAGTCGTCACATCATTTTACTGCAAGCAGTATAGAGCTGGCAAATATTCGATTCAGGCACGCACGCTAAACACAAGGTGTAACAGCTTTAGAATGCAGTTCACATCGATTTACCCTTAAAGCCCTTGTATTCTGTAGAAGCTGTGTTTTCGTTCTTTGTTTGGTTTGGTTTGGTTTGGTTTGGTTTGGTTTATGGGGTTTAACGTCCCAAAGCGACTAAGGCTATGAGAGACGCCGTAGTGGAGGGCTCCGGAAATTTCGACCACCTGGGGTTCTTTAACGTGCACTGACATCGCACAGTACACGGGCCTCGAATTTCTCCTCCAAAGAAATTCAGCCGCCGCGGCCGGGATCGGTTCTTTGTCTATTTCAAGTCTTCATATTATCCATGCCCTTATCCTTGTGAT
Organism: Amblyomma mixtum; assembly: GCF_055824585.1. Taxonomy (NCBI): domain Eukaryota; kingdom Metazoa; phylum Arthropoda; class Arachnida; order Ixodida; family Ixodidae; genus Amblyomma; species Amblyomma mixtum. The sequence continues at coordinate 53,452,194 of NC_143019.1, forward strand.
AGAGCTCACCTTACGAGAATACATGCGATAAAAAATACGATGATCGATTTGCGTAGTCAGGCAAAATGCTAATTTTATGCGCTAGCAGGTCAGTTTTTCACTTTCTGTTCCGGTGCTCAAATCCACTGTTCACGGATGGGAGCTGTTCGGTCAGAGATAATGGGTTAATGTCTGTATATGCGGAATCGGCCATTCTCTACATTCGTAGACCCCTGAGAGTCTTTCTAGCACTCCTGACGCAGTGGTGCCGCGGTCAAGCGATGCGCCACTGCCCTTCTATGGCAGGTGCTGGCATGGGTGGGACTTGGATTGCTTGTGTTTGTTTGCGATCTAGGTTGCGCTCCCAGAGCAGCCTCTCACGATTAATTGAGCTGCCGCCCCACACAGTCGCCAGGCTGCTCACTTGGCTGCCTCAAAACTGGCTTAAGGGAAACAGACAGACGGACAGAAAGACACACAACGTCTAAATGTGGGGAATGGCCACCATAAGTACTAGAGCACTAAAAAAAAAACTCTGCAACTTACACTACCGGAACCGCCATTCGCCGTCGGCTCTTTCGGGCGCAGCCATTATCTTCGGCACTGACAACAGTAAAACTGCCATATGACGTATTACGGATGAGCATGACGCATACTCACTCGTCTTGACCTCCGGCAAAAGCAGACCAGAGGCACAAGCTCTGCCAGATGCTTTCTTCTGCCAGTAATGCCAGTCCATAACCACTGCAGGATCGACTGCATTGCGTTCATATCCCTCGCTGTGTGCAGGTGATCTTGAAGCATTACTCTCCGCATCTCCTGAGCGGTCAGAGTATTGAAATCGTCGTCGTTATTCGACACCTGGGCAAAAGGGAAAAAAAATCTGGCTTCTTCATCTAAACGGCGCAATTATGTCGAAGGAGAAAATCGTCAGCTACAAGTGGAGTCTACTGTCTGGCGGATGCAGTGAAGGAGCGAATAATTCGTGTGCGGCACTGCCGCCTACGATAAACTCTGCCCCCTCTGCAACAAAAATGGCGATATTTTACAAAGTAGGACTCGTGTGGCATGAAATACGAATTCGCTGGTTTTTAGGATAAAGTCCTCACCAAAAAGGAACTGTTTTAGCTGTGGATATACAGGCAAAAAAGATTGCCATCGGTCCAGAAGTTTTCGTGAGCTAACAAAATGAAATTCCCGGGAAGTTAAGCGTCCCTTCATGTAAACGTTCCCAGTGGGCATGTTTCTCAGGGGTATGATCACTGCCATAGAGGGTTCAGCTTAAGTTAAGGACAACGCAACGAGTTATGGAAAGGAAAATGATAGGTGTAACGTTAAGAGAGACATGAAGTGGGCAGAGTGAGTGAGGGAACAAACGCGGATTAATGACATCTTAGTCGAAATCAAAAGGAAGAAACGGGCTTGGGCAGGGCATGTAATGCGAAGGCAAGATAACCGATGGTACATAGGAGAAACAAACAGGATTCCAAGAAAAGGCGAGTGTAGCAGTAGCAGTGAGATTAAGTTAGCAGGGATGCGGTGGCCGCAGATGGCAAGGGAAAGGTTTAATAGGAGACACACGGGAGAGGCCTCTCCCCTGCACTGGGCGTTAACACGCTGATGGTGACGAAGCATTCTACCACATTTCATTGGACAATTTTCAGTGTTCAGAACTTTGGCAAAGTTTAACAGCATTTGCGCTTTTTAGCATATAGTAGATTCTGCTGTGCGGTGTAATAACGAAAACTTACTGCCGTGAAGTCACTCAAGTGATAGGCACAAGGCGGTGAGGATCGTACAAGAAGAAAGAAGTGATGCTCGATGCACAAGAAATAAATCTGAAGAACCCATCATGCGAACAATTAACTAGCCAATGGTGTTTGATTTGGTAGACGGGGTTTAACGTCCCAAAGCGACTCAGGCTATGAGAGACGCCGTAGTGAAGGGCTCCGGAAATTTCGACCACTTTGGGTTCTTAAACGTGGTTGGTTGGTTGGTTGGTTTATGGGGTTAAACGTCCCAAAGCGACTAAAGCTATGAAAGACGCCGTAGTGGAGGGCTCCAGAAATTTCGACCACCTGGGGTTCTTTAACGTGCACTGGCATCGCACAGTACACGGGCCTCTGGAATTTCTCCTCCGAAGAAATTCAACCGCCGCGACCGGGATCGAACCCGCGTCTTTCGGGTCAGCAGCCGAGCACCATAACCACTGAGCCACCGCGGCGGCGGTTCTTAAACGTGCGCTGGCATCGCACAGTACACGTCATTCTAGAATTTCACCTCCATCGAAATTCGTCCGCCGCGGCCGGGATCGAACCCCCGTCTTTCGGGTGAGATGTGTTTCTTCGGATTCATCTCTAGTGCATGGAACGTCACTGAAGTGGTTCGCTTCGCCACATCCGTGCATCCTCTCGATTACGCCCAACAGCCATTAGCGTGAAAATAGATGTCATGCTTCTCTCACGAGTCTGCACATTATTATGCAAGATGCATGCGGTCGAATCCGCAACCGTGACTGTATCTCCTTGGTGGTGCAATTCATTTTCCTCGAAATCATAACGCTCAACTGTTGACAATACACGGAGTCGGCGAATAGGCGAGGCTGCAAGGGATAGTGACATTAGGTGAGCATCCTTTATATTTGTTCGCAATTCCAGTTCTTGAAAATCATTTCACCCAGCACTACACGAGCTCGAAACCGATCGGAACAATCGCGAAGTGGGTCACGCAAATCATAGTAAATCGATTAGTTTTTAAGTATTCGTCCTTTAAGATTTATTCCACTTTGATGAGAAATGCACTGTTATAACGCGATAGAATTAAGTCCCCGTTCCGCAGAAAATTCGCCGTCGTCACCGTCGTCGTTGAGGGAAAAATCGACCCGAGGTCGGGTGCCTCACGTGACCCAGCCTATGGCCAACCTGGGGCACGAGATTCTCCTCTCCCTCGCGCAACCCACCATGGTCGCAAAATGGGCCGGACACATGACATTGTCACCTCGTGGTTTACGGGGGTTTAACGTCCCAAAGCGACTCAGGCTATGAGGGACGCCTTAGTGAAGGGCTCCGGAAATTTCGACCACCCGGGGTTCTTTAACGTGCACTGACATCGCACAGCACACGGGCCTCTTGAATTTCGCCTCCATCGAAATTGGACCGCCTCGGCCGGGATGGAACCCGCGTCTTTCGTGTCAGCAGCCGAGCACCACAACCACTGAACCACCGCGGCGGCGAAACGCTAAATATTACACAATTAATGGAAAAACTTGAGCTTATAAGGCACACGTGCAATCAGCCTAAAAGGAAATGAAATTATAAAAAAAATTGTGGGGGATTTACGGCGGAAACCTTGTCTACAAACATGCACAGTCTTCTGCAGTCTTGTAAGACAGCTTCTACGATATTTAGTCTAACGATCCCCGCCATCTTCAAAGCACGCCCGAGAGCAACAGGCTATCCAGCCGCAACACCATCCGGTGCACCTGTTTTTGTTGCGGAAGCAACACTACGCTAGATGCGAGGGATTTCGCGGAGCCCCCGAGAGCCCCAACTGCGCATGCGCGAGGAGCGAGTGACGTCAGAGCAGCGCGGAGCCGCCGCCGACTCCTCCGCTGCGCGGGTGACTCGGAGGTGCCGTCGCCGGTTCGCCAGCAGTGCATTCTCCAGGAGGAGTGACGTCACACGGCGCACAGCTGCTGTGCTGGGGCCACTGCCAGCTCCTCCGCTACGCGGGTGACTCAGAGGTGCCGCTGCGATTTCTGCGCCATTGCTTAAGCAATTCTACTCGGGATGGTCATTGGTCAAACCACAGCCAATTTTTCTTTTGAAGAAGTCCATTCCAACCCATTTGGGAATCGATAACACTTGCTCTTATGAGTTTGACAAATGCCGTCCCTGTAAATCACTCGTAAATCAATCATTCATAAGCACTGCCAGTGCTTGTACTTCCGCAGAGCTGAACAGTGAAAAATATACATTATTTATGTTGTTTATTTCCTTCCCGCCTTGTATTCATGGTGAAATTGGTGCACGACAACCAATTGGCTAAGAAACACTGTATCTGAGAGCAAAGAGCGAAGTCGCTTTAACGAGGGAACGTAGTATAGAAATTTCTCTGCTGCTCCGGTTCTTGGATGCTTTTCAAAAAGAAGAAAAGCGAAGCATTAATAGAGTGGCAGGGAAAATAACAGAATATTATCAAAGAACGTTTCTTTTTTCCCCCGTCGTGTGAGTGATGTGGAAAATTGCGACTCTGAAAAAATGTTCTCAGCAATTTTCCCGATGGGCCCCCACCAAGTAGCAAAAAATTCAATCACGCTGCCACAAAAGAATTCACCTACTTCGTTTCAAGTTTTTCAACAACTTACAGAAATGGTCAGTCGGTGGTATTTTCCTGCTCGAAACGAGAATGGTTTACTTTCGAGAAAAGCAGGAGGTGACGGCTAGATGTCTAAAAGGTATACTGTTCACTAATCTGCTGTCAACACCATTTCACAATCAAGAGAGCATGAACGAGGCGCCGATTTTTAATGCCAGAAGTTCATGGCCTGCTTGTTCTAGAAACGAAGTTTTAAGAAGAAACATGCGCAGGCATGAAAACCGAAAAGTCGAACTTTTAGGTAGCGGTAATCCCTCCCACAGAGATAGCAAAGCCACCGTTGAACTACAGATGAAAAACGAATGATTCCCAAAAGTTGCGTCTCTTTTGTAATGTACAGTTTGGCCTATGGGAGGGATCTTATATAGTGCGCAGGCTCTTTCTAGCAAAGAAGATTATGAAGGTGAAACACTGCAAGAACACGGGAGCGAGACGGTCATAGGAGCTCGGATTACAGGCTAGCCAATCAGGTGCAAGCAGGTTTTTGAAGGCTACAATCGGAAGAGTACAAAACAAACAGCTCTACAATAAGTTGCAAGCAGATTTTTGAAGGCTACAATCGGAAGAGTACAAAACAAACAGGGGCGCTATGCTGGAAGGCCCGAGTTTGCTGAAACTCGGAATCTTCCCGAGTTCTGGCGACGCCCTCAGATGAGTGAACTAATGGTAGCAAGACAAAATCCCACCCTCGTCACGCCTCCAGCCTCATTGGGTTATCTGGATATATTCCGTGCTTTATCATCACATCGGCGCCCCCTCATGGGCTTCTTGGGCGGTCTACAAAGAACGGGTCACGTGAGCCAACCGCCGGTGCACTTTTCATTTGTGTGTCGCTCCACCAAGTGCATTGCGTGTGCATTTAGACAAACGAGGTTTGTTGAATTTTATAATGCACTTAGTACACCTTTATAAGCATTTTATAGTGTGCAAGATTTGGATTTAAAGCGCTTTAGAGTGATTCATGCATTATTAAATTTTGCTTTGTACCGCGAGGGAACGCAGCCAACGCTACATCATGTGCAACTGTGAAGGCTACGGAAGTAGTCCGCAAAAAAATAAAAGGTGCATCACTCCGCGCTGTTTTGTGGCCGTGTGGTCTAACGCATCGCTCCGGAAAGTCGACAGGCAATGGGAGTGCGTGGGTTCAAATCCCGCACGGTTAAATTTTTTTTTCGCACATTTTTTTTTTCATCGCAAGTTCAATTTCGCGTGACTTGAATGAGAAAACTCGTTTTGTTCAGAATCGCTTGAATACTATGCCGTGTTCTGAAATGAACAGCATGCATCTGTTCATTTAATGCATACCGCATACACCATACACCATGCATACACCACCTCGATATGGCCTGTTTTCCCGTGTTAAGTGTTAAATTTTGAACATAGTGTTGATTCCCACCCTGACAGAAAATAGTACTGCCTCAAGAGTCAGCTTGGCTCGATTTCCCTGCTCTCCTATTAAAAGAGCAGAAGCTGCTCAGGCAGGATTTTCATGCAGCCAGGTAAAAATAGTTCCAAGCTGTGGGAGCGTCAAGTAAGAATGCAGAAAAAGTTCTACAACACTAGGAAAAAATATTTCGAAAGAGCAAACAATAAATGAGACACGACAATAAAAAATGCTCACCCCCAGTGTTTGCGAGAAATGGTTTATTCTGGAAACAGTCAGTGGCATGGATCACAGTGCATACAATTAAAGTACACGTGCAGTGGATGTACACCAACACACAATCAGTCAAGTGCTCCAAAACTGAAAAAAAAAAATGTGGAGCCATCAAACAACACTATTTGACAAAACGAAAACCTGACCAATGTACTAACATAGACGTGACTCGAAACAAATTCACCCTCAACTGAGCAAGAGCCAGCTTGAAATCATTCACACCTCCGAAAAATTAAGGACAAAACATACAGTACTGGCTACCTCAACACTGGCACTGCATAACATGTCAAAACGACCAGAGATTGACAGTAATGCAAGACAGCACCAAACCAGGAATTCCTTTTCAGGACATGAAGATCAGACACCCATACATACCATTCCCAACCCTCACACACAAAATGAGGCCAATGCCTAAGGGTTTGTGAGTGTTCGATCATTTTGGACAGCATAACTGAATAAATTTCTGTTCAGTTAGTCGAACGAATCAAACAGTATATGTTCAAAATTATTTTAAATGAATCCAATTTGCTTTCAAATTTTCAGATACTTTCCGAATAATTGACACAACGCTTCATTAAGCTCCACCGTATTTTTCTGCAAATAATCTTTCAAAAACAGCACACATTGACGACGTGTACCAGTATACCTATTCTAATTGGAAAAAGTACTATTTGCACTCCCTTACAAATTCTACTTTCTTACAGGCACTATTAACATGACCACCTACACTACAAGTTACTGCCCGATTCAATTTGATGCAACGAATTGCAATGATGCAATGATCTGATGGAAATGTAACAATTTCCTCGGTAGATTGATCAACACACACACCCACATGCACACATATTTCACATTGCCACCCACACATGCACAAAGGTGATCACAGCAAGCCGATGAGTCCTCTCTCTTTCCTCGGTAGCATGTGTATTACACATCAATTCGAAATCAGACAAGTTCCTCGATGCCACTCAAGTCTTCATCACTGGAATCGATGCTCGACTCATCAGAGGAGGAGTTGCATCAGTCAGAAATGCTGAAGACAACCGGTTCAATTTCAGCGTCAACAATCATATCGCGTTGCCATGCTTCAGCCTCAACTTGCTCCACATGAACACGACAGTTTTGCCAGTTTTCCTGGCTTACAGACGCCAGTGCTTCCGGCAGGAGCTTTTCCACTTCAGCCAAAGTGAAACATTTATTGCGACTTGCGGTTATGAATATTGCATAAGGATGCAATCTGCCAAGTTACACAAATGCTACCGTTTAAAAACTCATTAAAATGCATGCGTGAAATAGCTGGAAAAGTCCCTGCAGCTATTACGTGCGCAAACATGAGGTAAAACAAAAAAATATCTACACTGAGTGTAAAACTGCTCAGTTACTGATAAACGGAAGCGGTTTTTGAGGTTTAACGCCCCAAAGAAACTCAAGCGTTGAGGCATGCCATGGTGAAGGGCTGCTAATAACTTCAACCATATGGGGTTCCTTAACATCCACTGACACTGCACAGTGCACGGACCACTATCACTAATAAATGGGCGAACATTCCATTAACGGTGACATGCATGAAAGCATAAACAGAGTATTCTTACAACCATTGTGTTCAATATATAATGTGCCTTCCTCGTGAAATAGTTGGCCTTCGCCAAGTCAGGGCTGGACTTCGAAGGAGCCTTTACGCCAATGTAGGTCCTGTCGACGCATCCCACGACGTCTGTGATGCCGCCGCGCAGAAGGAAACGCTCCTTAACATACGCACGCTCGGCCGCAGTCGTGGGGAAAGCGAGCCACCGCTTCTGCACAGCCGCGTCGATAAGCGCGTCGGAGACGTCCCTCACGCAGCGGCTCACAGTGCTTTGGTGGCGTCCAATAAAGCGGTCTGCGCCGACGCTGCCCTGGAAGCTCCCGATCGCGAACAACCGGAGGGCGCAGAGGACTTGCTCTTCGACCGAAAGCGAATGAGGCCCGGTACGCACTATCCGCAGGCGTGGGTCGTCGCCTAACTCTTTACACAACCATCGTACCGATGTTTTGGAGAGGCGAAAATGTCGCTGAAATTCGTCCTCGGCCATGGCAGTAAACGGGTCCAGCCGGCCGTACTGACATTTGCCGTCAGAGGAAGCGATGAGCCAGGCTGCTGCTGCTGCCGCCATGACAGTCCCGAGATGAATTCGGGGCACTTCACCGTTCACGAGTTTAGCTCCGAGTTCACCTGTCAATCAAAACCATTGTACACGCCCCCGGCATGCCGTACATAAATTATAGGCGTACGCGCTATGGGTGGGCCACTCCCAACATCCCTGCCGGCTACAGGTATGCTGCGCTGCTGTGCTGATTGCTGACAGACATCGACGATGTTGACTATCGAAATATAACAGGCAAAACAGACGTCATCGCTGATTAATCTACGAAGGACACGCAACGTGGCGACAGCCGCCGATTTCTTCGCTCGCATACCAAGATTGCACAACACTATAGCCTGTTGCAACCACGTAAGACACAGCACAACGCTGACGGCGCGTCACACCTGCTTGCAAGGCGTCAAACACAGACCACGAACGACGAAATGGTGCTTGGAGCCCGTCCTACTCTAACAACATGGCATCACAGGTGTTTGGCTTGGCCGTGCTTTCATCGGTGATAAAGCTCAGCATCAATGTGTCAACCACATCCGGGATCGACAAACGGTCGCTGCTCTAGACCAAGTGCAATAAAGAGTTTGTAATTTACAGCACGCAAGCACTGCGTACTTCACAACCGTAACACCTTTCTCTGTTATAAGTCCGATTCCATTATTGCAAACAGTATCCCTCATCTGCCCGAACGATATTATTGCGATGTCACTGCGGTATACAACGGCGATCGACGTTAGTGACAAAACCAGTCCGCAAAACCTTGAAGTGCGCGCCTTAAACAAATACTATGCAGATACGCGCGCCACCACCTTCACAGCTTTTAGTCAGCGTCTGATGACATAGGATGAGTTGTGTCGCTGGGTAGCACGCTCTTCGCATCCGCAGTGCACTAAAGAGGCGTCACACACAACAGGCATACGCAATGAATCATTGAATACAGCCAAACAGCAACTTTTTTCCCACACCGCATCACAGCCGCTCGCACGGCCAATTTCTACCGCTGAGATTCGCCAAGAGCGTACTAAACGCAATGGTTGGCCAAAGCGGGGTGCGGCAGCGGCCTAAGCAGCGGAGAACTCCACCTGAGGTCACTGCAGAGAGCAGCAGTGACGCGGGGGGGGTGCAGTGCAGTTCAGTTTTTTGCTGTTGTGTATTATGCAAGCCAGAAGATGCATGACTGTTATATTTTGATATACGACACAATAAAATATATTATCGCAATGGCCGAAAAATAGGACAGATTTAGCGTGTAATAGTTGCTCAGTCTTTCCAGTCGAAGGCAGCGCTATCGGCGGCGTGTCAGCGCAGGAGCTCTCGTTTTCGGCACGGTGGGCTGCCGCTCTAATTCGTATGCAAGCCACGCTGCAAGCAATAGCCTCACTATCGCCACTAGCGGCAGAAAGTGTCAAATCTTTGTTAATTTCTAAAAGCTATGCTTTTCTACAACGCTTCATTGGATTCAGATTTTAAAATAAATTTGGAAATGTACAAAATGTTCATAATAATATCTGTTGCTTTTTAACGTATTCGAGAGAAGAGAAAGGGTTGATACAAGAGTGCCCCTAGTGCGCACTGTTCGTCTTCGTAAATGGAGAGACAGATAGAGCCTGAAAGAGAAGACACGCCTTTGACACGCCCGAAAAGGCGTGTCAAAAAGCTGGCGGCGAGTGTGCAGATAGATAGCAGAGAAGTCACGATTTCGCGATTGCTGACATGGCGCTGATAACTTCAGGTAGCGCTGCGGCCTGGTATTGCGCAGTGTATGGTGCTTGAAGTGTGTAACAGGCGCGCAGGGTGCGCTTGTATCGTCTTTACGAGGCTTTATCTCTACATTTTATTATCCGCTGCCTGCGCACGTTCCGCGCTATCTTCGTTCACTGACTGCCGTCATCGCAAACTCGGATGAAACTCGGGCGAGCGCCAAACTCGGGCCTTCCGGCATAGCGCCCCAGCTCTCCAATCAGGTGCAAACAGATTTTTGAAGGCTACAATCGGAAGAGTACAAAACAAACAGCTCTCCAATCAGGTGCAAGCAAATTTTTGAAGGCTTCAGTCGGAAGAGTACAAAACAGCTCTCCAATCAGGTGCAACCAGATTTTTGAAGGCTACAATCGGAAGAGTACAAAACAAACACCTCTCCAATCAGGTGCAAGCAGATTTTTGAAGGCTACAATCGGAAGAGTACAAAATAAACAGCTCTCCAATCAGGTGCAAGCAGATTTTTGAAGGCTACAATCGGAAGAGTACAAAACAAACACCTCTCCCATCAGGTGCAAGCAGTTTTTGAAGGCTCCAATCGGAAGAATACAAAACAAACAGCTCTCCAATCAGGTGCAAGCAGATTTTTGAACGCTACAATCAGAAGAGTACAAAACAAACACCTCTCCAATCATGTGCAAGCTGATTTTTGAAGGCTACAATCGGAAGAGTACAAAACAAACAGCTCTCCAATCAGGTGCAAGCAGATTTTTGAAGGCTACAATCGGAAGAGTACAAAACGAACACCTCTCAAATCAGGTGCAAGCAGATTTTTGAAGGCTATAATCGGAAGAGTAGAAAAACAGCTCTCCAATAAGGTGCAAGCAGATGTTTGAAGGCTACAATCGGAAGAGAACAAAACAAACACCTCTGAATATGCCACAAGGCTTGCCGGCTCTGCTGTGAAACATGAAATCTGCGACCGACAGCCTTACATCATCCCCAACTGTGGTTCAGGAGCAATTAAACGCCGTTCGAACTGCGCTCCACTCAGGTAAAAAAAAATTCCGGTTGCCTGGGGCTGCCCACAGACCTGTGCATAGGAGAGCATTCATACAACATGTCCTACAAAAAAAAATTAAGGGATTTAAAAGAAACTGAGCCAATCCTTACGCGTTTGCATCTACAGATTACAGTTCGAATCATCACCCGTCTCCACAGTGTAAGCACCTAAGACCTCTGGAAAACCTCCGACTGCATTTGCATTCATGAAAAGCAGGGCTGTTTATCTTCTGAACCCAACAGACGTTACAGCGCATGCTGGCGAGTCATATTCTTCAAAAGTTTTACAAGAGGCGCCCGTGTGCTGTGCGATGTCGGTGCACATTAAAGATCCCCAGGTGGTCGAAATTATTCCGGACTCCTCCACTACGGCACCTCTCTCTCTTCTTTCACTCCCTTCTTTATCCCTTCCCTTACGGCGCGGTTCAGGTGTCCGCCGAGATGGTTCAGGTGTCCGCCGAGATATGTGAGACAGATGCTGCGCTATTTCCTTTCCTCAAAACCAAATTTTTATTGCGAAAGCAATACTACGCTAGGTTTTGGGCCTTCAGCGTTGTTCCGGCGATAGTCACGTTTGACCTTTAGACGGCCTCCAGTTTGACGACGCGGGAGGCGCTCGCGTCCGTGACGTCATACCGAGGTGAAATCTGAGCTACCAAGTCTGTTCGTCGGCACGGTCCGAGCGGTAGCCACGGAGCGCCGCAGTTCCCCAGGCAGTAAGAGAGGGGACTGCGTTGATTTGGAGGAAAGCAAAGGCGCCTTACCACCTCAGTGGTTTAGTGGACACCTCAATAGCACTTTAAGCTAATTCCGGCGTTCCGTGCAGCACTCAGGCTTTCGCCTTTCACTATAGTCGCTAAAGTTGCTCGTAATTTGCTTTCATAACCTTCCGGGCTTAACCAAGCTATGCCTCTGCCAATTTTTTTTATATCTATTACACTGCTATGGTATCATGTTCCAAGAATTGATAAAAATGAAAAGATCAAGGTTATATGCGAAATTCACGTTAACTCTCTCACTAAGGACGCCCCGATAGTGGCGGCGCCCGCTAGACTCACCTGCCACTGTAGCCGCCGGGCCGAAAGTGGCGGTAATGGTCACGCCCTCCGGAGGTTGCACAGGGAAGGCAGTGGAGGGCTCCGCCGCATTGCGCACCACTTCCCGACGACGGTCAATCAGGGGTGTGTCGCCGAGAGCTGGTGGGAACTCTTGCATTTCACCCCAAGTCACGTGACCTCGTGCCGTGATCATAATCAGTCCACCGGACTGCGAACAAATTGCTTACTGCGGCAGGTGGCAGTTAACATGCCGCGAGGGGTTGCTTGAGAGGAGCAGCCTGGGTCTTCACAAGCTCAACCGATCGCAGGGACCTATGAATGTAAAGTACGGAATGGCCAGTTTCGTATATATGGGCGTGAACCATTAACGATATCCAGCTCCGCCTTAAGGGTATGGCGTGCTTACGTACTACGTTACGGGCGCCGTCGTGGATCGGAACCAGCGCCAGACCCCGCTTCGATATCCTAGATTATACCCTAGCCGCTGTGATGCGGAAGCACATAGCGTGCCGGTGGCCTTTCATCGTTCGGCGACTCTTCACGGGGCGAGGGTGCAGTTCAACAATGTATATGTTTTAATGCATTAAACTGTTCCCAAAAACATGCATCCTGTGCAACCCTAGGGTAGAAGAACAACCAGAACACTGGCTCTCCATCGGAGATATAAGAAGCCATAAGGTGCGGTCAACTTAAATGCGACTGAGTATTCAGTTCCCGACAGGTATCGTCTACGTAAATGCGACTGAGAATTCAGCTCCCGACAGAGCACTTGCAGTGGCAGGGATTACGGCAACACACGCCACAGACCTCTCAGCCTCCATGCTTTCACGTACATCCGCAATGGCTGCGGACATACAGTTTCTTACAATTACGTAGAGGGAAAGCTGGCGGCGCTGCACTTCAGCCACCATGGACGCCCAAAGCATCATCTGGCGGTGAGCTACTTGTTGCGGAACAGTCGTAGTTTTTCAGGAACACGAAGTGTCATTACTAAGGTTCTTTATTCCAAAAACGCTGTCCGTGTATGCGCAGACGACTTTCGCGCGAAGGCAGTGGGCAAAACCCATAGTAGTGAAAACGCCACGACACATGACGCCAATAAAAGGTTTCACTTTTCCGAAATGCTATTAAAAAGCCTCTTATAGTATTTAAGCAACAACACCTTTTTTTGAAAACATATTTACTTTTAAAATTGCGCCTGTTAATTACGAAATATTAGTTTTTATAGGGGTCGCCATGCAAACTCCCATAGACGTGCTGCCAGCTTTCCCTCTAGGTAATAGTAAGAAACTCTATGGCTGCGGAGACAGCCGTCGCTTTATCAGAGAGCCCTTTCAGTCTATGAAATTGCAGCTGAAGCAGGCATTTGAAATGCTGTTTTCTTATATGCAGATTTCTGCTTTCTTTTCTGCTACGCACAGGGTAATTAAGCAATTAATTAGTCACAGTGCGCGAATTTCAAACGGGACCAATTTTACTTTGGCTACTAACCATGCAACCGCAGACTGGCGCACGTTGCCTCGTTGCTCGTTTATGAACTCTTGAATTTTGATACGTGGATTGTTTGATATAGTCAAACATTAAAAAAGCTGATTTTGTTTACTGCTGCGATTGGCCAGCGGAGCACTCGTCGTGCGTCCAGTGTCCCGAAACATTTATGAAAAAATTATCTCTTCTTAGCCACGACTAGAGAACGGTCAGCGCGACGCATTTTGCACGGTAACTTGAAGTCTCGAGATTTGAAATTACTTTCTTTACAGTTCTGCACATACGGCAGCTGAGGAAAAACAGGCGTCGGCGTTGTCCGACGTTGTGGCTAAGGGTAGAAGAACAACCAGAACACTGGCTCTCCATCGGAGATATAAGAAGCCATAAGGTGCGGTCAATGTAAATGGGACTGAGTATTCAGTTCCCGACAGGTATCGTCTACGTAAATGCGACTGAGAATTCAGCGCGACAGCGCTTACGGTCCGAAGCGTCATCGCCATCCGCTGGGGGGTTAGCCCCAGCTAGAAGGGCTGGCGAGGATCGGACGGATCGTAAGGCAAGGCAGTCGTTTTTGCTTAGTGGGAGTGCGTGGTCAGGCTGGTGATGATGGTGATGACTTTAGCAGTAGGCTATAAGAACGCTCTGCACTGCCCTTGTTAAGCTCTAAAACTGTTCGCTATTTTGTTTCACCTGTTTCCTAGAATTAACCTGTAGCTGGACAACACAAGATTAAGAACAGATTGTCTGAGGCTGTATCACCCTGCATCTATACGGCGACGCAGTCTCCTTGCGCGCGTGCTACTGCTCGTGCGCAAGGAGACTGCGTCAGCTTAGCCCAAATAAAACACTCCCCTAATTAAGTCCCCTTTGTTTAGACCAGTCAACCCTGGTACTGCGCAGTTGTACACCTTACAACGCTAAATCTGTCATGCTGAGGCCGAATGTAGTTTCGGTAGTTGCACCCATGAAACAGGCGTGCTAGCTTTGGCAGCATTGCCTGCTATGCAAGGTAGGATGAGAGCTTTCTTGCACATCTTTCGCCCTCACTGTTAAACCTAGGATGCTTATGCGTGGGGACACGGTCCCTCCAATGGAACATCCTAAAAAGCATACCACAGCCAAGCCTGCTCGAAAGAGAAGCATATAGCAAGGCAAGGCAGTCATTTTTGCTTAGTCTGAGCCCTGATAACGGTCCTCGTACATTTGGATGTTCAGGATGTAGTTTCGACTTGCCAGCCAGTCTGAGTGATAAGTGAAAGAACAGGTCATGAGGGAGCACCCAGCGCACAGGTAACAGCGCTGGTGCCATTTCTCATCTCTCAATGGACAATCACGGCAGGAGCCAAGCCTGCTCGAAAGAGAAGCATATAGCCTGCAAGTCATTTTCCAGACCACAGCCAAGCCTGCTCGAAAGAGAAGCATACAGCCTGCAAGCCAGCTGTGCTGTGGGCTGTGCTGTTTCATTCACGATCGCTTTCTTATTCTGTGCTTTTTACACCGGAGCTAAAGTCATCACCATCATCACCAGCCTGACCACGCACTCCCACTTCCTCCCTTCCTCTACGGTGCGGTTCAGGTCAGTGACCCTTCACTGAACTTATCATGTTATAGCCACCTAGCAGTTTGTGCAAGGTTTTTGCCACGTCATCTCTTTCGTCCTTGGCTCGCTCGCTCTGGGCGTGTTAGGGCCACCTGTTTTTCTCCCTCTCAGCTCGCTCGCTTTGTGCCGTGCTCGGCCTCAGCACGACAGATTTAGCGTTGTAAGGTGTACAAGTGCGCAGTACAAGTGCGCAGTCCTCCTCCGCGCCGTCCGCACCCCACCACCCTCGCTCTAAATGGGACGGGGAAAAGGATGAGCCTTGCCGAGCGCACTTATGTTGCTGGAGTAGCGACACTCTGAACCAATCAATGACGACGGCAAGGCAGTCGTTTTTGCCTAGTCTGAGCCAGTGACCCTACTGAACATCAGAACAGGCTGCTGCGTTGACGTGGCAAAAACCTTGCACAAACTGCTAGGAGGCTATAACATGATAACAAGTTCAGTGACCCTATTGAAATTTGATACGTGGATTGTTTGATATAGGCAAACATTAAAAAGCTGATTTCGTTTACTGCTGCGATTGGCCAGCGGAGTACTCGTCGTGCGTCCAGTGTCCCGATGAAGCAGGCATTTGAAATGCCGTTTTCTTATATGCAGATTTCTGCTTTTTTTTTCTGCGGCGCACAGGGTAATTAAGCAAAAGTTTAGAGCCTGTGGTTAACTTGGAGCATCACTATTACGATCTGCTACTTGCGCCTCATTGGCTAGCCTATTCCGAGCTTCCATGACCGTCTCGTTCCCATGTCCTTGCCGTGTTTTACCCTCATATGATTCTTCGCATCTGGTTCCTGTTTCCGCCAGCCCCCCCTAACACCGGCCAAGCGAGGGAGGGGACACCAGGAAGGATAATAGCATGTCGGGCAGGATAACAGAATGTTGTGCAGAGGCCTTTTGTAATACTTTATGCCTTAGTGTACTTACTCTCTTTGCTTGTGCCGATTAAGCACTTATTACAGATCGTCTAAACAAGGCTTTCACTACAGCCTCAGCGCCCCCGCGGCACACCTTGGCAATTACTATACCAAAAAATGAAACGAAGGTGGGGAGCGATCCCCTTTGTGCGAATGCACAACAGATATTTCCAGCCAGTGGCATATCTCACCGTTGTCACATTCTCTTCGGCTCTCCTGTCCTTCTGCTGGCTGGAGCATCACTCGGCCAAAATTTGTTCTGGACTCTACAGTACAAGTAGAAAACTCATGTCACAGGGTTCGTAATCACGTTGAGTCGCCACGAGGTATCACACTGCTAGCCATTACAGATTCACCGGCAGATAATTTCATTGTCACTAAGAGACTGCCATCCACAATTTCGCTCAGGGAAGAAACGCACAGTTCTCTCTCAATATTCTTAATGAGATTACCTCCCCAAATAGGGACAATGAATTTATGTGGATGCCGGCAAACTCTGGCAACACTGGAAACGATGCCGCTCACCAAACAGCCCGAGGTGGGGACTGCAAAGGATAGCCTAATCTCATTTCACGATCCAATCCACTCCTTGGACTTAGGAAATTTCCGCTCCCGTACAAAAGCTCAATAAATAGCAGGAAATCACCTGGAGGAGAATCAAACTCCCTCCCGAACCCGGTAGTTTTCTTCCATAGGTTCCCAAACCAATTTTCTCCCCAATGCACCCTCTGCGATGAGAGAGCTCCCCTCAGCTTGTGCTCTGAGGATGCAAGCAGAACACCCCCCACCTTCAGAATTAGGAGAAATCCTGCTTCCAGACGACTGGGAGACCCTGCTGCGCAGCTTGAACCCGGACATATAAGATCGGGTCCTTAGGCACGCCTATGAGGCCATCATTAGGCTTTACCAGCTGGCCATCTAGTAGGGCTATAACTATACCGACTATAAGTAAGGCTTTCTTCTCTCCTTTCTCTTCCGTCTCGTAGAGCGTTACCAGTCTAGTCCTCTCGGCGAAAATCCGTGGCCTGTATGCCAGCACAGGCGATGATGCAATACTATGCTGCAAATCTACTTTAGCTGTATAGGTTAGATATTCGCTTTTACACTGGTCACCACATTCCCAGTGCAGTCTTTGAATTTCCTTTTGCCCTCGATTTGTCGTTCCGCCACTGCTTGAGCTTCTTCGGCCACTGCAGGCTTCTGCGGACGGAAGGGGGATTACTGAGGGTCATCCGGAGAAGGAATCTTCCGGCCCCTGAGGGCGCCCCCGATACACCCACGCATGCACGGACACCGCTGCTTTATGGCCGAAAGAGGACCGTTAACGCAGTAGCACAGAAAAATATATGATGGCACAAGCTCCCACTCTCATGCAGAGTTGCCCATTCACACCCAAAAATTCTGCACAAAAGCATTTAAGAACGGGAAAATGAGTTTTTGAGCGCAAGGTTTGCGTAGATAGTAAGTTTTCGCCATAACGACTTTACTCCCGTGTGTCTGCAGTCTCGCATTTTTTTGCTATTAACCGTTTCTGCTATCGTCAAAAGCGTTTCCCGACGGTTTTGTATTGCAGCCTGGTTTTGTATTGCAACGTGGTTTACTTGTGATGGTGACGTCTATGTGATTCCGACGTACAAATGTTTCTATATGAACCGATCCATAAGAAGGGGAGGTGGTGTTTCAATGTTAGTTTCGAATATTATGGAATCAGAAATGGTGCCTGAATTTTGTTGTATTACGCCCCATTACGAAGTCCTGGCAGTCAAGTCTGGCACAAGGATATTTTGTGTCTGCTATCGTCCACCGGGTAGCAGTTCTGCTGAGCTCTTTTTATTTCTTGATTCATTCCTAGAATTTGTTAACATGAACAAATATCAGTTAATTTTAGGTGGCGATTTTAACATTGACATGCTGGCCAACAATAACACAACAATCGAGTTCAATACTTTACTTAACGTCCACTCCTGTGAAAATGTCATCATGTCACCTACACGGATTACGACAGAATCAGAAACACTTTTAGATCTTTTCATAACAAACTCCAAAACAGAAAGCTTGAAGTCAGGCACCATTGCTTATGCTCTGAGTGATCACATACCAATATTCATATCTGTCAATCTTGCTCCGATTTCTCAACGACAACCCGACCAAATGTCATTTTATCGAGTTATAAATCATCACACGTTATGCGAGTTCAAGGAACGCTTATCTATTGTTAACTGGGAACATGTTTTTGAGGAAAGCGACCCTGATGAAGCATACGAAAAATTTTTAGAGATTGTTACTGACATTTATAATGCTTCCTTTCCACTTAAGAAATTCTCCCAGTCAAAGAAAAGTAAGAAACCATGGGTCGACAAAGACATGTTGCAGTTGATAAGAAAACGCGATAAACTTTACAGTGTGTTTTTACAAAGTAGATGTCCTGAAGCACTGAAAACATTCAAAAAATTTAGGAACTTCGTTACAAAGCAACTTCGCGTCGCTAAAAAGCAATATATTTATAACCGATTTAATTCAACTGGTAGACAATCTGAAAAAGTTTGGAAGGTTTTAAAATCTATCTTCAGTAATTCTTCCGAACTGACCACAAAAATTAATCATGGAGGCATCGAATTAAAAGGTTCTGATCTAGCAGATGCCTTTAATGACTACTTTCTTTCCTTTGCTGACACATCAAGCGGCGACGTAAATCTTTCCTATATGAGTGCCAGAAATAGTGAAACAATATTTTTAACACCGGTTACAGTAAATGAATTAATTACAGAATTTTTAGCGCTTAATAATTGTAAAGCTACAGATGCGTCAGGTTTTCAGATACAGCCCATAAAATTTACTATCGACATTCTTGCACCTTCCCTCGCCCATATCTTCAACCTATCCTTAGTTTCCGGTGTTTTTCCGCGTCTTATGCAAAGGGCAAAAGTCACAGTAGTGTATAAAAAAAGGAAACAAAAATGAAATGGGAAACTATCGCCCGATATCAATCTTACCTGTGTTTTCCAAAGGCCTCGAAAAAGTTATTCTTAAACGGCTATCCTCCTTCACTAAAGATGTAACATTATCACTACCGCTCAATATGGGTTTCGTAAAAATAGATCGACTGAGTTAGCTCTCCTTGCTCAGAAAGAATTCATACTAAAACATTTTGAATCCAAAAACATGGTACTTGGTTTATTTTTAGATTTTTCAAAGGCGTTTGACCTTGTTAATCACTCTGTGCTGCTTAAAAAATTAGACCACTACGGTATTAGAGGCATAGCCCATATGCTGATTTCCTCATACTTGCGACATAGATCTCAGTTTGTTAGTATTGCCGGTGAATGCTCCCAGTTGAAAGCGGTAGCTTCTGGCGTTCCGCAAGGGAGCATTTTGGGTCCGTTTCTTTTTGTTCTTTATATTAATGATATTGTTCGCATCGATAGCACTGCTAAGTACATAATTTATGCAGATGACACTAGTCTGTTTTTTTCGGGTACTTCAACGGCTGATCTCGCAAATCGAGCTAATAAAACCTTAAAAGAAATAAATACTTGGACTGCTGATAATCACTTAAGAATTAACGTTAGTAAAACTGCAGCCGTCATGTTCCACCCACGTCACAAACACTTTGAACTTCCTCTAATTGAATTAAACAATACCAGAATAGAATTTGTGCAGTCTGTGAAAACTCTGGGCGTTTACTTTGCAGCAGATATGTCGTGGAATGACCATATTAATTACGTCGTTCAGAAACTTTCCAGAACAGTTGGTATCATGCGCCGCCATTGCTTTAATTTTCCTACGTCAGTCAACATGTTACTTCATCACTCTTTGTTCTCTTCCATAGCCAGCTACGGATGTATGGTGTGGGCGACAACAACAGCTGAAAATATTAAACTCACTGTCTTACAAAAACGTATTATACGCATTGCATGTAAAGTGCCGTATTTCTTCCACACTGCGAGCCTTTTCCACCGACACAACGTTATTCCAATGAAATCCATGTATAACTATAGGCTGTGCTATAAATATAAACTCGCCATAATGAAAAATGATGACTTCTTACTTACACTTGCTAGGTTAGAGCAAAGCAGAACTGTGTATGATACCCGCGCAGCAGAGCCTTGGAATGTTAAGAAATGCCGTACAAACTATGGCAAACAAATGTTGCAGCATACCTTACCGACACTTCTGAACCAGTTGTACTGCCACAAGAATCTTGATGTCTCCAATATTTCTCTGAAAGAATTGCCCCAAATATTCGTGTAGTTCTTTTTTTTCTTGCTATTACCATTTTGAGTGCACCTGTCAGTTCTGCTGTCCTTTATTTTCTCCTCCCTGTGTTTGCCTTTATAGTCTCTTTGACCTAATATAGTTCTTTTTTCTTTTACAAGCAGAATGTACTGCTTACTGAAAGTACATGTGTCATTCTATGTACAGAACATACGAGTTTTTTCTTACAATTTGTTTGATGTCCTATTCCGCCGCCGTTAATGCTGCACTGTAAGAGGCAGCCAGGACCTCTCAAGCTGTCTATACAGCTTTTTCCCTGGCTGTCCTCGCAACACCTAGTTGCGGAAATAAACCTTCAAACCTTCAAACTGCTCGATGCCAGCGATGGAAACGCTTTAAAAGAAAGATTTTGCTACGTATTCGAAGAATGCATCCCGTATACCATGAATATTTCTATACCAGAGCCTTACAGTTTTCCGATGTTAAAATTTTCTGTCCAAGAATGTTCGACATGGAAGCGGCAAGGGCACACGCTAGCTGGATATCGAAGCGGCGGTTCCGAACTACGTACGGCGCACGTAAGGTAGGAGTGAGGGTACAGAGATGTTTGCGCGAAGGTCGAAAGGGCTCGAACGTTCTGTTAGGCGGCCGAGAACGCATTTCTGTTTTTTAGAGCGCAGCTCTTTGGCGTCCGTTCCTGGGTTTCGCGTCGTCGTCGGCGTCGGCCTCGTAACCAGCTCCGCCCCCAATGTCACGCTTTTCAATTGGTCGAAATGCTCGTGACGTCACAGTGCGCGAATTTCAAATGGGGCCAATTGTGCTTTGGCTAGTAACCATGCAACCAATCAAAGGGATCGTATAGTGATGCTGCAACTAAGTTGGACTGAGTTTAGTTAATTGCTTAATTAATCAATTAGCCTAATTAATATAGAGGAGAATGAAGAGGTCAGAAGAAAGGAAAATAAAAGACGCGCGCCGCAGCGACAACAGCGTCCGCGGAAGGAGACGCTGCTCAAAAAAAACAGATAAGTACGAAGCCGCGTTCCCTCCACCACCACGCACTTCCCTACTCAGTAAGACGTTGCTCGTTTCATATACGTTGTGTCGAACATCCTAGACAGTTCCGACAATTGACAGGTTAATGACAGAACACGATGGATAGAAATACAATAATATAAATATGAAATAGCCTAATTAACCTTTCTAGTTAGACAGCATAAATCAATAAAACCGAGAACGAAATTGGTCGAGTTGGGGAATCGAACCAGGGTCTCCGGAGTGCGATACGAGCACGCTAGCCACTCCGTAATGCCAGCTGAATGGTTTGGAATGAACAAAGGCGCGTCTAGCTAATACGGCGTCTTCGTTCACTCCCATCTTCCCCCTTTCCCTTACGGCGAGGTGCAGGTGTCCACCCAGATAAGCGAGAGAGATACATTTCCTTTCCTCAAAAAATAAATTTACCGTCCAGCAAGGCGTACAGCCGAATTGGCGATGTCGTTCTGTGGACTCCCTGGCAGCGTTGCAAGACGCTGTCGCGTTCCACTCTTACAGGCGAAGCTTAACATGTTAACCACACATCAGTAACACACGCAGACAGCCAATGGACGCGTCATTCGCTGGCAGCACTTGATTCATCATTCACAACCACATTCTTAACGTACGCTCCCTTGCCGCACATGCCAACGACGTACACCACGATCACATTCTGCGCCATTCCTCTGTACTTTGCTTTGCTGAAACCTGGATGCATCCCGAAGAGCCTCTCGAAATCATAGATTTCCTATACTGCTGTGGTGCTCGCAGAGACCACAACAGAGCGGCGGGAGTCGCTATCTACTTTGGCACAGGTCTCTCTGCAATACCAGTCGAAATGTTTGGCACGTCACATGAAGTTGGCTAACTGTGCGCCGCAAAGTTGCCCAACGGCTTGCTGGTAGTAGCTTCCTACTTCGCCCCTACCGCACTCACGAAAGACGTCGTGCACTTCCTGCAACTCGCATTAACCGTCCATCGATCCACACCGATGTTAGTAGTGGGGGACTTTAATGTTGACATAAAGACAAACAGCAATTTCCTAACACTTATGCGGGAGAACATCCCGTTCCTCTCGCTCGTAACGCGTCCCACGGCTGTGACAACCTCGCGAGGCACTTGTATAGATCTCGTCTTTGAGAATCAAGCATTGGTGTACCAAGTCGAACATATATCAGTCTATTTCTCCGACCACAAAGCTTCCTTCATGACTGTCGAGAACTGTTAGTGGAGTCTTTGTTAAAGGAATACGTGTGAAAAATAAAAAAAAATTCTGTGATAGCGCATACATGTGTTGCTCGATTTCTTTGCCTCAATCTATCGAAAAGGTGAAACAGCTTATTTGCTGCGCTCAAATTTCGCATTAGGAAGTAACGTAATCGTCGGTAATTTTTTTTCCCCAACTCCCGCAAAATTCCGCTCGCGACAGTACCTACTCAAATGGTCTGACTACATGTTTGGTTTGATGGAATAACGTCCCAAAGCGACTCGGACTATGAAAGCCTCTAAAGTAGAAGCCTCCGGATAGGAGGAGATCTAGCTCACCTTAGGAGAATACTCAGATGAAAATATGATCGATTTGCCCAGTTCGGCCAAATGCGAATTAGTTACGCTTGGCGTTCAGTTTAAAGGCGAAAGCCTTTAATGACTCATCATTCCGTCTGTAAGCCACACTACAGGTGTCAATCATCCCGATGACGTCATAAGTGATGTAATATGGCGTAACCAGAAATCACTGAATTCATTGTTGTATTGTAGTCGAAATCGTTATTTACTAATTAGCCATTAATTAGTATTATTACCTAGTCTTTAATCACGTATTAGTAATTAGGCATGGATTCGTTATAATTATTAAGCCATTGAATGATAATATTTAATTAGTAATTCGTAGTTGACTAGTATTCAGTAATTTGTAATTTAATAATCGGTTAGCAATTGGTAGTTGGATCATCGTAGCTATGGTGGCGCTCGCGTCGCTCCTTACTGCGCATGCGCTTGGTTCCTTGGTGGCGCCACCGTCGCGAGACGCTGACATTTCGGCCAACCGAGTCAGACGTCTCCTTTCATTCGCAAACAGCATTCAATCAACAACAGAAGCAGCCTAAGGGGCGCACAAAGGCTCTCGCCTCCCGCAATTTAGATCGTCAAAGTTCCCCACGAATTTTCACTTCTGTCTCAGTGTTCAGATCCAGCGTTCACGGATCGGAGTTGTTCGGATAGCGATAAGGCCTTAATGCCCGTATATGCGGAACTGGTCATTCTACTATAATCATAGATCCCTGGTAGTCTACCTACCTCTCCTGGCGCAGTGATGCAGCGGTCAAGCGATCCGCCACTGCTCTTCTATGGCAACTGCTGCCATCGGCGGGACTGGGGTTCTCTGGATTCGTAATTAAATTCAACCATACGCACACACACACACAGGAGAAGAAAGACGAGACAGAGCGCGGAGACGAGGATTCGGCTGAGATCCAGGATGCTCTTCTAGAGCAGCCTCTCATGATTAAGGGAGCGGCCGCCTCACGCGGTTGTCACGCTGCTCACCTGCCTGCCACAAAAACAGACTTCAGACAAACAGGCAGACGGACCGACAAACACACAACGGCTAAATTCTAGGTACGGCCACTATAAATGCTAGCGCACTATAAAACTCGGGCCTTACAATACCGGAACCACCCTTCACCGTTGGTGCTTTCGGGAGCAGCCCTCATCTTCCACATCGACACATAGTCAAAGCTGCCGCATGGCATAGTAGGGATGAGCAGGACGCATACTCACTGTCTCGACCTCCGGCAAAAAGAGACCATAGGCCAAGCTCTGCCAGATGCTTTCTTCTGCCAGTAATGCCAGTCCATAACCGCTGCAGGATCGACTGCATTGCGTTCATATCCCTCGCTGTGTGCAGGCGATCTTGAAGTATTACTCTCCGCATCTCCTGAGCGGTCAGAGTATTGAAATCGCCGTCGTTATTCGACATCTGGGCAAAAGGAAAAAACAAATCTGGCTTCTTCATCTCAAAGGCACGATTATGTCGAAGGAGAAAATCGTCAGCTACATGTGGCGTCTACTGTACCGCGGATGCAGTGGAAGAGCGGATAATTCCTGGACGGCATTGCCGTCTGCGAGCCACTCTGCTCAAATTAGAACAAAAGTTGCAATTTGGTACAAAACAGCACTGGTGTGGCGTGAAATCCAAATTCGCTGGTTTTACGACCAGGTCCTCAGTACTTCCAGGTTTCGTGGTGGGCCCAGTGTCCATCCCCCGAAAAAAAAATAAGCTAGGCATTGGGGGAGACAGGTCGACTGGTCCAACGAACCCCCTAAGAATAGCTGGATCGTTGAAACTCTGCACGGAGAATGTGGCGTCGCGTACATCTCGGGCTAGTTGAGAGAAAACTGTCGCCAACCAATATTTCATTTTTTCCCAACCTTTCGGGACCAACTCGGTCCCTTCTTCAGGGGCGACCAAAGTGTGCCAGCAGCAGCGGGCTGCTGCCTCCTCTCTCCCTTTGTTAGCACGTGGTGCACTCCGTTAACGTACGCAGAGGGGAGCGGTCCTGGAGTTCATTCATCGCTGCCTTTGTGAGCCGGATGTGCCATGACTCCACATGTCACCTCTTGAACAGGTTTGGCTCCACTGGACGTTCACCTCCTCGAAGACAATTGGGTGGTCGGCGCGCTCGTAGTGTTCTGCGAGGGGGTTGGATTCCGAATTCATTCCGAACATTTACCATGACCAAAAGACCTTGTCGTTTACAAAATCCGGTGCTCCAAGTGCCCGGCTTCAAAAGTCGGCGAAACAAAAAAAACCTCCATCAAAGAATAACTCAACACAAAAATGACATCCGGCTAATGAATTCGGAATCCAACCCCTCGCCGAACACTGCGAGCGCGCCGACCACCCAACAGCCTTCGAGGAGGTCAGCGTCTTGGCCGGCTCAGATGACGTTTGCGCTCAGATCCCGAGCTCGTTAGTAATCGTCCTCGCGCGCAGGAGCACTCAGGTTCATCAATCATACGAGACTGACGCGTACCGGAGAGTAAAGCATAAGGCATACAGTGCATATATAGTGATTCCCGAATGTGTCCATCTTGCTCCACATTATCTTTCCATTAATCAGGTTGCGTCCAGTAATGAACAACGGACTATTACGCTGATCTCCACTGAGCAGTGCATGAAAGGATACGCAGTCACCAGCCATTGCACATTTCCTACTCTCATACCTAGTCTGAGTGAGATCCATTTCCTAGTCTTATTTCTTATTCTCTAGTTTCCTAGCCTTTCCTAGTCACATAGTTATCCAGGATGTCCTCATGCTAAGGGGTATGTGAGCGATTATGTGAGCACGTGTTCATTGTGTTCATTCTCAACATTGGGTTTCCTAAAACGAAAACTCAGTTCCGCTCCCTCTAATAGTAGACTTTTCGTATATAACACTTTTCTTCGGACGAAGCTCGAATACGCATCTATCATTTGGGATCCGCATACGAAAAAGAACATTAACTCCCTTGAAATCATTCAAAGGAAAGCAGTCAGGTTTATTTTCCACAAATACAGCAGAGTTGATTCTCCCACAAAGCTAATGGCAGAAAAAAATATCCCACTTCCTTCAGACCGCCGCAAAATAAACCGAATTTTGTTCCTCCGTAAGATTCTTTCACGCGAGGTAAACATTCCAATACCTAACTATGTTCAACCTTCTACCACCAGACGTACACGACACACTAAGGAACACACACTGCAGCTTATCTTTGCACGAACAAATTCATTTAAGTATAGCTTCTTCCCCCGAACCATCTCCGATTGGAACATGCTCCCAGAATCCCGTTTTCAAAATAGCAATTTTAGCAACGCATTGGAAGAACATTTCCTTGGTTAAGTTGTCTCATTTTGTATTTTTTAATGCTGTTGTTTTTATCTTCCCTTTGTTATCGCCGAATGACGATGTGTGTTGTTTTTTCGTTTCTTTTCTGTGTTGTTAGGTTGTTTACCCCTCCTGCTTGGGCCACATAGGCCTGCAGTATTTTGAAATAAATAAATAAATAAATAAATAAATAGCGGGGAAGCCGACGGCACAGATGTCGCTTTCACTTTGTTAGCGCAATGAATACCAGAATGTGCCGAAGGCCGAAGATACCGAAGAAGTGCCTTATATTTACGTTGTTTCTTAAGCCTCGGAAATATTACCTTCACGCAGAGCAGTAACCAACCTACCATCATAGCGGTGTATTCCCCCTTCCGCCTGTATAAAGTCGTCGAGGTCCACCAGAGCCCTGTTTGAGAGAGAAAAAAAAAACGAATTGTGGGTCAGATAGGGATCGACGCAACGGCAAAGGCGCATTAAGAAATCACGCCTGCGAAACGGGATGCTGCTTTTCATTCTGCAGATTGTGCTTATTGGAGGTACCGCCAGTATAATGAGCCATCGAAAAGCGTCTGTCAGAGTTTGTGATCACATTTTACTGCAAGCAGTATAGAGCTGAAAAATATTCGATTTAGGCACGCACGCTAAACACAAGGTGTAACAGCTTTAGAATGCAGTTCACATCGATTTACCCTTAAAGCCCTTGTATTCTGTAGAAGCTGTCTTTTCGTTCTTTGTCTCCATGTCCTTATCCTTGTGATAGAGCTGGCCTTACGAGAATACTAACGATGAAAAATACTTTGGTCGATTTGAGTTGCTAGGCACAATGCCAACTATATGCGCTAGCAGGCCGGTTTTCACTTCGATCTGGGTGTTCAGATCCACTGTTTACGGATTGGAGTTGTATGGTCAGCGATAACGGGTTAATGTCCCCGTATGCGCAATTCGCCATTCTCTACATTCGTAGATCCCTGGGAGTCTTCGTACCATTCCTGGTGGAGTGGTGCCGCGGTCAAGCGATGCACCACTGCCCTTCTATGGCAGGTGCTGGCATCGTTGGGACTTGGATCGCTTGGGTTTGGTTGCGTTGCAGGTTGCTCACCCAGAGCAGCCTCTCCCGATTAATCGAGCTTCCGCCTCTCACAGTGGCCAGGCTGCTCACTTGCCTTCCACAAAACTGGCTTAAAGGACAACTGCAGCACTTTTCTGAGAATTTCGCGATATTCAAAGATTCAAATCTATATAGGCTGTAGGTAAAGTGTGCCAAATATTTTTGCACTAGCATTTAAAATAGTGACGTAATCGACGATAGAATTTTGCGCTTCTCAAAGCACCAAAGCGGTGCAGAGACATTCAGCGTGACGTCACGGAAGGCATGAATTCAAATTACCACTGTCGTCAGCCACACCCTGCTCCGACTCCTTAGACGCTGCCAAACAACTCTTGGCAGGGTTTTCTTCTGTGGCGTTGGTTTTTTTTTCCTTCAAAGCAGGAGTTTGTGCATTGGAAATGTGCCGATACCTTCGATGACGTCATCATGCACCCCCCCACTTGGCGATTTGCGCTGCGGAGAAGCTTGAAGAGCGTCCGGATTTTAATCGGCGATTACTTCACAATATCAAGAGCCAGCCCAAAAAGACTTCGCATGCTTTACCTGCAAGTTTCACTCATTCGACCCTGTTAAGCTCGTTGATTTCTAAAACCTATGCAGTTTCCCTTTAAGGGAAACAGACAGGCGGACAGACAGACACACAACGGCTAAATGTGGGGAATGGCCACCATAAGTGCTAGAGCACTAAACAGAACTGCAGGGGCCGCTTTGACGATCTAAAGTGCGCGAGGCGAAAGCCTTTACACGCAACTTTGGCCACACGGCCGTTGGCACACAGGAGGCGGCTATGGGGCAACTTGGTTTGGCTAGCCATGACTAATTTGATCATGCTAACTAGTCTTGATTGGTCAATGACGAACTAGTCATGACTGGTTAATGACTAGCTAGTCATGACTAACCAGTCATGCCTAGGCATGACTAACCAGTCATTAACCAGTCATAACTAGTCATCACTGGTTAATGACTAACTAGTAATGATTGATTGATTAAAAACATCTTTATTTGTTCAGTATTCTCAGTAATGACTAATCAGTCATTAGTCATGGTTACCCATGATTAATGACTAATAACTAACCAGTCATGATTAGTCATGACTGGTTAATGGCTAACTAGACATGACTAACCAATCATAACTAGTCATGAGTGATTAATGACTAACTAATGACTAGCCAGTCATGACTGGTTATTCATCACCAGTTAGTCATTAACCAATCATGACTAACTAGTCATGAGTGATTAATGACTAGTTCAAATGCCAAATGAGTAAATGGCTTCAAATGCCAAAGGCCTTTTTTTAAGCAGTGAGGGCGAAACGCGGACACATCTGCCGACATGGCTGCCGACACGGCTGCTAAAGACAGTTAAAGGCTGTCGCCCTAAAACTCCGGAACTTACACTACCGGAACCGCGATACGCCGTCGGCTAGCTCTTTCGGAAGCAGCCCTTATCTTCGGCACTGACAACAGTAAAAGCTGCCATATGGCGTATTAGGGATGAGCTTGATGCATACTCACTCGTCTTGACCTCCGGCAAAAAGAGACCGGAGGCAAAGCTCTGCCAGATGCTTTCTTCTGTCAGTAATGCCAGCCCATAAGCACTGCAGGATCGACTACATTACGTTCATATCCCTCGCTGTGTGCAGGTGATCTTGAAGTATTACTCTCCGCATCTCCTGAGCGGTCAGAGTATTGAAATCGTCGTCGTTATTTGACACCTGGGCAAAAGAAAAAAAAAGCTGGCTTCTTCATCTAAACGGCACAATTATGTCGAAAGAGAAAGCCGTCAGCTACATGAGGCGTCTACTGTCTGGCGGATGAGGTGAAGGAGTGAATAATTCGTGGAAGGCATTGCCGCCTGCGATCGACTCTGCCCCCTCTGCAACAAAAATGGCGGCTTGGTACAAAGCAGGATTCGTGTGGCACGAAATACGAATTCGCTGGTTTTTAGGAAAAATTCCTCAGCAAAAAGGAACTGTTTTCGCTGCAGAAATACAGAAAACATCGGTCCAGAAGTTTTCATGCACTGACGAAATGAAATCCCCGGGAAGTCAAGCGTCCCTTCATGTAAACGTTCTCAGTGGGCATGTTTCTCAGGGGGTATGATCACTGCCAGAAAGGTGGGATTCCATTTTGCCACACAAAATGTTTTCATAACTCGATCATTTATATCTAGAACTTGTGCCAGCTGAAATCACCTTCCCCATGACATCGTTTTTATAAGAGATACTAAATAATGCATTTCATAAACACATTTTTTTTCCTGAATGTGCATATGATTTTCAGTCTAAATTCTGCTCTTACTGTATGAACAAATTGTTTTAATGCATCCCCGCTACAGATATAAAGATCATTTTCTTCCTTTGTGTTTTTCGCCTATTTCTGTGTACTTGTACTTTCCTCTCTTTTTGGTTGTTATTTATATTGTATTTTAGTGTATCCCCACTATTCTCTGTAATGCCCTCAGGCCCTGAGGGTACAAAAATGAATTGCTGGTGAGTTTGTAGCAAGCGACGTCACTAGAAATAGTATTAGTAATGTTGGTTGAAGAGCTAATCCTTCGCAGGAGGCTTGCTCACGAGACCACTTCAGGTGCAGTCCCTGAAGCTTCTATGCGCAGATTTCGTCGATTACGATTGTCCTCCTGCCGCACTATACGCCCGCTGCCGTCTGCCAGGGCCCATCCGGTCCCTCTGCCCTGTCCGATGAGGTTCTTACCTGATCTAGTCCTCAAGTACCTAGCTGCATCTTCAGCGACAGCACTGTCGCCTTCTTAACGGCGAGGTGGTGGTAGGCGCCGATGCATGCGTCGCCAGAAAGGTTCTCCTTGAGCACCTTTCCGTACAGCTTCCTCCTTGAGCACCTTTCCGCACAGCTTGCCAAGGTTGTCAATCTGCGTCATCAGAAGAAAGCGAGGCACAATGAAATCAACGCAGTTCAGGAGCTCCCTGCACGATGCGAAACGTGTGCTAAAAATCAACTTTACTCCCTTATTAGAAATCTACTCCACCTTGGGGGATTCCCCTAAAGATTTGACCACCACAGTTCCCACTTCGAGTTATTGATCAATTCGCTCTCGCCCTACCATAAGCTTGCCGTCCCAGTTAGCTCAATTGGTAGAGCGACTGCTCCGGTGTAGCGGTGGTCCCGGGTTCGAACCCCGGACCACGACGAATTTTTCTTCAACTACGAAGTTTCTGGTAAAGTTTTATATAGCTTTCATTTGTAGCCGTATGGCTGCGCTCGGGTGGATGTCGATGAGTAATTACTCCCTTATTACAAATCTACTCCACCTTGGGGGATTCCACTAAACATTTGACCAAAAAAAAAACCCACTCCAAGAATGGCTAAGGAGTCGTGATCACCTTTTGGCTCAATCTGGTAAGGAGTACTTCCTGCTGCTCATTAAAATTAAGAGTCTTCAGGGCTGTGACTTGTACTGTTGCGTTAAAGTAAGCTTCTCTGCATCCTATAGCTTAGAACGAGCGATTTCAGAGGGCAACATGACTTATCCACTAGGAATGGCACGAAAACTTCGCTGTATTCGCATTAAGACACCGTGCACACCGCAGGCCTGTGTGCCTGCGTGCAATGCCGGAGTGAAGTATTCAGCCGTCGATGTCGAAATTGTTGTAGTCGGCACCTCGCGTCGGAAGAAACTTATCATGCCAACCGTCTGCCGCACAATGATCCGGATGCTGGCATACGACTCAGCGCTTCGGGAAGCTTAAACGTACTAGTCAAATTAGAATACCTTGCAGCAGGAATTTCAACTGGTGACATAATCGGGGGAGGTCTACGGGTGGCCACCAAGATTTAAGAGACAGTTACTGCGTCATTTCCTTTTCTCAAATCCAATTTTCATTTCCTTGGTTAGGGCACCCCTTTCTCTCTTCTTTCACTCCCACCTTAGATGCCGCCCTCTTAGCATTAAGCCCACGACCGGTGACCCTTCTGGTCACATGGGCATCCCCGGCAATGAGCTGGCTCAGCAGCTTGCCTGCGAAACTATACACCGGGCGCCGGGGATCCCATGGACGAGCCCACCGGCGGAGCATGCGGTCAGGGCTTACAAACGCACTGTCGACGAATACTACGCGCAGCAAAAATTGGATTTAGCTGATTTACCACCTCCACACCCATCCTTATCGATCCGTGAAGCTCGCATTCTTCGCCGAATACAGTTTAATCTCCTGCGTACACCAGCCAAACTTTATCTATACCGGTACACTTCCACACCTCAGTCCCCAACCTGTCCACACACATATGAAGACATATAACACTGCCTTACACAGTGCCACGCAGCCTTCCAGTCCCCCGCCTATCCTTTCCCCCACCTCCACCCTGGCCCATCTGGCTTGCCTCCCTGGATCTGAGGCGGCAACGTGCCCTGGTCGCCTTGGCCCAGGACGTACTGAAAGCCTAATAGAAAGGATGTTCCAATAAAAATGTCACACCTTCCCGCCTTTCCTTATGGCACGGTTCTTGAGTTGCATAAACTATAGCCCTGTTATCCCGACGTCTTTTAAGACCGCGTTTAGTAGGAGCTAGAGACAGTGTCAGCGTTGCTGTCACTGTCGTGTCCGTCTGCTGCCGTTTCCCACTCTCATTGGCGTAAGCAACCAAATCACAAGTTACAGGCCCAGTTTTTTATGCGAAGCATACTACTTTAGCTACCACTTCAGCCCTTCACCGTGGTTATGAGCCTCCAAATCACGTGATACATGACGTCACACCACGTGACACGATGACGTCACGACAGTAGAGAAACGGGGGCCCACCTCGCGCCGTCGCTGTGGTTTTGCGCCGCCAAATCACGTGATACATGACGTCGCACCACGTGACACGATGACGTCACGACAGTGGAGAAACGGGGGCCCACTCGCGCCGTCGCTGTGGTTGTGCGCCTCCAAATCACGTGATACATGACGTCACACCACGTGACACGATGACGTCACGACAGTGGAGAAACGGGGGCCCACCTCGCGCCGTCGCTGTGGTTGTGCGCCGCCAAATCACGTGATACATGACGTCACACCACGTGACACGATGACGTCACGACAGTGGAGAAACGGGGGCCCACCTCGCGCCGTCGCTGTGGTTGTGCGCCTCCAAATTGCGCGACACGATGAGGCTTCGCATTCTCCAGGCTTAACCAAGTTAAGCCTCAGCCATTTTTTTTTCCCCGGGTCTCTCCTCAGACCCTTTACTTGCTGACCAGCAACTAGACCCGTGTAAGCAGCCGCGCGCTGTCGGCGCCGGGCTGGACTTAGTGTTGCTTAAACTGTCGCCAACTCACCTTACATTTTTCCGACAACTCCAACGCCTCATAAACGCCACAGCCCCCGATGCGACGACGAAGGGGTGCGTCTGAGGCGTGTTCAATGAGCAGGTGCTCCCAAATCGCTTAGCCGCACCTGGGCTATCGCTGCACTTCGAGAGCAGCTTCCAGCACTAGGAGAACCTGCAGCCGTTGATGAAGCGAGACAGACGGTAGGTTCTAGGACGCCTCGCCGTAAATAGAAGCAAAGTAGATCTGCTTGTCTGCTTTGACACAACTTACAATTCTCGATAAAAGAAAGTAAAGAATACCGCGTATACATACATATACATACACATATTCTTTATTTCTCTCTAAAAGAGAAAAAGGCCCCTAAGCAAAAAGCTACTTCAGAGTAGCTTGACTAGGCCCGGGGCCCATTACAAGGCAGCAGGGCGTACAGAATTCAGACATAATAAAGCACAGGGTCAATTTGAATAAGCACTGCAATTTCTAACGCAAGACAGACGAAACATGTAAAGTTTTTTTTACCAATTAAATCAAATTGAACATGACACAATATGACAGGCAAGAAGAACAATAAATGAAATCATAATCAGACATCTAGAACACAACGCTACTAAATAGTTCTAAGCGACAGGCTTAAGTACAAAATAAGATGTTCACTATGAGGTAATAGAAATAGGGAGGCAAAATTTTCCGTTTATGAGAAGCCACAGTGAGGATGTATAAGCATGTACACAAACAATAGTTAAGTGAAAAAACTGTCATCCTCCATACGACTGAGAAAATTTCTCATAAAAACATTTCTTTTACAGCCGGCATTTACACCACCATTCATTTGAATTAAGTGTGCTAGGAACTAGGAACTGCATTTGCATCATTTGCCTCCTATACTTTGTGCGAGCCTGCGGTACCGGCCATTTGTTTCTTTGACGTGTATATCTGGGTGGGTCTATTTTTTGTACGGATGCAAGTTTCAGGAGGAATTTACTGCGGTGGGAGGTCGTGGATTTCATAAGAAGCAGGACGTTGTACTCTAACATTTTGCTTACTGGTAGAATACTGTGTAGGATAAATAAAGGTGGTGTATGTGTCATGTAATCGGCGGAGGAAATGATACGGACGATCTTTTTCTGCAAGATAAGAATGTGGTTAACATGTGTACGGGCTGCGGTCCCCCAGACTAAGTGGCAGTAGTTAATTTGAGAGTGAAATAATGCATGATGTATCAGTTTCTTAATTGCTACAGGAAGTATACGTCGATCTTCATGCATTTTTCCGGCTGTGCTGCAGAAGTCTCCGAAGCAGTGAATGCGACTACGTGTTAATATGGATGGGCTCACATGCAGCTCTTCAGTTTACAAGCTATTGTCGTTTTTTGGCCGACGAAGGTTAACAAAAGGCTACGCTAACCACACATTGTCCGTTATTCCACCTCCAAGACCCCTCACGTCTGGCGCAAAATTCGATAATCGGTTCTCAAAGATAAGACTCGATTTTGCTAGCTGACGTACGAGTACGTCTTACAACGTACTAGCCGACGTACAACGCACGAAGGAATTGACAGCAATACACGAACGGCACGAATAAAACGAACCTCCGTGAATCGAGCCTATATTCTCAGAAAGTTAACTGTCGAGAAAACAATTTTAATGCGTCAAAGCTTAAGCACAGCATTGGTCCAAATTCATCATGCCAAACGGTTTGTTTTCCAGTCGTGTATCAGGCACCCTATGGCACCTCTGAATATCCCAAACGATAAAAAGAATTCACCCTCAAATATAAGAGATTTTGGCCTTTTAACTGCACCGCAAGTCTTCAGGTGCCCGCCTCAAATAAAAAACGTTTGGCTTAGACATTATACCAACGCTGTACACTTCTCATTTGTCGCATTCACGTCTCTTCGAAGGACTTTTAATTCGTCTCAGAGCTCTATCAAGGTAAAAACAATTAATGAAGGGGAGGAAGAGTAGCAGAGAAAAAGGCAGCAACGGCGAAAGAGTTACAATTCTTGTTGGAAGAACGAAGCAGAGACGCAACTGCACGTCAAAGCCACTCACAACCCACTGCGCGCTTTATTGCTTTCGTCAGTAATCAGGGCAGCCCCCAAGCTGTTCACTGACGCACACCCGTAAGCTTCTCTTCTGAATGTAGAGGGTGCAATAGGAAGCTTTAACTGAAACTGAAATGGCGCAGTATCTCTCACATATCTCGGTGGACACCTGAACCACTCCCTAAGGGAAGGAAGGGAGGAAGGTGGGAGTGAAAGAGAAAAAAAGGCGCCATAGTGGAGGGCTCCGAATAATTTCGACCACCTGTCGAACTTTAACCTGCACTGACATCGCACAGCACCCTGGCGCCTTTTGCGTTCCGCTTCCATCGAAACAAGGCCGCCGCGGTCGGGTTCGAACCCGGGTTGTCCGGCTGGGTAGACGAGCGCCTCAACCGCTGAGCCACTGCGGCGAGTCAAACACGAAGTGTGGTCTGCAATTTGTGTGTGCTATAAGCAATAAGGCCTGCCCTACTCTGCATCAACAGACAGGGAGACAAAGCTAAAGGAGTTGTTAGTGCCATAAGCGTGCACAGGCCTGTCCATAAGGGGGAAGGAGCACATGTTAATGGCAGCGCCCATTCACGTCTTCTGGGCAGCAAAGAACAATGTAACAATGTGGTACAAAACTGCGCACCCCTTCATGTCTATCAGGGAGATCTCTGCCCCCCTCTCCGCCAGCCACCCCCCCCCCCTTGATCTGTGTACGTCTATGCTGTGCCACAAAACCAGAGTGTGCCCAAGTTGACCTCAGCCGATTGAGAATACCTCTAGGAAGATAAAAAAATTCAGGGGGCACTATGGCTCTCTAAAGTGCTGCAAGGCGAAAGCCTTTCCTTGCGCACTGGTTTGCATTGACTTTCTTTTGTGTTTTATTTTTATTTTTTTTAACTTCACGTCAGGGAAGGGAGGAAGATGAAACTGAACGAAGACGCCGTATGCACAGACGCGCATTTGCTCATTGCAAACCATCGAGCTGGCATGGCGGAGTGGTTAGCGAGCTCGTCTCGCACTGCGGAGAACCTGGTTCGATTTCATAACTCCACAACTTTCCTACTCGGTTTTATTTATTTCACTTATAGCATCACTATACCATCCCTTTAATTGGTCGCATGGTTACAAGCCAAAGTACAATTGGCCCTGTTTGAAATTCGCGGACTGTGACGTCACGACCATTTCGACCAATCGAAAAGCGTGACATTTCTGTCGACAACTCTTGCTTACAACGATGAGGCATTAAAGGCCTCCGTCTTAATATCAAGACCCGGACCCAAACCTCTCGGTAAGTTCGTCCCAGACGAAGTCAAAACTTCCGGCGCCCTCCACTACGGCGCCCCTCACAGCCCGAGTCACCTTGGTACGCTAAACCCCATGAGCCAGAACTATTAGTGCAGCGTTCTCGCGACGCTTCCGTGAATGTCTTGACAGAGACCCTTGCATGCTTCAAGTGCACGAGGAACAACGGCCGTGGGGCCACATACCTGTGGCCCCGTTCCCACTTCTGGCAGCTGCGTCGTCGTGGTCACGGCCCTCGCAGCGAATGCCCGCTGAGCGGCACTCCGCATCTCGCGTAGCTCGGACATCTCGCTGAAGCCGAGCAGTCAGTTGAAAACCGGGACGCCTTGGTGGGTAGGCAACGCGCTTGCCGCCGCTGGCACGCTCGGAGGGATCCGGATGGGAGGACCTGCTCGTGGTGCTGCGGCAGGAAGAGGTCACCTCGGCCGCCACTGCGTTCCCGTCTCTGACCGCGCCGTCGGCAGGTACGGCCATCGCTGTGGACCTGTGGTCAAAGTACCCGAGTGAGAGCGCGACTGAGCTGCTTCTGAAGCTTCGGCTGCTGCTGCCCGGTCTGCACGCTCGGTTTGCGCACGCCGTTGTTGCTGCTGCGGCGGTGTCGCATGCCACATTCGGCCCAAAAGACGCGGGTTCGATCCCGGCCGCGGCGGCGGAATTTCTTTGGAGAAGAAATTCTAGAGACCCGTGTACTGTGTGAGGTCGAAATTTCCGGAGCCCTTCACTACGGCGTCTCTCATAGCCTGAGTCGCTCTGGGAGGTTAAACCAAGCCACATTCGGAACGCCGCGTGCATTGCTGTTGTTGTTGTTGTTGTTGTTGTTGTTGTTGTTGTTGTTGTTGTTGTTGTTGTTGTTGTTGTTGTTGTTGTTGTTGTTGCCTTGGTGGCATGGCACATACCCACGACGGAGGATTGCGGCCAGGGTACAGTGAGGAGAGCCCAAAGAAGGTAAATTGGTGCAAAGCTAATGGATTAACTTTTGTTTGTAAGCTAATGATTTAACTTTGGGTAAGAATTCCGAGGAATCAAAGATAGAAATATAGATTTTAAAAAATAGTGAAAAAATTGGATTGGTAGAAAAAAAATGGATTGGGCCGCGTGCATTACCCGCTCTCCTGCGACGCGACCAGCTTCGTTTTCATTCGTTAGTGTTAACGGTCCATGCACGCGATGGCCAAATTGCGGGCATACGGGAATACCAAAGCTGCGAAGGTGATGCTGTTTTATGGGAGTTTAACATTCCAAAGCGACCCAGGCCACGACGGACGCCGTAGTGAAGGGCTCCGGAAATGTCGACCACCTGGGGTCTTTAACGTGCACTGACATGGCACAGTACACGGGCCTCTGAAAAAAAAATGACAAATTTGTTCTGAGCAAAGGAAAGGAAATGATGTAGCAACTGCCTCACCTATCTCGACGGACACCCGAAACGCGCCTTAAGAGAAGGGATAGAGGAGGGAGTAAACGAAGAAATCAAGAAAGAGGTGCTCTGACATCGCACAGCACATGGGCGCTTTGCGCCTTTTGCCTTTCACCGCCATCGAAACGCTGCCGTCGCGGTCGGGTTCGAACGCAGGTACTCCGACCCAGTAGACGAAAACCTTACAACCACTGAGCCACCGTGGAGGGTCGCTGGAATAAATTCGACCGCCACGGCCGGGATCGAACCCGCGTCTGTCATTCTTCTCACGCTCCTAAAATTCCTTCAAGACTTATCTGGACTCCAAATCGTGACAGCGGCTGTCGACTACATTGTGGACAGTCCCTTGCATAATGCATGAAATTGCGTCCGAAAAGCGTTGGCGCAGCTCATGAAGTAAATAAAAGCAGTAGGTCCTCCTTGCGGCCTCAGTACTATACTGCTACGTTTGCGTTTCCTTTCACTGACTCGCCACTCGAAAAGCTTCTCAATAGAACGCTTGATGGTTCGAGACTCGTTGAGACTCAAGTCCGAAAACGCAACCTGAAACTTGCGAACGGACATTATTAGAGAGTTTTAGTATAGCGTTAGCGTGATAGCGGACCTAAGGGAAATTACGTTAGCGTGCCGCAAGCAACTTATCCCCGCAGACAGTTTTAGTATAGCGTTTTGAAAACGTTAAACGCCATCTGCTTGACATGGATGCGAATGGTCCTTCTAAAATGGTCGACACGGCCGCTAACCTGCCAAATTATAATATTTCCGAGTTTTTTATACGAATTATTAGTGCAGTGTTCATTTTCGTCTGCAAAATGACCCCGAAATTACAATAAAATGAAATAAAAACGTAAAACAGTGGCGCCATCTAGTAAAGGTAATGTTAACTACAAGCCGTTGGAGCAAGAATATTTGTTATCACATGACGTCTAATGTTTAAAAAACTTTTGTAAACTTAATATAAACTCTCTTTACATAATTTAAGTCCATAAAACACCGCGAAAAGCCTCCAAATCTATTTTTGTCTCGTTCCAGACGTTTTTGCTGGTTTCTGCTGCGTTTAGGGCCGTTGCAGACGGTAGCAGTGCAGCTGGAGGTGCTATTAGGCTTGCGCGCTCCAGAATCGAGAGCGTATCTTAAAAACAGGGCTGAATTGCAGCTTAAACTTTATCGACGAAGCAAGGTAAGTCATAGCGAAAAGCAAAAACACCAGTAGTTGCCGGTAAACATGCCAACCGGAATCGCAAGAGCTGCTGAATCGGCTGAAGCGGGCGGCTGTCGTTTGAAAGGACGCCGCCATGTTTCCACGCTAAGGGCGCAAATGCCGCAACGCTAAATTCTGAAAATTGCGTGCGTACGCTAACGCTATTTCCCCGTTAGCGTTCTGCGCATGCGCACTCTGGACCCGCTATTCCGCTATGCACGCAATTACGTAAAGGCCGCTATACTAAAACTCTCTATTGAAGCGCTTGCTGCTGTGAACGTTGTCGGCTTTCCGAAAGAGGTCCACGGTGACCTGGAACGCCGAAAGATCTAGTGGCCCATGTACTGTGCGATGGCAGTGCACGTTAAAGAACCCCAGGTGGTCGAAATTTCCGGAGCCCATCACTAGGGCGTCGCTTATAGCCGGAATCGCTTTGGAACGTTAAATCCTCATAAACAATAAACCATCTCTCGGTTTTGAGAAAAGACAAGGCGCACAGCTAGTTTGTCGGCGGACGCCTCAAGCGCGTAGCGAACGCTGACTAAAACACCGAGTTACCAAGCTTTTAGTCGGCGTTCGTGGAGCCCTTGAGGTATCCACCGATAAAGTGAACTAGCTATGCGCCTTTCCTTTCGCAAAACCCAGTCCAATAGTCCCTTTGCCGGGGAACGCCTCAAGCGCACCATGAACGCAGACTAAAATACTGTTGCGCCCCAAAGACCCGGGTTCGATCTCGGCCGTAGTGGTCGTATTTCGATGGAGGAGAAATTCTAGATGCCCGCGTGCTTTGGGATGGCAGTGCACATTCAAGAACCCCAGGTGGTCGAAATTTCCGGAGCCCATCACTACGGCGTCGCTTATAGCCGGAATCACTTTGGAACGTTAAATCCTCATAAACAATAAACCATCTCTCGGTTTGAAGAGAAGGCGCATACCTAGTTTTTCGGCGGACGCCTCAAGCGCGTCGCGAACGCCGACTAAAACACTGAGTCACTAAGCTTTCACTCGGCGTTCGTGGTACGCTTGAGGTGTCCACCTACAAAGTGAACTAGCTATACGCCTTTCCTTTCCGCTAAATGCAGTCTAATAGTCGCGGTGTAAAACATCTCGGTTTTGAGAAAGAGACTAGTTCACTTAGTCCGTGAACGCCTCAAGCGCACCACCAACGCCGTCTAAAACAGTCACCTCCGAAAGACGCGGGTTCGATCCCGGCCACAGCGGTCGAATTTCGATGGAGGCGAAATTCTAGAGGCCCGCGTATTTTGCGATGTCAGTGCACGTTAGAAAACCCCAGGTGGTCGAAATTTCCGGAGCCCTTCACTACGGCGTCCCTCATAGCCGGAGTCGCTTTGGGACGTTAAACCTCCTTAACAATACGCCATTTCTCGGTTTCGATAAAAGGGAAGGCGCATAGCTATTTTGTCGGTGGACGCCTCAAACGCGTCGCGAACGCTGACCAAAACGCTGGGTTACCAAGCTTCCAGTCGGCGTTCGCGGTGCGCTTGAGGTGCCCACCGAAAAAGTGAACTAGCTATGCGCCTTTCCTTTTAGCAAAACCCAGTCTAATGCTCATGGTGTAAGACATCTCGGTTTTGGGAAAAGGAAATGCCGGGAGCTAGTTCACTTTGTCCGTGAACGCCTCAAGCGCACCACAAACGCCGACTAAGACACTGCTACCCCCGAAAAGACGCGGGTTCGATCCCGGCTGCAGCGGCAGAATTTCGATGGAGGCGAAATTCTAGAGGCCCGTGTACTGTGCGATGTCAGTGCACGTTAAAGAACCCTAGGTGGTCGAAATTTCCGGAGCCCTTCACTACAGCGTCCCTCATAGCCTGAGTCGTTTTGGGACGCCTAACCTCCATAAGCCATGAAACACTGTTACCAAACATTTAGTCAGCGTTCATGGTGCGCTTGACGTGAACCTAGCTATGCTCCTTTCTTCTCAAAACCGAGAGAGGTTTCAGTGTGCCCGGCCCTGGCTTCGAACTTCCATCGACGAAATGCATGATTGCAGCTGCAAGTGCTACGCACCAAAAATTCTCTCACCTGTCCCACAAAAGCAGGCCGCCCTTCGTCATCTCCGTCGAAGGCCTCGATGCGTCAGAAAGTCGGTATTTCTCTGCCCTCGTCGCCAACTTGCAACGCTTGTTGGAAGAACGATACAGAAAAGATTCTGCACGACAAGCCCGCTCACAATCAACTCCGCCTTTATTGCTTCCGGCAAAGCCCAAGGTACCCCCCAGGCTTTTCACTGACACACACCCACAAGATTCTGCCTGTAGAGGGTGCTAGGAAGCTGCTAACGGAGCGCTGATGAAAGCATCCGTTTCTTGATGATGATGATGATGATGATGATGTCCTCAGGGTTAATGGCACATACCCACGGCGTGGGATTGGCCAGAGTGCATAGCGGATCCGTTTTTCTTTGAAAGAGTCTCTTTCTTCTTTCACTCCCACCTTCCTGCCTTCCCTTACGGTGTGGTTCAGGTGTCCATTGAGATGTGAGACAGATACTGCGTCATTTCCTGTCCTCAAAAACCACCCAACCCAACGAACACCGACGTCCTAACAGACGTACTTCGCACAAAGAGCGTGTCCAATAATGAGAACCCGATGTACATTGAACGCAGAGGTGAAGACTTTGTACACAGCACGTGTCCGCGAATTTTTTTTTTTGAGGAAAGGAAATTACGCAGTAACTGTCTCACATCTCGATGGACACCCGAATCGCGCCGTAAGGGAAGGAATAAAGGAGGTAGTGAAAGAAGAAAGGAAGAAAGAGGTGCCGTAGTGGAGGTCTCCGGAATAATTTCGACCACCTGTGAATCTTTAACGTGCACTCACATTCAAAAGTTTTGGTTTTGTGGGGTTCAACGTGCGAAAGCAACTCAGGCTTTGAGGGTCGCCGTACTGAAGGGCTCCGGAATGTTCCACCGCCAGCGGTTTTTCAACGTGCTCTGAAATCGCACAGTACACAGGCCTCTAGCATTTTGCCTCCATCCAAATACGACCACGCATGCGAAACGGTCTAAGAGAAGATTTTGGCTGAAAAACTGATAGCTCAC
This sequence comes from Amblyomma mixtum, assembly GCF_055824585.1. Taxonomy (NCBI): domain Eukaryota; kingdom Metazoa; phylum Arthropoda; class Arachnida; order Ixodida; family Ixodidae; genus Amblyomma; species Amblyomma mixtum. The sequence goes on from NC_143019.1 coordinate 53,493,694, forward strand.
CGCGCTGCTAGGACTAACCTGCGTGCTAAGATATTCTGAGTGGAGGGTGGGGATGTGTATGGACCGGTTGTGTCAGTGGTGGTTGTAGAGAGGCAAGGGTGGGGGAAGAAGGCTGCTGTGGAGCCCGCGGTTTCCGTGAGACAGGAGTTTGTGTCGGCCACCGCCGCAGCGTCCAAGGGTGGCTTGTGGTTGTATGCGTGTGCTTGGCGGCGGACTGCGTGTGTGTGCTGACATGTTGCGTGCAATGAGTGCGAGGCGGAGGTTAGGGGTTGTAGAAAGACATCTACCCCCTAACCTCCGCCTCGCACCCATTCCACGCAACATGTCCGCACACACACACGCAGGCCGCCGCCAAGCACACGCATACAACCACAAGCCACCGTTGGACTCTGCGGCGGTGGCCTACACAGACGCCTGTCTCACGGAAACCGCGGGCTCTACAGCAGCCTTCTTCCTCCACCCTTGCCTCTCTACAACCAGCACTCACAACACCGGGCTATACACCTCCCCACCCTCCACGCTCGCCCTATAAATACACGAGATTGCCGATGCCATCACACACTTTGCCACCCTATCCCCCGCCCCGGCATATGTTGTCTATACAGACTCGCAGGCAGCTCTGCGTGCCTTCCATGAAAGAGCCCTCCCTTTCCCTACCCGACCGGGCTTAGACGCCACCCTCATAGCATTAAGCCCACGACCGGTGACCCTTCGGTGGATCCCTAGTCCCATGGGCATCCAAGGCAATGAGCAGGCTCACCAGGTTGCCTGCGATACTATACACCGGGCGCCGGGGATCCCATGGACGAGCCCACCGACGGAGCAGGCGGTCAGGGCTTACAGACACACTGTCGACGAATGCTACTCGCAGCAAAAATTGGACTTAGCTGATTTACCACCACCACACCCGTCCTTATCCATCCGTGAAGCTCGCATTCTTCGCCGAATACAGTTTAATCTCCTACTTACACCAGCCAAACTTTAGAGTGGACGGGATCACGAAGAGGGCAGTACGAAATCTGGACATCCCCTCTATCGAAGCCTTAACAGGCTATTTCAATTGATGGTGGCAAAACGGTTCCCTACCTCCTCAGTGGAAAACAGCGAAAATTGTATTTTATTCATTTATTTATTTAATACTGCAGAGTCGCTCGACTCCAAGCAGGCATGAGCACGGGCATGAGCACAGATACAAATGAAAAAACAAGATATGCACGAACTTCATACAAGAGCAAACGATGATGCGAAAAATGAAACCAAAAAGACAAGGGTTTCACATAGAAAAGGCTCTCAAATTATCAACAAACGTTTCCACATTTGGGCTGTTCACTACACACTTCGGCAATTCATTCCACTCCGCAATTTATTTGAAAAAAAATGAGTGTTTAACTGTGTTTGAGTATGCACGAAATTCTTGCAGCATTTTTCCATGGTTATAACGCGTACTTGCTCGTGAAACAGGAGTAATATAATCATGGGTGTTTATTCTAATCAGGTTATTATATATTAGGTACAAAAATTTCAATCTTGCTTCAGTGCGCCTTGTCTGAAGGGATTCTAGGCCAATAGAATTGATCATAGCAGATACACTATCTGTTCGTTTGTATCGATTGCAAATGAAACGGGCCGCTATCCTCTGCACTCTTTCTAACTTGGAGATATTCTTGGCCGTAAATGGGTCCCATAAACAACAAGCATATTCTAGACGAGGCCGCACCAAAGCCTTATACGCTGCCAGTTTGACATGTTTTGGGGCCTTTGACAGTTTACGCCTCAAACACAACAGAGTCTTCAGAGCTTTCCCGTATGTAATATCGGTGTGAGCATCCCAGTTTAGGCAATTAGTTATCTGAACTCCAACGTATTTCACAGACGAGGTTTCTGGAAGTGGTACGCCAGTTATACAATACGGATGCATCAGAACAGTTTCCTTTTTACAAACTCTAAGTACGGAACATTTATTAACGTCAAGAAACATACCCCATTGGTTACACCAGTTTGAGATCTTCTGCAGGTTACTGTTAAGCTTAATTTGGTCCGGTGTGGAGTTAACTAAGGAATATAAAACGCAGTCATCTGCAAATAGTTTAACTCTAACTTCGGAATCAACCACATTAATTATGTCATTTACGTAAACTAAAAATAGGATAGGCCCCAGAACTGATCCTTGCGGAACACCAGATGAAACCGGAAGTTCATCAGAGTGCTCATCGTTAACACGGACATATTGAAATCTGTCTTCTAAGTAGGCTCTAATAAGGTCAATAATATTAGGATTGATTCCGGCAGCGTAAAGCTTTTGTATGAGTTTAGTGTGCGGAACCTTATCAAAGGCTTTGGCGAAGTCAAGAAAAACAGCGTCCATTTGTTGTTTGTTATTAACTGCAATAAAAAAATCATGGCAAGCGGTTATCAGTTGTGAGACCGTAGATAAACCACGCCTAAATCCGTGCTGCTCATCACATAAAAAATGGGTCGATTCCAAAAATTCCGTCAGAGCTCGGCAGATCACATGCTCGAACATTTTGCAACTGGTCGAGATCAAAGATATTAAGCGATAATTAGATACGCGAGATGGGTCACTGCCTTTAAAAACAGGTACGACACGTGCGGTTTTCCATTCCGATGGGACTGCACACTGAGACAGACAGGCGTTGAAAATAATATATAAGTAATGTGATAAACATTCTGCGTAACGGCGGATAAAAGCTGCAGGGATATTATCAGGCCCACTAGACCTTTTAACGTCAAGTTTCAGAAGAAGATTCAAAATACCTTCGCGGGAGATAGTAACATCTGGCATTAGAGAAATGTAGCCGTCTGGCTTAGAAGGAAAACTCGAGCTTTTATCGGTATACACTGATTGGAAGTACTCATTAAACACACCAGCAGTATCTTTTGACCCTGTGAAAGGTGAACCATCAACTATTAATGACACATTACGTTGTTTGTCGCCATTAATGTATCGCCAGAACTTCTCCGGTGCTTCACTCAGAAAGCGCCCAAGCGTAATATTAAAAAATTCAGGGGGCACTTTAACTGTCTAAAGTGCGTAGAGGCGAAAGCGTTTTACGCACCACTTTCACTGCTTCTGTGGCACTGGTGGCGTCACATGTAATTGAGTACTAATTACTAAGTGATGACAACTCACTAATTAATGGTTAATTACTGATTAATGCCTGAATGCTGATTAACTGCTAATTAATTATGCTTAAGCTTCGCCTTTAGGAGTGGAACGCGACAGCGTGTTGTAGCGCTGCCAGGGAGTCCACGGAACGCCACCACCCGTTCGGCGCGATGCCTTGCCCTTTGAACGCAACGTTTTTTGAGGAAAGGAAATGGCGCAGTAATTCTCTGTCATCTCGGTAGACACCTGAACCACACCGTAGAGGAAGGAAGGAAGTGGGAGTGAAAGAAGAAAGACTAAGGCCCGTAATGAAGAAAATGAAAATTGTATTTGAGGAAAGGAAATTACGGAGTAACTGTCTCACATATCTCGGTGGACACCCGTCAAAATTCAGGGGGTGGGGGGTGCACTTTTTTGACCTGACGTGCGGTCACTGATGTGTGGCTAAGATGTTAAGCTTCGCCTCTAAGAGTGGAACGCGAGAGCGTCTTGCAACGCTGCCAGGGAGTCCATAGAACGTCATCGCCCATTCGGTTCTACGCCTCGCTCGTCGGTAAATTGGTTTTTGAGGAAAGGAAATGTATTTCTGTCGCATATCTCGGTGGACAGCTAAACCTCGCCGGAAGGGAAGGGAGGAGGATGGCAGTGAGCGAAGACACCGTATTCACTAGACGCGCCTCTGTTCATTCCAAACCATCCAGCTGGCATGGCGGAAACAGGCAATAAAGACAAAAAAAAAAAGCTGGCATGGCGGAGTGGATAGCATGTCGTCTCGCACTCCGAAGACCGGGGTTCGATTCCCGAGCTCGACGAATTTCTTACTCGGTTTTATTTATTTATATGGCCTGACTAGAAAAGTTAATTAGCCTAATTAGGAAATTAAGCAACTAACTAAGCTCAGTCCCACTTACTTGGAGCATCACTATATGATCCCTTCAATTGGTTGCATGGTTACTAGCCAAAATACAATTGGCCCCGTTTGAAATTGGCGCACTGTGACGTCACGACCGTTTCCACCAACTGAAAAGCGTGACATTTCTGTCGACAACTGCTGCTTACAACGATGAGACATTAAAGGCTTTCGCCTTAAAAAAGGAATCCTTAGCTTGCGTGATCTTGTCTCTTAATAGACTGCCTAGCATGCTCTCATTAGACTCATTCCGATTACGTGAACGCCGCATTCGCTTTAGCTTAAGTTTAGTGTGGATAATATCCCGCGTAATCCATGGGTTATGTTTTTTTTCTACATTGTCAGGCAATCGAGGCATATCTTTTTAAACATACACCATAACACATTTACATTCTCCTCAGCCCTAAAGCTGTTAAGTTTGGTCTCTAGAAAATCCAAAATTCCTACATCATCAGCTCTGTTAATATTTTTCACAACAATGGGACGCTTTTTGCTGTCAACGTAAACTGATAAGGAAAAAAAACAGGAAACAAGATTATGATCAGATACACCCTTCAAAACATCAACAGAAATACACTTAAGGGCAGAACTAATGAACACTAGGTCAAGAATGTGGGATGCAGAGGCACAGATCCTGGTTGGTCTGTCAACAATCTGGGTCAGATTACACGTGAAGGCAGTGTCCAAAAGGAGCTCAGAATGACCAGAATTGGCACCCATAATACACATGTGGATCCAATCTATATCAGGCAAGTTGAAATCGCCACCTAAAATAAACTTCACTCGGTCGCCCCGGAAGCGTTGAACATAGTCACACAGCTCTTCAAGAAAGGCGACATCCGCGTTAGGAGGTCGATATACTACACCTAATACAATAGTGTTGCCACAGAAGTCTATCTTACAGAAAAGACTTTCATGGCTTGGAATACCCGGTAGCATCACAGCATTGGATTGGATTGGAATAAACTTTATTTGTGCCTGCAGTTGGACGCTCGCGCGCCCCGACGAGGGCCTACGTCGTCTACGAGGCTGCCGTTACTCGGCGCGGGTCTCCGCTCGCCGTTGCCGGCTCGCTGGATCCCTGCCTTTCGAGCACCCCGAGGACCTGCTGGACGGCCCATAGCTGTTGGTCATGGTCGTTGCTCTTCGCGGCTGCCTCCAGCCGCGGCGGGATTGTTCCTGATCTTGCTTCCTTTGGATTTTTGATGCAGTCCCACAGGATGTGCGTGTGATCTGCCGGCTCCCTCCGGCAGACTCTACACGTATCGGTCGGGTAGGTCTCGGGGTACATGCGATGCATCAGTCTCGGGCTCGGTAGCGATCCGGTCTGGAGCTGTCTCAGTAGTACCGCCTCCGCTCGACTCAGCCTCGGGTGCGGGGGTGGGAGAGTCCTGCGAGCCAGGCGGTAGGCCTTCGTGATTTCGCTGTAGTCGGTCATGCGGTCCTTGGCTCCGAACCACGTCGGACGGTGTGTTGCCGGGGCGCGGTTGGTTAGCGCTCGCGCCGCTGCATGTGCCGTCTCATTGTGGTTCGCACTGCGTTCCGACGCGTCGCCCGCGTGCGCCGGAAACCACTTGATTCTTACTCTTCTGTCTTGCAGTTTAGTCGCTCGTAGTACGCGCTCGGCCTCCCTGCAGACTTGGCCTTTGGCGAAGTTTCGCACCGCCTGTCTCGAGTCACTCAGCACCGTGTAGCAGTCTGCGTCGGCAATGGCCAGGGCGATGGCCACCTCCTCCGCTTGTTCCGCTCCGGCGCCTCTCACGCTCGCTGCCGTCCTCGTGGCGCCGGTCGACGCCTCTATGACGACCGCTGCGAAGGCGTTCCGTTGGTATTCGGCCGCGTCCACGTACCGCGCGTGCTCGTCGTTGGCGTGCAGGTCGATGAGAGCCTTGGCCCTCGCCGCTCTTCTTTCCTTGTTATACTCGGGGTTCATGTTCTTGGGTATGGGGTCGATTCTGGTCTGGCGTCGGACCTCTTCGGGGACGGGGAGCTTCGTCTGCGCGTCGTTCGAGTGTCCTATTCCCAGGTCGTTCAGTATCTTCCTCCCGGCTTTGGTCGTGGACAGCCGCTCCAGTTGAGAGGTCCGTTGCGCTTCGGCTATTTCTTCGAGCGTGTTGTGGATCCCGAGTGGTAAGAGGCGGGTCGTGCTCGTGGACTCGGACAGGCCCAGCGCCGCCTTGTACGCTCTCCTGATGATTACATTAATTTTGTTGCGTTCGTGTTGCAGCCATCTATGGTAGGCTGCAACGTACGCGACGTGGCTGATGATGAAGGATTGGACGAGCCTGATTAGGCTCTCCTCTCTCATGCCAGCCTTCCGGGAAGTGACTCTTTTGAGGAGTCGCATAGCGTTGGCCGCTTTTGCCGTGAGACGGGCGATGGTTTCGCCGTTTCTTCCATGCTTTTCGATGACCATGCCTAGGATCCTGATTTTGCTGACCTCGGGGATCACGTTGCCGGATTTGGTTACGATTCTGATTTTTTCGCATTCGCGTTGTCTGGTCATGCATCTGCCATTGTTGGTAGGTGGGAGTATGAGGAGCTCCGATTTGCTCGGCGAACATCTCAAGCCGGTGCCTTCCAGGTGGTCTTCTATCGCGTCGACGGCTGCTTGCAGAGCGCCCTCGATGTGGGCGTCACTGCCGCCGGTCACCCACAGTGTGATATCGTCCGCGTAGATGGTGTGCCTGACGTCTTCGATGTCCGCGAGCTTCTCGGCCACTCTGATCATTACCAGGTTGAACAGCATCGGCGAAATGACCGATCCCTGCGGTGTGCCGGTGCTCCCGAGCTTCTTCTCTTGCGTTTGTAGGTCGCCTGCTCGTAGCTGGGCGGTCCTGTCCGTGAGGAAGTCCTTGATGTAGTTGTAGGATCTTTCGCCCATGTTGAGCTTAGAGACTTGGGACAGAATCGCCGAGTGTTTCACATTATCAAAGGCGCTCTTTAGGTCGAGACCCAGGATTGCCTTGTTGTCGCGGGCGCTGCCGCCATTGTCTATGATTTGGTATTTGAGCTGCAGCATCGCGTCCTGCGTGCTGAGGTGCTGTCTAAAGCCGATCACCGTGGCCGGATACAGCCCCTCTCGTTCCAGGTAGTCTTGCCACCTGTTGAGCAGGACGTGCTCCAGCACCTTGCCCACGCAGGACGTGAGCGAGATGGGCCGAAGGTTGTCCGTGTCCGGTGGCTTCCCCGGCTTGGGTATCAGGATAGTCTTGGCTGTCTTCCACTGCTTTGGTAGCGCGGCCGCTCTCCAGCACTTGTTGAAGTATTTTGCGAGGTTCTCAATCGAGCCGTCGTCGAGGTTCTTGAGCGCCTTGTTCGTGACGAGGTCCGGGCCAGCTGCCGACCGGCTGTTGAGGGCGTGCAGGGCCGCGCGGACCTCCTCGACGTCGATGTCACGATCGAGCTTCGCGTTGGGTAGGCCGCCGTACGGCGCGTGTTGTTCGGTGGGCGTAGTGGGCAGGTATTTGTCATTGATGCGCCTGGTGACTGCATCAGCACCCAGTACCGAGACAGCCCGATGTATGAGCTTGGCGAGTCTATCCCTTTGGTGCGACTTGGTCTTGGTTTCGTTGAGCAGGTGCCGCAGCAGGTTCCACGTCTTCCCGCTATGCATCTGCCCGTCTGCCGCGTTGCAGATCTCGTTCCACTGTTGCGTGCATAGAGCGCGGCAGTGCTCCTCGATCGCTCGGTTGACCTCCGCCACCTTCTTTCTGAGTCTGCGGTTGAGCCGTTGGTTCTTCCAGCGACTGAGTATCGACTGCTTGGCTTCGATGAGATGCGCCAGCCGGCTGTCTACTTTATCAATCGCAGCGTCCGTTTCAATTTCTTTGGTCGCGTCGCGTACGCTCTTGGTGATTTCGGCCGTCCACGTCTCTATGTCTTCGATCTCGCCGTCAGCGTCTGTCTTCTGGCTTCTGGCGTCTCGGAAGGCATCCCAGTCTACCCATCTGTGTGTTTTGATGCTGGTGTCGTTGTGTTCCGGTATGCTGATTTCCACGATGGTGTGGTCGCTGCCGAGGTCGGTTCCCGTGTTTCGCCAGGTGATCGCGCCCCGGACGTCGTTCTTGACGAACGTGAGGTCCGGAGTGGTGTCCCGGGACACAGAGTTACCGATTCTCGTCGGGTGCGTCGGGTCCGTGATGAGGGTAAAGTCGAGCTCCATGGCGTCTTGGTACAGGTCGCGGCCCTTTGCTGTGTACTTGTTGTAGCCCCAGGCTGGGTTCATCGCGTTGAAGTCGCCGCAGACGATTAGCGTGTTGCGGCCTGCCGCGGTGCTAGCTCTGTGTAGTATTGTTTTGAATCTCTGTTTTCTCTGCGATGGGTTGCTGTATATGTTGAGCAGAAAAATGCTTCCTTTTCTCTTCTTGCCCGGGATGATTTCGGTGAGTGTGTGCTCGATCTTGATATTGCTTTGCAGCTCGTGCTCAACGAACGTGATTCCTTTCCTGACCAGGGTGCACAGGCCTCTCCCATCGGGCTGGCCCTTGTGCACTCTGTAGCCGGGCAGGGACGGTGCGTCGGTGAGCGTTTCTTGTAATAGGATCACGTCTGATTTGCGCGCGGCATGTGCGATGTGCTGTTGGATGACTGCCTTCTTCCTTCCGAGGCCGCGACAGTTCCACTGCCACGCTGTTACGGCTGCTGCTGTTGTTGCGTTGGCAGCCATGGTTGCGTTGGTGTGTACGCGGTTCCCTGGTTGGGTGGGTGTTGCGCGAAGAGGGGCGCAAACGTCGGGTGGCTCACTATCGGCTGTAGGGTCCTTTCGATGTAGGCGAATCTGTTCGTGTTCTCGGCTTGGTAGATCTCCATTGTTTGTTTCATTGCTGTCACTGCTGCGATGTTCGCCGTGATTAATTGTTCGAGTTTGGTGAACGTCGCTTCGAATTTGGCCTCGGGGTTGTCGATTCGATTGTTCTCTGATTGCTTGCGCGTGGCCTCGACGGCTCGCTTCTTAGGTGCCGGTTCCTCTACGGCTGTCTCCTGGGTGTTCATGGTTGTTTCGTCGGTCGTGCTTGTGCTTGGCGTGAGTCTCTGTGGAGGCTCGTTGTTGCATTGCAGCAACTTACGGATCTCGGCGATCTCTCTCGTGAGACTGTTGATGGTCGTGCGCAGCGCCGCGTTCTCTTGTCTTAATGTCTCGTTGGCTTCTCGCATCTTGTTTATATCGTCTTTCTTCGTGGCTTCGGTGATTTTATGCGCGTTCCTTATATTGTTCCCTTTAGCTGCGTCAGCCCAGCTGACTCGCTCACGTGATGGTGACCTTTTCCTACTGAGGCTTCTCTTGCAGCTGCTGTCTCTGGAATTTGGCGCGCGGTTCTCAGATGGAGTCCTTGACTTTCCCGCAGCTGGCGGCTTGTCGAGTGGCGGGAAATCGCTCTCCGACAGCAGCTGGCGTTCGGCCTGTCGGCGCTCCCATTGTCGCTTGCGCACTACGTAGGGGATCTTGTATTTCGCCTTGCACGTTCGGTCTCCGGTCGGGTGTTCGTCCCCGCACAGCTTACATTTAGGGGTACAGCGATGGTCTTCTTTGGGGTTGGCGAGTCCGCAGGCCAGGCACGTCTTGATATTGGGGGTCGGGCACACGTCCTTTCGGTGTCCCACTCGGCCGCACTGCTTGCAAACGTCGATCTGTTTCCTGTAGAGGCGGCACGGTATCAGGGTGACTCCGTATCGGACGAAGTTCGGTACCTTGGGTCCCTGGAACACCACGATCGCGGTGGTCGTGCTGCCGATCCTCTTTGCGCCCACTGCTAGCGGGTTTCTCTCGTTGACGATGTTCCTATCTATCTCTTCGGTGCTCGCATCGATGGGGATGCCTCTGATGATGCCCTTTACGGTGTCGTGAGGAGCCGTGCGATATGCGCTGACTTCGTAGGAGTTGTCTTGAATATAGATTTCCTGGATTTTAGCGTACCTAGCCGCGTTGTCTTCGTTCGGTGTACTGACGACCATGATGTTCTGTTGCGTGTTGGGGCAGATTGTGTCCGCGGCGCTTTCCTCGCTCGTGATCTTGGCCGCGGCGAGTATGGCCGCAGCGACAGTGGTGGTGCCGGTCTTGACGATGTCCAGTCCCCCTCTGGGTCTGACGACTATCTTGCTCTCTTCCAGTGGCATGGCCGGCATGCGTGCTGCCTTGATGGCCGAGGCTCTGACGTTCTTGTGGAATTTCGATTTCGGGCTTGTTTGACTCCCGCCGGGTCCGTCAGGCTTGCCGCCGTCGGGGGTCCGCTGGCGCAGCCTCGACATGCGTTCCCCCGCGAGCGTCCATCCGGCGTCGTTGTGGTATTCCTCTGGTGATATCTCTTTGCCTTGAACTTGAACGCACATTTGGTTGTCCACGATCATTGTAGACGTAGCGGACGCCTCCCTCGTCGTAACGGACGCCTCCATCTCGGCCGCCGCCGAGGAGTACGGTTGAACTTGAACGCACATTTGGTTGTCCACGATCATTGTAGACGTAGCGGACGCCTCCCTCGTCGCAACGGACGCCTCCATCTCGGCCGCCGCCGAGGAGTGCGGCAGGCGGCGACCGGTGCGACGGTGCTGGGCCTAGCGTCCGCGGGACAAGCTTAGGCCTAGCACTCTTTCACACGGCAGCGGTAGAAAAAGTCACAAAATTTGGCAAAGAAAAACGCACCTCTAGGGTCAGCTGGTATCGGTCGATGCCGCTCGCCTTCACGGACACATTGGTGCAAGGAAAACTTTGTTTCGAGGCAATTAGCACTGCGTAATTGGTTAGCAGTGACAGAGCCGATGTGAACACGTCTGCTCCGGCGGCATGGAGCCAGCGTTCCTCAGCATCACAGCAGATATACTTTCCTTAAGTACTATCGCGACTCCTCCGCCACGTGTCGGTCTGTCGCATCGCAATATTCTGTAGGCGGGGGGAACAATTAAGCTATCAGGGATTTCAGAATGAAGCCATGTTTCTGTCAGAAACGTAATGTGCGGGTCCAGGTCGTAAAGAAGTCCTTCGAATTCGGCTGTCTTATTTCCGATGCTTTGAGCGTTGAAGCAAACGAGTCGCAACGGTCTGACATTATCACCTGGTCATTTATAAGTCTTTCGCTTCTGATTCCGTGTGACAACACGAGTCGGTGATGTGGCAGCATTCGCACTGGCAGAATCTTCGCCTTCGGAATCATCTTTGCGCTCATTTAAAACGGCAAGTTTCCGTCTTTCATTCCTTTCTTCGTCCCAGATGTATGTGTCACCGTTGAAAACTAGCTTATCAAATTTTAGGTGTGCCTTATCCACAGGTTTGCAATTATCTTTAACAGTAGACCACAGCAGTTTCCGCACTTTTTGAATTTTAAGCGGGTAGTCCTCAGATAATGACATTCCTGAACCTTTCAGCTTCTTCGCATTCCTAAGAACGTTCATTATTTCATTAAAATCGAAGAACCGCATTATCACTGGTCGATTCTTTTCTTCTACTTGCCTGCCAAAGCGGTGTATGCGTTCAACGCTCCCCACCATAATACCTAGTTTTTTTTTTCGAACACTTCTGTTAACACAGCAGTGTTAACAGAAGTTCCGCCCAAGCCAGGCAAGCCGCTTCACCATACTAATCTCCGACCCCTCTCTCATACTTCATGTGTAGGCAAGCTCTTCGAGCATGTCATTCAGACGCCACTCAGCATTTACTTCGAGGATAATGACCTCCTCCCTAACAGCATGTTTGGTTATCGACCAGGATTGACAGCGAAGGATGTATTCCAACATCAGATATTGGAACCCAAAACAAAGGATACGAGGGCCATATCAGGAGTAGACCTCAATAAGGCCTTTGATCACGTTACCCACGTGGCTATCCTAACGAACCTGTAATCCCTGGAAATTGGACAGCGCATGTACAACTACATTCACGATTTCCTCAGTAATCGTACAGCCCATCTCTCATTCGGCCCGCATTCCTTAAGCGACATCACCATCGGTGCACGAGGCACCCCACAGGGAGCGGTCCTCACCCCGATTCTCTTTAACATAGCCATGATGGGATTACCTAAATTACTCAATTCGATAACAAACCTACATTTCAGCTTCTATGCCGATGACATTACACTCTGGACATGCCCAGGTAGCGACCCGAAGATACAACACCGCTTACAAACAGCACTAAATATCATTTGCACGTACGTCAATGATAAAGAGATCTCATGCTCCCCCACGAAATCGCAACTTTTCATATACAAGACGCGCCGAACGTCTGGCACACCATCCAATATTCAGCTCGTTTGGTGCAAGGAGCCGATTCCCACAGTCCCAAAGATTCGCATACTGGGAATGTTTGTCACTACTTCTGGCTCTCACAGTGGCACGATCCAAGCACTCCAAACTCACACACAATAGGCAACCAGGTTCATCAAACGTGTGGCACACAGAAAATCGTGCCTACGGGAACTAATCACGCTTCGACTAACACAGGCTTACATCGCCAGTAGAATAACATACGCACTACCATATCTCCCCCTCTTGGCGATAGATAGAGACCGCTTAGACGGCCTCATTAGGAGTAGTACGCGCACAGCTTTACGCCTTCTCCCATGCGCTTCCACAGAGCGCCTCCTTCTACTATGGATACATAACACCTTCGAGGAACTCTGTGACGCCATCAAAATGGCACAATTAGCGAGACTCACACGCACCCCTGCAGGACGGGCTCTGCTGCAGTCTCTTCGCATATCGCCCGTCGGCGTTATACCCGGCACTGACACAATCCCTACTCCCATAAGAGCTGCAGTTCAGATACCTCCCTTCCTAAACACACGCACCCGGAGCGCGATCAAAGCCGCAGGGAGGCCCGGGCCTTTGCACTACACAGAGCTTACGGATAGGATCCCAGTATCTGTACCGGCTCACTTCCACACCTCAGTGCCCAAACTGTCCACACGCATATGCAGACATGGGACACTGCCTTACACAGTGCCACGCAGCCTTCCAGTCCCCCGCCTATCCTTTCCGCCCCCCCCCCCCCCCCCCCCACCGTGGCCCATGTGGCTTGCCTCCCTTTATCTGAACCTGCTACGCGCCCTCGTCACCTTGGCCCAGGACCTATTGAACACCTAACATAAACGCTGTTAAGTGTCACACCACCACCACCACTCATGTTCCGCCCGATCTTCTCCTGTAGGGAGCCTGCTCGTCCAGCACAGACCGAAAATACTAGCAACGGCTTTTTGAGCGGGCGCGCGACTGAACGGAGTGCTGGACTATGAACACTACCCGAAGAGGATGATGACCAACTGCCAACTTACCTTTGGTTAAACAAAAGCTTTCCTCCGCCTCCTCTGAGCTAGAATGCGCACACTGTGGCATAGAGGTGGACCGGTACCACATCGTAAGGGCCGTCCAAGACAACACAGCAATAGAAATGATAAAACAGCTGAAGATTAAGCGATCATCACTATCGCGTCACACCTTAAAGCCAAAGCTTAAGTGTCCCCTCCAGTTCTTCCTCTGCACCAGGGACGCAAAGTGAAGACAACGAAGGAATGTTATAAGGACGCAGTGTCACGCTTTTATTAAACATCCTACAGGTCAGGTGTTCAACAGGCCTTGGGATACGGTGTGTCGAGGGCGCGTTGCAAACTCAGGTCCCGAGACGCAAGCTAGATCGGCTGCAGAAGGGGGGGGGGGGGGGGGGGCGGAGGGGGGCGCTATGGTATTGTGTAACTCAGTTTAATATCTGGGTGTAGTGCATAGTGGGGCGTGCGTGGCACGCGCGTACGTGAGCGTGTGCGTGTGCGGGATACGAGTTTACTGGCACCAAAAAGGTTTGGCTGGCGTAAGAAATGTTTCAGATGAAAGATGAAAGCTTCACGGATTGATAGGTACATTTGAGACGGGACTATCACCTAATCATTATTCGTGTGAAATATTCGTGGCCAGTGTGCGAGCCCTGACCGCGTCCACAACCGACGGGCTCGTCCACCAAATTGCCGGCGTCCCGTTTTGAGGGCGACATCTCCGGCAGATCTACTAGGAGAGGGGAAAGCCGTGTTGTGAAATGTACGCAGAGCTGCCTGCGAGGGACGGAGTGGAGGGAGGGGGTGTTATGGTGGCGGTGAAGAGTTTGGTGGCCTCAGCGACTCCGTGGATTTCTTTGGCTATAAGTTGAGCAGGGAGGAATACGGAACAGTCGTGCGAGTTCCTGCCGGATGCAGGGATAAACGGTTAGAGGGGCAAGGCTGCAGTGAAACTAGCGTTTTCCGTGTGGTAGATGCCTGTGTAGGTCACTGCCACTGTGTCCCTGGGTAGTTTTCGGTTCTACGGCAGCGGCCTGCGTGTATGTGGTCGTGTTACGTGGAATGGGTGCGAGACACATGCTAGTGATACAGATGCGAGACTGCAGTAGGTCAGGAAAGCAATGGGTTCGTAAGCGGTGTGGGAATGTCCACCGGCCAGTCAGTGAGTAGGACAGCCGGATGATTTGTTCTTCCTGATGTAGGCTGCGAGGGGCTTGGAGGGTACGGAAGAGGCCTGTTCTCTACAAGGTGTCTGTGAACACCTCAGGAGCTAGTCCTATAGAGTTGTTTTGTGCCTGCTGAGGGGAAGTAAAGAACGTATAAGACTTTGTTTAGGGTGAGCACTTGAGAATGGAGACTGGAATGTTTTTCGGAGGCGCCAGCATATGTTGAGACTACGTAGCGATGTGCCTGCTTGATGGAGTGCATGTGTATATGGCCTGGTGGATGGTTGAAGTGCCGGAGGTAAGCGGCATCGCTAGAACCGGGCAATATTCGACACGGCGGATGCGCTGTACAGCCAGGGTGAGCGAGACGGAGGCGTTCAGTGTCCGTTGATATTTTCTGCGACCTGCGAGTATAATACCTTTGTCAAACGGGCGTTTACGAACTCGATTTGTATCGGAGTTTTCGAGCACGATCGAAGCGTCCAGTGCTACACGGGCATTTTCTGTGCTCATTAATGTGTGTATGTGCGTTGGGAGGCGCCACATATTCCGCAGACATCTGTAGGAGGCTGACGTCCGGCAACACTGCGCAGCTAAATGCAGCGCTAGCCAAATCAGCCACGCTGTGTTGGCGGCGGTTTCCGGCGAGAACTTTGTTGTGGTTAGCGTATACTCGTGGTCGCAGCATTCACAGGTATTGGCGTTGCGACTACTATGAGCCTGAAGAGCAAGTTTGATGTGGTGTTGGTGGCTGCAGCTGACCTCGAAACAAAGGATGAAGCCAGCGAGGGGAAAAACTGACAACGGAAAAAGGCGGCTGCTTTTTACGAGTTGCTTATGTGCAGCCGCTGTATCTGTGTGCAACAGGACAGTGCAACGTGAAAGATGGTGTGAACAAAAAGAGCGTTGGTTTGAAAGCATGTTGTTTAAAAATAATTAAAGGAGAACCGTGTTCTCACGAATGCTTTCCGTGCGTCACAAAAAAAAAGCAAAACACTGAGGCAACATACGAGTATCGAGCGTTACCAATATGGAAGGAATATTGCGTCATTAGACATCGCTATTTCCAGTAAAAATTATTCATTTCATATAAATGATATGAAATCGATTGCGCTACAGAACGCGCATTCAGCACTGCAAATTCCTGTCGTTTAATCCCGCGTTACTCAAGTTTGGTAGCCGTTTGTTGGGGTTTTATTTTATTTTATTGCTTAATCAGGCACGGGCATTGTGGAGCTGACGGTTGAGGGTGCTGCAGCGAGCGGCCAACGACAGTGTCCACCTGGCTGCGTCTGGTTGCGGTCGCATGGCCACAGCCTCAATTCTGCTGCGTGAAAGAAATGAGACATATTAGAAAATAGAAAGAAAAAGGCGATAATGAGCAACGCCTTCGCATATATGAGTGGTTAGAAATAAAAAAATAAATATAAGCAGTTAGAGCACAAATTTATAGCAGCACCATATTGCGGCTCTCTAAACGGATAAAGATACAGATGACAGCACGGCATGCTGGCACCCAGTTACGGCTACGAAGGGAGCGCCTCCCCAATGAGATATGAAACATCAAAGGCACTAGATCATGCAACGCTTGGCGTGAATCTTCTGGTGTCTTCGCTATTTCTGCGTTTTAAAGAAAACTAAAACAGCGACCTGTCATGTTTACAGTGCAAATTGCAGTAATAAAATTCCTCCAAGCAGTCCTTCAAAAAAAGATACTGATCGAGACGTGTGATTTTTGTTAGTAAAACTGAATTTTGTGGCCCTGCATGGTTTTGTTAACGTTCGTTCAGCAGCAAGAGATTCGTTTGGTTTATTAGGGTTCAACGTCCCAAACAGACTCAGGCTATGAGGGACGCCGTAGTGAAGGGCTCCGGAAATTTCGACCACCTGAAGTTCATTAACGTGCACTGACATCGCACAGTACACGGGCCTCTGGCATTTCTCCTCCAAGAAATTCAACCGCCGCGACCGGGATCGAACCCGCGTCTTTCGGGCCAGCAGCCGAGTGCCATAACCAATGAGCCACCCAGGAGGGTTCGGCAGCAAAGGAGTATTTTACTTCTGAGAAGATTATATTTCAAACGGAAACGCTTTGCTCGCCGCTTGATGGTAAGAAAGCCTAGGAGCAACGCCAAGGGTTTGAAAGCAGCTGGTGAGCACCAATTAACAGCACATATTTTGAAGGGCGAAGGGGAGATTGTGCAAGAGAAACTAGGCACACTGTATACCAAATGCCTAATGACCTCGGGCGTATCAGACCCTTGTGAGAAAGCTAACGCCATGATACCTATGAAAGGAGACGTAAAAGATACAAATTACACAGCGATCAGCCTACTCTCCATTGCCTATAAACTATCTGTGGTTTATGGTGGTTCAAAAGTCGCAAAGCACTCAGGCTATGAGGAACGCTGTTGTGAAAGGCATCAGATATTTCGACCTGAGATTCGAGAAATTTGGGGTTCTTTACTGAGGCAAGGACTAATACAGTCAGGACAACCTTAGACTTCATTCAAATGATGAGGCGGGCTTTCGTAAAGGAGACTCGACAATAGGACATATTCAGGCCATCAATGAAGTGAAAAGAGAAATGTGCAGAACATAACCAAACACTATATATAGCCTTCATAAATTACCAGAGAGTACGTGACTCAATCGAAACCTCCGCAGTAATGCAGACACTGCGGAATCAGGGCGTAGAAAAGCCTCATGTAAAATTGTATATAAACGAATGCGCAGCTGCCATAGTCCTCCATAAAGTCAATAAAATTCCAACAAGGAAGAGCGTAAGGCAGGCAGACACAATCTCGCCAATGCTTTTCACCGCCTTTTTACAGGAAGTATGCAGAGGCCTGGATTGGAACAGCTGGGGATGAGATTGAACGAAGAATACCTTAGTAATCTGTGGTTCGTTGATGGCACTGTCTTCCTAAGTCACTCAGGAGATGAACTGCAGAGAACGAGCAAAGAGTTAGACAGGCATGTTAAAAAAAACACTCGTGAATGCAGTACGACACAGCCACACTCCATCACTGTCGTGCTCTTCCTTCAACATAGCTTTGCCTGCATTCGAGTTTGATTCTCACCTGCTGCAACTCTTGTAGGTCAGCTATGACTGTTCTTCGTGCAGTGTCTGTCGGTCTCCTGTCGTAGCTTGCAGATGTCTGGTCCTTTTTCCTGCTGCATTCGACCATCCGCAAAACAATCAGTCCAGATTTAATTTGGGACTAAGTTTTCACATTAAAGAACAACGGTTTGCGACTACAGCACCCCAAAGTACTGCACACAAATTTTTCCCTTGCCATGTGGCAGATATGAGAGCAGTTTTTTTTTCGGGGTAGTGGGCAGTAGGATGATGACTATAGCATGCAATGATGCACATATAAACCCTGTGTAGCATTGTCGGTTTTCTTAATGGTAAAGATTATGCATATGCCATGATCACACATTGTTCTGTACAAAAGCAATTGTCACGTGTTCAGCACATGCTCCTGCAGCTGCAACAATGGCGCAGAGGATGCATACGAGTTCACAGGCTGCTGAAAACCTATACAATGCTAAGCATCTCCTAGATAAGAAAAGGGGCTACATCACACATGGAGAATCCTAATGGTTCTTTTTTCCCCGTCACCAAGTGGCTACGTGTAGCTGCCAAATGCTCTTTGGACTGCTTGGCTAACACAAGGTCCAGTTCTCTATGTGGTCTTTTAAAGAAGCCACTGTGACTAGTGACGTCACATGTTGGCCCCTGACAAATAGAACAGCGAAAATAAGATATCAAGACATAGAGTCGGGGGTAATTACGCTAGGGAATAGGGGCACCCCGCAAGGATCGGTCTTATCCCCGCTTCTATTTAACCTTGCTGTGAGAGGTCTCCCGGAAAAGCTCAAAAAGATTGGCAGCATACACTTTAGTATGTATGCTGATGACGTAAATATCTAGGTCAATCAGGGCAGCGATGCCGAAATAGAGCATAAACTACAGGAGACAGCGGACGTAGTGGTAAACTACGCAGCGAATAGAGGGCTAGCGTGCTCACCAGAGAAATCCGAGCTTCTGGTGTATAACCCTAAGCACTTGAGACTCAAACAGAGTAACACTTCGACATCACGGTCGGAGGAAACCTCGTGCCGATGGTGGATAGGATTAGAATATTAGGACTGCATATTAAGAGCGACGGATACAACGGGGAAACCCTGAAGAAGCTCGAGGGATATGCGGCCCAAGCCATCGGGATATTTAGAAGAATAGCACTCAAAGGACGAGGGCTAAGAGAGAAAAGCTTGATCAAGTTGGTGAAAGCATACGTTATCAGCCGGATAAGCTATGCTACACCCTACTTGAAGATCCGCGCCTCAGAACGGGATAAACTAGACACGATCATAAGGAGATGCTACAAACGGGCTCTAGGCCTGCCCATAAGCACCTCCACGGAAAGACTCCTAGACATGGGTATTCACAATACATGGAGAGAAATTGCTGAAGCCACGAGACCGGCGCAGCGAGACAGATTAAGCCAATCAAACACAGGAAGGGCGATTCTAAGCATGGTAGGACTCCAGACGGAAAGGGGTATTCTAGTAAAGCGGGACATCCCAAGGGACATCAGAGAAAAGATCAGGGTAGATCCTTTGCCCAGAAACATGCACCCTACATTTCCCAAAGAAAGGAGGGGAAAGAGAGCTGAGGCGCTCACCAAACGCTTCGGCGAAATGAATGAGAAAGCAGTGGCCTACACGGATGCGGCTAGCGGGAAACTGGGAGCAGCGGTGGCAACGGTCGTTAGTGGCCGGGGTACAGCTGTCTCTTCCGCAACCATACGCAGCCGAAATCCAGAGTCGGCTGAAGAAGTTGCAATAGCGCTCGCTTGCGTGGGAACGGAGGCACAATACATAATTAGCGATAGCAAGACTGCTATCCAAAATTATGTCCGAGGCAGAATAACACAGGAAGCACTGCGAATCCTAGAGGGACGCAGAATAAATAGAATAATTAGTCCCGTTTGGACACGAGCTCACGAGACAGTTCCACGAAACGAGGCGGCAAACGCCCTGGTTCGAGATCTCTACTTCCGAGCCGCGGCAGGACCGCCCGATAACAAGGAACAGGACGAGAGACTGATAACTTACACAGAAATAGTGGAAAATTACAAACTACACAGGAGACTCTTTCCTTCCCCGGACAAAGAGCTCGCTAACACAGAGGCTACGGTTTGGAGGAGACTAACAAGCTAAAAATTTCATACACCCAGTGCGGGCATCGCATGTCTTAAAAAATGAGGATATTGATGATAAGTGTAGGACGTGCGGGGAGAGGGGGACCCTCAACCATGTGATTTCGGAATGTGCGGATTCTCCAGGGTTCCGAGAGAAAATAGACAGCAGAGAGGCCTGGGAAACCCTTCTGCAAAGCACGGACCCCGTCGTGCAGAAGAAAGCGGTCCATCTGGCGAGAGCTGCCGCGAGGAGCCAGAAGCTCCTTGCCTGTCTCTAGTCGCGGAGGTCCCGGCCCCTGCCCCTCGGCCTGCGTGCCGGAGGTAGGGAGTAGGGGTCCTCCATTCTGATGGAAAATAAAGGTTTATCAACAACATCAACAACCTGGATGGGCTGCAGTAAGGGCATTAGTGAAGGATCTTAGCAGAAAAGTGCATGCTCTTGCGACATCCAATTTACCACAACACTTCCATCACTGGTCACTGTTTTTGTTGTGGGTCTTGCATTAGCACAGCTCATTAACCACATGTATTATCACTTAGTCGATTCATGCTATGCCACAACATAGCATGAATGCAAGACAGGAAAAGCTTGAATGACATGGCTATGCTGTCATATCTTACTAGTGGCATATACTGCCAGACTTACACGTACTGAAGGCGGCAGTTTCTCAATGCTTTGCAGTATTTAATATTCCACGGTGCTTTATTACACTGACTCGGCTGTAATGTTTTTCTTTCTCATTACTATCGTGTCTGGCGCATGACGGACTCAGTTGCTTATGTACCATAAAAACCAACACATCACACTTTACTACAAGGCACAGCAAATTGTCAAAACATGTTAAATTAAGTGTATTAAGGCGGAAGCCTTTAATGCCTCATCGTTGTAAGCAGGATTTGTCGACAGAAATATCACGCTTTTCAATTGGTCGAAATGGTCGTGACGTCAGAGTGTGCGAATTTCAAACGGGGCCAATTGTACTTTGGATAGTTACCATGAAACCAATTAAAGGGATCGTATAGTGAAACTCGAGATAAGTGGGACTGAGTTTAGTTAATTGCTTAATTAACCTTTCTAGTCAGACCAGATAAATAAAACCGAGTAGGATATTGGTCGACTTGGGGAATCAAACCAGGGTCTCCGCAGTGCGAGATGAGCACGCTAACCACTCCGCCATGCCAGCTAGGTGGTTTGGAATGAACAAAGGCGCGTCCAGTGAATACGGTCTCTTCGTTCACTCCCATCTTCCTCCTTTCCCTTACGGTGAGGTTCAGGTGTCCACCGAGATTTGTGAGACAGATACATTTCCTTTCCACAAAAACCAATCTACCGACGAGCAAAGCGTAGAGCCGAACGGGCGATTGCGTTCTGTGGACTCCCTGGCAGCGTTGCAAGGCCCTGTCGCGTTCCACTCTTGCAGGTGAAGCGAAACATCTTGACCACACATCAGTGGACACAAGCAGCAACACTGCGCTTAAGGCTTTCGCCTCACCGCACTTTAGGTCACCAAAGCGCCCCGCATGAAGAGAAGGCTACAGGGGCTAAATGTCCAACTATGTCTTTCTGCCACATAGTTCAGCTGCATGACAGTGCACCTCGCCACCTGACAGGTTGCTCTCTCTGCGGTAGCTTCCGTCTGTTGCCAGTGTAGCTGGCACCACCTGTGGAAGCTTCTTGTAACAAAACAAGCCTAACCAAGTCGTAATCTAAAAAGCTGCTTTTTTCTTGATTTTCTAACGTTGAAAGTGTGGAGTTGTGTTAGAAATATGCCTTTAAAAACTCCACTGACAATACGCTATGTTTCAAGAAAAACCTAAAGCTAACAACTGCAAGCGGGGACTATATTCCACTGTATTGTACGAGAAGGCGTGTTTCGGCTCCGCACCATCCGCTCCACTGCCACAAAAATTCATCAAGAAGTAGAGGTTTGTACCTCATGCAAAACTCGTCCTAAGATACCATATTTGATGAAACCAAGATGGCCAACCACCCACTTCAAAATATCACAACCCAAAAGCGCGCGGTTTCTTGTTTTATGCTTCCACAATGTGTTCCATACCACACCTTCACCTTGCTTCACCTTGCTTCATATGCTTCATACCATAATGTGTTCCATATAGAACCCCAGGTGGTCGAAATTTCCGGAGCCCTTCACTACGGCGCCCCTCATAGCCTCAGTTGCTTCGGGACGTAAAACCCCAATAAACCAATAAACCAAAAGGCAACCTGCATAAAGCTCTTAGACATGCAACAAAACAATTGAGCTTAATGAAAATAGTGCCCAGTTGTTGAAGAAGGTTGCAAAACGAACATTATACACGCGATCTCTGAACGCCCTGCGTGAGACCAATGTTGGGTACTAGCGGACGACGCTTTGTTTGATAGCTCAACCCTCAACCGCCGCGCCGCAGGGGTGGTAACAGCAACAGCAGGCTGGCTCTTCCCTATGGGCGCGCCGAAGAGTTTCGAAACTGAAGTATATCTACAAACATCGGTTGAAACCGCATGCTGAGCAAATGACCAGTGGCAGAAATGCCGAAGCAAGCTGGAAATCTCATTCTCGAAAACAGGTACTTGCGTAAGACGAGGACAAACAAGTAAACATATAAGGCATGCATGCGCTTAACTTCCAACTGGTTCATTTCTCAGAAAGAAGGCAAAACTTATGCATGCATTATCTAGCGGCCAAAAAGCAATGGTTTTCAATGAAACGTGCAAACCTGGTCAGGGCCACTTTGAAAGAAAACTCTTCCCACTGTCAAGACATATATGCCAATTGCAAGAAATGCAATTTCTCAGTGCACATGCAAATAAAGTTCGTTACGCACTATCAAAATGCATTTTAATTCTATGCGAGTGACCAAGTGGTGTGCAAACAAATGATGGCAGCAGCAGTTCCTTTTCATGCGCCAATGAGCTGCGAGAAGTAATATAGAGGCTTATCAAGGACACGACTGCCACCTTGTGACCTTTCTGGCTCATGAACAAGAAATGGAAGAAGGAATCGTGGTGGCAGGGGAGCACAGGATGGGCAATGAATTGTCAGTATGTGATGGGAGCACTCTACTGAAACAGGTTGTCCTGTCTGCAGGTGGGTAGGTGCCAATGGTTCACCCATTTTTATCATCTGTCCCACCTTGAAAAACCGATTGCTTGATATCAAAGCTTAACACAGTATCCATAATCCACTTTGCATGGGGCACCTAAAAAATTATCATCTCAACAATCTGATAAACTGTCATCATATCATCAAGATTTGTACTGCTATCCAGGTAAGATAATCCTTTATCATTCAGTTGCTACCCAAGCAGTGCAAAATAGTTTCAAATGTCAGTGACGTTATCCTGACGTTGGATTGACAAGAAGTACACAAAATAATGTTGCCGCTTAATCTGTGTCAGCAGTCAGGCAAAGCATATGCACACCTTACACGAAAAAAAGGACCGTTTGCACACTCTGCAAAGGTGAAGGAAGCGCAGAGCAACTTTCGAAGCAATAGATCGCAAAGCGCCACTTTTTTGACAGTGCATTAATACACGCAGTTACCACATCAAGCATTTCCACGGCGATCAAATCAACAATCAATCATGTACGAGCAACTGCCACACAGAAACATTAAGAACCAGAAAATGTCATCACGCTGCGCACACATAAAGATGAGAGCGACTTTCAGTGAGCTTCACGATGCCTTCATGACCCCCCTCATGTTGCCTTCAGTTTAGAGCCAGCGACACATTCCAGCTGAGTAAAGTTAATGTGACGTAATTCTGAAACATCGTAACGTACCTCGGGCACTGTTACAGACACATCACATTTTGTTGCGCAAAGTTGCATGGCAGTTGTTACAGGCAATGGTGAGGCAACATTTTGCATTAGTTGGATAACTCCGCCATTGTACCCATCTTCAATTACAACTCGGATGGTTACTCAGACTTTTAGTTTCCTTTACACATGTTAATAAACGTCTCTTACCTTTAGGCTTTCGTAGCAGTTATTCATACTCAAGAATTAGTGTCCGAGGAAAGGCCCCCAGAATTCTCCAGTAGCACACCATAGACTTTTCAGCTCACCTAAAGCGGACTGAACAAAATAAACGAGACTAATTTTAGTGTCTAACACAGAAAGTCCCATGAACATGCATGAAGAAATCTGCAAAAATGAGAGATGTGCAATCTGCAAAGTGAGGTTGGTTGGTTTATGGGGTTTAACGTCCCAAAGCGACTAAGGCTATGAGAGACGCCGTAGTGGTGGGCTCCGGAAATTTCGACCACCTGGGGTTCTTTAACGTGCACTGACATCGCACAGTACACGGGCCTCTAGAATTTCTCCTCCAAACAAATTCAACCGCCGTAGCCAGAGACCACAAAGTTACTGCATTGTCCCTGCAGTTACATCAAGAGCATGGCCCACTAGACATAAAATAGAACAATACTGAGCAGCTCAGAGCCAGTTCAGTTCTTTTCTTGCCCTGCTGTTCAAATAGATAGTTGCAATCAGTGGTATCAGTTCCTGATTTCACAACGAACAAGTGTGACACAATGTCATGGCAACCATATGAATTTCTTGTAGTTTTGCCAACTCCACAGGGATGTCAGCTGTTGTTTCTTTCCAACTGACTATAGTGTAGGTTTCTTCACATACTTCATAATTTTGTGCAGACACTAAAGAAACGGTTTCATGAGCCAAGCCACATGCCCACACACACATATATAAAAAGGGTATTAAAATTACATCACCTGCGTGGCACGCCTATGCAGCCAACCATGCCACACAACAAAATGGCAGTCACATCACATCATGGCCACATGAGTGAGACAATCCTATTGTCTGGCAAATCCAGTAATGACCCCAACCACAAGCCATGGCAGACGGGACTTTTGTTGGCACCCTTTGACGCATCTATTAGAGAAGCTGGGTGCGCTGACCCATACCCACCTTCCCTTTGTGCAGCATCTTTTGGGCCCACAAGCACTCCTCAGTTGAGGGTTTTTAGTTTAGAACCTTGCAACAGTAATGGCAGCTGGTAGTTACAAGGTTGCCAGGCAGGAGCCTCCTGACACTCACCAAATCGGATTGTGAATAGGATGTGCACGGGGCGAATTTTTAACAATTTTAAAGGATTTTATTTCAAACACTGTCACAGGTACATTGGTGCGATCTGCACAGGTGGACTGCACAGCAAGGCAGACACCACGCATGCTACAGAGCCCAATAATTAGACCATTTTTTAACTAAAATTCTGAATCAACCCTTTCATTATTGATTTCATGGGGCATGACCACAATGCGAAAATTGAAGGCCGCCATTATCTATGGCGAGCGCAGATCCCCAACCTTCTTTATCGGCAATGTGGCTCCAATTATCGAACACTGAGTTGCCCCCCCCCCCCGCACCACACACCCACAAGATGTCCTCGCCTGCATTTCTCACACCACGAAGACAAGACGCCATTTGTGCATTTTATCAAAGAAGCAGTCAACGTGATTTTGGCAATAATACTTGCATGCAGCGACACCATTCTACAAATATGCAACGCAGGAAGGCCCAACGTTACTAGACTAGCTAGTCTAGTAACGTTGGGAAGGCCAACTCAATGAGCTTTAAAATGTGCAATTTCGCCATCCAATTTTTCGAATCACACTGCGAGTAAAAAAGAAAACAGACTGCGCCCACCCTAGATGCAGCCAGCCCTCAGTCCCGCAACACAATACTGTCCCTAATTTCACAAATAACAAAGCTGATTAGTCTCGTCTACTGGATTTAATTAAAACATCTAATTATTGGGCTCTACCACACACACATCGTCCACGCCGCCGTACAACACACCTGAACAGACATACCTCTGACAGTTTCCAAAACAAAAATCTGTAAGCAGTTAAACATATCATCCTGCATGCCCATACGCACGCACGCACGCACACGCCCGCACACACAAAACACGTGCACACGTTAATGTGCACATGTTCATATGCACGTTGATGTGCACGTGTTTTCTTTCCTGAATTGACCTCAACCAATCATCTATCTTTTTCCCCTTTCCTACAGCTCAGGAAAAAAAATGCCAATTTCAGGGAACCTGCACACTCATTTTTTCTGAAGCTTCCGACAAATGCAATAACTATAATTCAACAGGGCAAAGGAGCAAACTCCGGAACAGATACCGACTAAGAAGTCTTCAGTAGCGTGCTACTCCTTCACTTTGGCTCAGAAAAGACACGAAACATAATGCTGACGCATGCCTGAAGCATGCACGATTTTGGCTTTTTTTGGACACCCCTCCACAACTTGAGAAGACAGCAAAGCAAAATTACAGTGTATTTTCAGTTCCCGTTTTGCTTTTCCTCTATTTTTATGACACTGGACGCAATCATAGCACCCAACCTCATAAGAACTACTGGAAAAAGGATTTCAGAGAAAATCAAGGTGGCCACTGGTGCCACCTTGCCCATCTGAGATGTGATGTTGATGTTCATTGTATTACACATTATAACAGAGCTCAGTTTTGTTCTTGAAAAAGGTACGGGCTTTTAGTGTAATCCTGGTGCACATTACTTATAGTTTGTCATTATACAGCAGCTCGTAGAAGTACCAGTCTTTTCGTGTACTTTGGTTAAACTGACATGGCAATCACATCACTGCAACAAGTGGTCAGCAAATTTACGGGTGCCAAGCTACCTGCCAACGAGGTGTTTCATTTTTCAAACAGTTTCTGTAGAGATCAAGAAAAAGCTGCAAATTTCTGGCTCATTCTTTCATCCGGAATGGTACATGGCACCATAAATGACTAAATGACTTAAACAGCAGAAACAGGAAAGCAACTTTAAGCTATGTCGGTGCAGACAGTGTGCAAACACCTGTTAGGAGCCTAGAAAGAAGAAAATAGGTAGGAAGGATGTTGCATTTGCATCTCAGCACTGATGAAGTTTTACAAAACCGAAATTTTGTGTTTCCCGACAGAGATTCACGACACAATAATATTTGTGGACCAAAAGTTCAGAAAACTTGCAACTCTAGTCATAGTCCGCCACATTCCAGTGCTGCGACTCGAAATTTACAACGGAAAATACAACAGCAATTTCTGCTTCATTTTGACAATGGCAGAATTTTTTAGTCCACTGACGTTACAGCCCAGGAAGCCTAAGACCCATGGTTGAAAAGCACGCTTTTTGAAGCTAAGAAACTGGCAACTGACCACTAATGCTCATTGCAAGAGCTCACTTCAATGCGCTGAACATCAATAGTTCGACCCATGGGACAGGTCTCTTATAGCGCGCAGGCTCCTTCTAGCAAAGAATAATATGAGGGTAGCCAATATGAGGGTAGCCAATCAGGCTAGCCAATCAGTTGCAAGCAGATTTTTGAAGGCTACAATCAGGAGAGTTCAAAACAAACACCTCTAAGACCGGTACAGTAACGGTGAAACTTTTAAATGGCCTCTACATAAGGCCTTAAAGGGACAACTTTGCGTTCGAGTCAGGTCACGTGCCATTTGTCTTCCTCTGCGGCGCCTGAATTGAAGGCGTTGAATAGCGCTGACACAAGGCTTGTCGGCTCTGCTGTAAAACATGAAATCTACGCAACTGTGGTTCAGGAGCAATTAAACGCCATTCGAACTGCGCTTCACTCAGGTAAATAAAATTCCGCCTCTCCGGGGCTGCCCAACGACCTGTGCAAAGGAAAGCATTCATAAGCCAGTAAAACACGTCATACTAAAATTGGGCGTTTAAAAGAAACTGGGCCAATCCTTAAGCGCTTCCATCTACAGATTACAGTTCGAATCATCACTCGCCTCCGCAGTGTGAGCCCCTAAGACTAGTGGCCAACCTCCGACTGCGTTTGCATTCACAAAAGCAGGGCTGTATTGGAATACGAGTTTTTCTTCTGAGCCCAATAGACGTGACAGCGCCTGCTGACAAGTTATATTCTTTAAAAGTTCTATATCTATAAAACACTGCTATGTTATCTTGTTCCAAGAAGTCATAAAAATGCAAAGATCAAGGTTATATGCGACATTCGCGTTAACTGTCTCACTAAGGACGGTCCGATAGCGGCGGGGCCCGCTAGACTCACCTGCCACTGGAGCCACCGGGCCGAAAGTACCGGTAATCTCGACTCCCTCCGGAGGTTGCACAGGGAAGGGGGTGGAGGGCTCCGCCGCATTGCACACCACTTCCCGACGACGGTCAGTCATGGGTGTGTGCATCAAGAGCAGGTCGGAACCCCTGCATTTAACCCAAGTCACGTGACTGCGTGCCGTCGTCATAATCGGCCAACCGGACTGCGAACAAACAGCTTACAGCGGCAGGTGGCAATTAACATGTCACGAGTGGTTGCTCGAAAGCAGCAGCCTGGGCCTCCACTCTTCACAAGCTCAACCGACCGCAGGGATCTATTAATGTAAAGTACGGAATGACCAGTTTCGTACATATGGGCGTTAACCATTAACGATATCCAGCTCCGCCTTAAGGGTATGGCACGCGTAAGTCCCACGTCACGGGCGCCGTCGTGGATCGGAACCAGCGCCAGACCCCGCTTCGATATCCTAGATTATACCCTAGCCGCTGTGATGCAGAAGCATAGTGTGAGCCGGTGGCCTTTCACCGTTGGGCGACTCTTCACGGGGCGAGAGGGGAGTGCAACAATGTATTAAACTGTGCAACAATGCGTTAAACTGTTCCCAAAAACATGCATCCTGTGCACCACAAGGGTAGGAGGACAACCAGGGCTCTGGCTCTCAATCGGAAATATAAGCAACTATCAGGTGTCTACTTCAAATGCGGCTGAGTATCCAGTTCCCGACAGAGCATTTGCAGTCGCAGAGATTACGGGAACACAGGCCACAGTCCTTCATCGAAATTCAGCCGCCGCGGCTAATCCTCTCATTTCATGATCTAATCCACTCCTTGAACTAACGAAAATTCAGCTTCCGTACAAAATCGCATTAAAGAGAAGGAAATCACCTTAAAGGTGCACTGAAGATGAATCTGAACTCGTCTTTTTACGGCGGGAACTCGGTCTACACGTTCTGAGCATTCTTAGAAACTTCGATGTATTGCCCTGTGTGGCTGATTTCCCTAATTAAATCGAATTAACGTCCGGCTCCCGCCTTTTTTTTTAATTCTCCCCCGTACGGTGGGCGGAGTCGACCAACGCGTGGAGTGGCTTTCAGCCAGCTCCGTGGAGGCTTTCTTTCGCTTAATTTTGTTTTTTAGGTTTCTGTGAAAAAATACTTTCATTCGCAGATAATATAGCCGCAAAATAAGCCCGCAGAAATAAAAATACGCGCGGACTATTTGTTTCTACGGATTGCTACGTATTACTCCGCCGATGGCAGAGCGGCAAGCTGCCACGGGACTGGGTGAAAGGCACTCCACGCGTTGGTTGACTCCGCCCTCCGTACGGGGGAGAATTCATAAAAAATGGCGGGAGCCGGACGTTAATTCGATTTAATTAGAGAAATCGGCCACACAGGGCAATAAATCGAGATTTCTAAGAATGCTCGGAACGTGTAGATCGAGTTCCCCCGGTAAAAAGACGAGTTCAGATTCCTCTTTAGTGCACCTTTAAGGAGACTTCAAACTCCTTCCGTAACCCGGTAGTTTTCTTCCATATGTTCCCAAACCAATTTTCTACCCAACGCACCCTCTGCGATGAGAGAGCTCCCCTAAATTTATACTCTGGGCATGCAACCAGAACCCCTCCCCCCTTTTCAGAATTAGGGGAAATCCCGATTCCAGACGACTGGGAGACCCTGCTGCGCAGCTCAGACCCGGACATACAAGACCGGATCCTTAGGTGCGCCTATGAGGCTGCCAGTAGGCTTGACCAGCTGGCCATCTAGCAGGGCGATAACTATCCCGACTATAAATAAAGGTTTCTTCTCTCCTTTCTCTTCCGTCTCGTAGATAGTTACCGACGAAATGTTCAAGCTGTGCTGAAGGGTGGTGGTCTCAAGGCCAGGCATTCTTACTTTGACTTAAGGACAGAGCATTATCACGAGCCGTTACATCCGCTGGCATCACAACTTCCTGGCCACTGTTAATATTGTTACACACTACAGCAACAAGATTAATGCGTGGGAAAAAACAGGTGGTCTTACCACCTGCCAGCAGGGATCCGCGGAGGCCGGAATGTCGGGCGACGCCGCGACGGTGGGCATCTGCGTTGAAAACAAGAATAACAATTAGGCCGGCAGCTCTGCCGGCTGTACTGGAGTCCGACGGAGAGCCGAATCTATTGTTAAAAGCAAAGTGAGAGCAACCAGTACAACAGCGCACGACTACTTATACACTCTGAGTAAACACAGGTAACGCAGCCCTCACCTGAAATCGAGATGGAAACATTCGAACAGTGACAGGCAACAATTCTTGAAGAAAACGTGTTTACTGCGGGCACACAATGTGCCTCATGTATGGTAACTGTTAAATAATTTTATGTTACCGTACTAAAGAGGACAGAACACAAAGCTCCTCAAGGATGAACGAAAATAAGCACAAGAAAAGCAACTTGAAAAGTAAATGTTACACACTTGTGGCTTCTCATATTTTTTTTCAATGATGGCGCACATTCCTACAGGGTTTTCCCCAGTATTTATGGCATATACGAGGAACTTATTTTAGTTTTGCATTCATTGTTTTGTTTTCGTGCATCCCGTTGTTGGAAGAATGACCCTCCTAGATTTTCTTCTGTGCTACCCTTACCATAAAAAGCATAGACTTGATGCTTTTGCACAGCTAGACATGTGTGCCTTCGTAGGCTGCGCAAATCAGTTATTCATCCAATTTCTGTTACAGGCAAGAGGAAATCACCACCACAAATAAACTTTACACCAAAATAGAGAGATGAATATTTAATAATGTTAGCTTGCAGAGGAAATATGCCGCGTTAAGTCCCAGTCATAATATGGCATTTTAGGACGTAAGCTAGATACGAGTTGGACTGAAAGATCAATTCCGGGGGATTTCCTAACATGTTGAGTTGACTATCGCATTGCAGTTCCTGGACCTTCATGTCATAGTTCCAAAGAATAGTGGTTCAAAACGTTGAGAAAAACAGTTATAAAACACCAGAACACCGTATAAAAGACGGGAAATTCAAACCAAATCAAAAGATTTTGACCGTGTGAGACGCCACGGATACCGTCAAAAAAACCTTGCGTCGTTATTGGTTAGCTAAGCCGACAGTTTTTTTTTCCAGCAAGCTCAGAGCGACTATCGCCGGGCGTGCAGTTCACGATGCGCCGCACGGAAGGTGGCCCGCAGAAATTGAGCTGATTCACGCCACCATGCGGGGAAATTTACAATAAATTTGCGCCGAACGAAAACACCACCCAGCGGCCAAATTCTGCACAAAGCGTTAGAAGACTCTGAAGCACGTGCCGGGACAGCTTCGGTAAAATGCGTGAAGGTAAAAAAAATTCCTGAGATGCCGTTTAAGGTATTCCTGACCTTAATTCAGTGTATTGGCGCGCAGGAAGGCAAGCTTGACCGTAGCGACCATACCATCGAGGAGACTGGTTTTGAATCTGACAGGCAGAGTGTGGGCTAATTTCCGGACTACTGAATCAGTCTGTATTACCAGGCCCTATTGAGGTAATAACCGATGAAAAACGTAGCACTCACAACATGCTTTTCTACACCACCTAACTTGGAAAGATTATTAGAAGGGAATGTGACACAGAATGCGAGCGCTGTTTTTATGAAATAAACTCGTCATTTTCCTCTACTCAAACTTGTTTCAAGTAACAGACATTATAACTTTGCCCAGCAACAACCACAGGGATTGATCAAAGCATTAGGTGCAAATCATTGTGGTATAGAAAGCGCTGGATTCCAATATGTACGAAGCAGCGGAATAGACGAAAAGAGCGAAAACCGGGTTGTACACAGCAGTGCATAGCAACATAACATGTGTAGACAGGCGAATACATTTTACCACAGTCTCGAATGAAAAAAAAAAAAAAACATGATCGAAAAAGAGAGTTTAAATGCTGTTAATGCGGTTTTGCGAACTAGCGAAAAATTGTAAATAAGCAAATTTGATGCCGACAGATGTCCAGGCCGCGGCAGTCTGCCCGCAGTAGATGCCTCGAATATACAGGACGTTAAAACTTAGACTTTACTGATTTTTTTTAAAAAATGCGAAAAGCCGTACGCTAGTGCCGCTTTTGCTCGTTGGTAATGCGGCCAGGCGGAGACAAATTGGGGTAATTTTTGTCTGCATGAATTCAGTAATTAGCTAAAAATAAATTAACTATTTATTGCCTTATGTAAGCATGCATATTTATATTTTAGAACTTGGGGCATTTGCTTTTCAGGGCTATACCATTTTCTACAATTTTAGTAACACGCCTGTGCCCTGAGATACGCACGTCTAAAATTTCGGCCCAGTTCGTCTAATTACGCATGCGAGACCGCGGCTCTCGGCGTGAAGCACCTCCGTCGAGTGACGCAGCTGTTGCGTATTGCCCTCTGCCTTGCAAGAGTGCACAGCGAGCGGCATAGCGTCTTTCCACCATCTGTAGAAGCAATAGCTTAAAGAAGTAGCGCTCCTTTCTCGCCGACCGAACAGTGATTCATCGGTTTCGCGCGCCAAGAAGGAAAACGCTGCCGAGAACGAAAATTCATCAGCGCCGCCGCTCGCTGTGCACTCTTGTAAAGGCAGAGGGCCATACGCAAAAGCTGCGTCACACGAGGGAGGAGCTTCACGCCAAGGGACCAATACGATTTACTTCAGTCAACTGTGTTCGTGCCCAGTTTGGATAAGCATTTCTTTAGGGGGTCACATTCATTGCTTGACGAAGTTCACAATGGCTCCACCTATCATCAGTTAATGCTAAAGGACTGATAAATGGTAGCTAGCCGCAAGTAAAAAATTTGAGATCGGAAGATAAAAGGGTTCGTACAGCGGTCTCGCCACATGTGGAGAACTTTGGAACGAGGGTGCAGGAGGACCGAAAGGAGTGCAGTTCTGTGGTTCAGGGCATCAGCGAGATGGCCGACGAACGGATGCGGAGGTATATCAATTTGGTTTACTCTTACCGTCGCCTCAGAAGGGAGGGCTGTCCTTGAGGATTCCGCTAATGGAGGTGGCGTCTAGAAGATAAAACATTCCCGAAAAAATTAGTATGGGCTTCAGGAAAATTGTCACTAAGTACGTACACAGGGTGACATATATTCTTACCGTGGTGCACCAACCCGCGGAACCAGCTGGTGACGGGGATCTTGAGAACTAAATGACAGAAACGAGGGAAATTTTTTCTTGGTGTAAAAGTGTGGATGTTCACATCTTGTCAGCATACTGGAGATTTGAAAAACCCTTACAGCGCTCTCGCCACCGGACGGGGTCCAGGGGAAATCACTCTCAGAGGGGAGTGGTGGCCTAAAAGATGGCATCCTTATAAGGCACTGGTATCAGGCATTAGGGCTAAGTGTTGCTCTTTGACCCTTCATGACACATGAATATTTTATGTGGTGTTTTACAACGTTATCGATATTGTATATGATAAATGAGGAAGTTATAAAAGTTGAGATAAGAGCGGTGAAATAGAGTTTAAGTGAAGCTTTGCGGGAATTCAGATTATGCGCAATTATTCGAAACGTCTTCTAGTGTCGGCTGCGGGGCAGTTCAGGAGAACGTAATGCCTGCGAAGGCAAGTAGGGTGGAAGTGACGTAACACCGGGAACAACGGGGCCCTGACATGCCGTTAAGCTCCGTGCAAGAGTGGTCAGTGAAGGTCGCGATCACGTCCTCCTACGTCGCAGTGAAATCAGATGATAGTTGTAAAGCTCGGCCCATATGTGTCTGAATTTACTTTCGCGCATCCGCGAGACATTTGTACCAGACAATGCGTGCGCCGTATTCTCCGATTACAGTATGTTAGTTTTTCTGCCTGTAATCTAGTGTTTGAGACAGTGTTTTTCGTAATATTACGTAAAGTTTGTTCGTATCTCTATTGATGTTTGCTGTACGACGTGCCCTCTTCGATGCACTTGGTATGCCCCTTTCTATTCTGGTTCAAACTTTGAAATTTCATTCTTTGATATTTTCCGAAAAGCTGGTCAAGCCTTGTGGTGCTTCGGTAGAATAGCTTTAAAATTTCCGGGACCGTCTGTTTTTAACTACTTGTTGAGAATGTTTTTGTACCACATTTCCTGGATGCGTCTTGCTGTTTGCAGTAATCACATTTGAACTAAGTCATCACAATTGAATTATATCATCAGTCCAAGAGAGTTTATAATGCGAGAATACGACGTTCATACGGTGGTCAAGCCATCGATGGCAGAGTCCGGCAGGGAGGACCAGTTAGGGTCCGAAGCGAGCGAATGCGTGGTTCATCTTGTAACCGCCTCGGTTGCATAACCTGAATCCACGAAACAGGTTGGTTGGTTTATGGGGTTTAACGTCCCAAAGCGACTAAGGCTATGAGAGACGCCGTAGTGGAGGGCTCCGGAAATTTCGAACACCTGGGGTCCAAAGGTGTGGAGGGTTCGGAGGAGCCCTCGGGGCTCCTGGGGACTTCCTACAAGACAGAAGTTTTAAAAAATGGTTGTTGCTTGCCGTAGAGCATTGTCGGTGATACAGAGAGGATAATGTGAGTGTTTCGTTACGTAGGCCCTCAAGTACTCCTAGAAGAAAGCTGAAATGGTTTCACGCGCATAACAGTATAATGCGCATCCCTCAACTTCCTTCAGCGCTACAACGTGACCGTTCGACACCGTCAAGGCAGCAGCCACGCTAACGCGGCGCGCTGTCCCGCCTCTCAAATTCCTTCTGGGAAGAAAGCTCGGCTCTGACACCACAGTGCCCGCTCGGAGGGTGCGAACTTGCCGCTGAGCTAGCGACAGTGGCTTAATATCAAGTGAACTTCAGAGAAAGAGATTGTTCGCGAGAGATTCGGAAGTGCTTTGCTCTTGCGTGCTTTTACTTTTGCATGTTCAAGACATGCACATGAACGCGCGTCTGGGCGCATACTTTCTGTTGTTGTTGTTAGTGGCTATTCATTATTGATAAAAATAAAAATGCCAGGAAAAGATGTTGCTAGCCGCGGCACCTGTCACCGAAACCTAAGCACCCGAGCTGCGGCTAGCGGGAATAAAAGCACAGGGAGAGGGAAAAATAGGGGGAGCGATAGAGGAAAGTATAGAGGTAAGGCGGCAGTGTACACTGTGCACAAGTACCGGATATACTACATTCCTAACGTTTTGTGCGTTTTACCGAGTTAATCTTTTAAGTGTTAACCGAGTCTAGGAGCGAAAAATTCAGGTTCGACTCGTCGTTTTCTTTTTCTTTTTTGCGTCTTATTGGTCATCGTGTTCATTGCCCGCAAGTTGGACAGAAACCCAAGAGCCTTATTTTTCTCTCTTCGCTACTGCACAGCGTTCCTTCTAGGATTGCATGCGAGCGTTCGTTCACGTTGCAGGTGTGCTAGGCTATGTTGTGCAATCCACAGGTAACTGCGGATTGCGCAAGACAGGCTCTACAGGCTCTGCTGTGACTTCCGCATGTAATGCGCCGCCCAGTCCCCTACTTTCACGGGTACTAAAAACCAAGTGTATCCTCACATTTAGGATTACTGACCACTTCCAAGCACAACCATTGCGTCGAGCGTCCTGTCTGAGTTTTTAAACCGCTAACATTTTTAAACTGCTCCCTTGAAATGGGGTTCCGCATGCGGCACTACGCTTGGGCGTGACAGCGGTCACTGCATTAAAATGTAAGCCTCTCAAAATATCTACGAAGGCAGAACAGGCGGCAACCACTGGCGTATAGCACAATTGGTAGAGCATCGCACGCGATATGTAGGGCTCCTGGGATCGCTTCCGTAACGGACACATCTAAAATAATTGCTCAGTCGCGCCTTCCAACAGCAACAAAAACAGAAAAAGAGACCTTGGTTCCAAATACTCTTGCGTTCTTTAGTACCACTGAAGGTAGTGATTGATAGGTGAACTGTTCAATAATATTTTACGTCGCTCTTGGAGCTGCAATTTCGAAATTACTTTTCTAGACGCGTAGAAATTCCAGACTGCTTTATTACCTCACCAACCGTGCTAGAGCTGAGCTTCCACGAAATGTTCAAGCTTTGTTGGAGGGTCGGGGCCTGAAGGCCAGACTCTCTCACTCTGAAGGACAGAGTGATATCACCAGCCGACGAATGTGCTGGCACCACAGCTTCCACGCCACTGTCCATTATACACACGACGGCAACAAGATTAATGTGTGGGGGGAAAGAAAACAAAAACAGATGGTTCTTACAGTTTCCCCCCAGCTGCTCAGGCTCGTGGAGGCAAGGGGAGGCGGCGACGGAAGCTGCAACGAGAATATCAATTAGGCCGGCGGCTCTGCCGGCTGTACTGTTGTCCGACGGACAGCTGTGTCTATTCGTAAAGCCAAAGTGAGAAACAGCAGTGCAACAGCGCCCGATTACTCTCTGAGTAAACACTCTGGGTAAACACATGCAACGCAATTAACCCTCCCCTGAAATCGAGATGAAAACATACGAATAGTGACAGGCAACATTTCTCGAAGAAAGCGTGTTTACTGCGGGACACACAATGTGCCTCTTGTACGACTAATGCTAAAAGAATATTATGTTACTGTACTGTACAGACTGGAACACAAAGCTCCTCAAGGATGCACGAAAGTGCGTACAATCAAAGCAACTTTAAACGTACCCCCTTTGCCAAAAGTAACTGAGCAGCTCGTTTTTGTTTCTGAACTGTCTAACTGAACACCTACAGCAGCCCTAAAGACCGAACGGTGTCAAAACGTGAGGACGAGGGCTCACCTTAGTCTAGACATATTAAGAGCTTAGGGGCTGCCATACGTGCTTGGCTACGTGGTTAAGAAAGGAACGACTGTTGCCCGGTTACTTTTGGCAAAGACTGTACATGTTAAACACTCGTGGCTTCTCATATATTTGTCAATGGTGGTGCACTTTTCTGCACGGGTTTTTCCAGTGTTCACGCGAAATAGCAGGAACTTTATTTAGCATTTCACCTGAGTGCCTAATTTTGAGTGCTGCCCCATGGTTGGAAAAATGACGCTCGTAGATTTTCTGCTGTGCTACCCTTGCCTTGTGCAGCAGAGTGTTATTTTTGCGATTGCGCCGCTAGAGATGTGAGCCTTCGTAGAAAACGCAATGCAGTTGTTTGTCCCCTTTCTGTTACAGGGGAGAGCAAATCACTACACAAATAAAAATTGTACGAGAACAGAGATGAACATTTCATAATGTTAGCTGGCATTGCAATTATGCTGTTTTAACTTGTCAGTTGGAAATATGCCGTGGTAACATGTCAGTAATAATGTGGCATTTTTGGACCTATGATAAATACGACGTCGAGTTGAAGATCAATTCCGTATGATTTGCTAATGTGTTGAGTATACTAGAGCAGTATATTTCCTGGACCTTCCTGTCTTAGTTATGTTGATTAGTGGTTCAAAAAGTTGAGAAAAAGCTATAGAACAACAGAAGACAGCAGAATATGGAGCCGAGGCCACGGCACTTTGCACGCAATAGGCGGCTCGAATATATTTTTGTAGTTCTCCGAGAAGGGGTTGCAGTGTTGTGAATGGCACGCTCCTCCACAACCGAAATGTCGACCTCAACTTCAGATACAGAAGCTTGAGATGTGCGGGTGTTAATGTGCGTCCAGTGCCGCCTCGCAGATCTCAATTCCTGGCTATTCCCAAAAAATGCTAAACTGCACTTGCTCGTCCCCAGTCAGCGTTGACGTTTTGCAGAAGGAGCGTCTAGGTAGACTGGCTTTTCGTAGCATGAGAGAAACAGTTCAGATCTGATAAAAAGAAATCATAGAAAGTAATATTACCACGTATGAACAACAGTAGATATTCCTGAGAATGTTTGTAGTGTTTGTTTGTTCATTCTTCAAAGCTGCCGGCACGCCGCTTTATCGCTTTGTTTGTGATGAAAGGCGCACCTAGATTCATCTCGATGGATCGCATCCAGGCGGAGCCTTCTCTACGTTGTTCCAGAGTGTCCTAGTAACTTTACAACCTTTATCTCGAAGGTTCGCTAACCGCTTTAAAGAGAGCACGGCCGAGAGCGGCAGTCATTCTGTTCGACGACGCCCAGCACGCTTGTTGCTGCGCCACCGCCGAGTGATTCAGCGCAAGTCGGGCGGGCGCAAGTCAGCCCAAATAAAGAGTTTCGTTTCGAAGTCATTCTCGCTGTTTGCTGGTTCGTTGGACTGCAGTCACCACAACTTGCCATTTGGTGGAGGTGCTAACGGATGTCCCTGTCGCCCTCACCCCCTGGGAGCTGTCAAAGGAGCCGGAGCCGTCTCGAAGAAGATCACGAGAAAGCCGCGGAAGCCGTCCCGACCGAAGGCGAAGGGAGAAGCAGCCGTCGTCTCCCGAGGAGTGCACCAGAATTCGGACTGGCACCAGACCGCACGCGAGCGAAGAAGGACTCCTCAATTTCGACGTCAGCCATGGCTGCGACACCAGCCCCCATTATTTTACACCAGCCCCGACTGCCACCCACGTTCAACACTTCAGCGGGCGAGGATCCTGAAGAATGGCTGGAGCAGTTTGAGCGTGTCGCCGTGTTCAACAGTTGGGACGACCAGTCTAAAGTGAGCCATGTTTTCTTCGCCTTGCAAGGACCAGCGAGAATTTGGTTCGGAAACCACGAAGCTTCACTAGCGACGTGGGAATTATTCAAGCGGGAGTACCTGAAGGCCTTCACGAGCATCATCATGAAAGAAAGAGCTCAGCTGCTTCTACTGTCACGCATCCAACACCCGAACGAGTCAGTGTCCGCATCCGTAGAAGACATGAAGCGCCTTTTTCGATGAGTCGATCCTGACATGACAGAGGAAAAGAGGGTGGAGCTTCTGATGAGTGGTGCTAAAAAGGCACTTTTCGTTTATTTGACCCGCAATCCACCCAAGGCTGTCGCTGAATTCACCAGTGACGCAGCCGCCATTGAGAAAGCTTTGGAAGCACGAGCCCGCAATTTCCATCGACAGTTCCAAGTGACCTCCACAACCTTCTCGGATGGCGCAGCATTCGGAGGCAACCTTCGGGATGTCATCCGTGAAATTGTACGAGAAGAGTTGCGTCTCCTATTACAGCCTTCAAATCACCCTCAAGTTGCGACCCTTGAAGAAATCGTACGCTAAGAAGTGCAGCATGCGCTTGGCGCCCCGTCATTTTCGCCTTTAGCAGAAACTCCAGCCTTAACCTACGCCGCTGCAGTACGCAGACCTCAGCCCCAACCATAGAGCCGAAGTCCGCCTCTTCGACGTGAACCAGCTGTTCCCAAACGCCGCCCCCCCCTGACGCCGCCCGCTCAGCCTACGAACGACGCCCCAGCCCCAGGAAGTGCGACGCCTGGAAGACTTCCGACAACCGGCCGCTGTGCTTCCACTGCAGCGAAGCCGGTCATGTACTTCGCCACGGCCCGTACAGACGCGTCGGCCTGCGAGGTTTCACCATCGACGCCCCACGGCCATTCCCCGGCCAGCGACCACGGGAGATCAACGACTACCTGCACAGAGGGGAGTACGTGTCGTCAAGCCGTCTTCCCCGCTCGCCGCCGCCGTCCACCGCACGTTTTGCATCACCGGGCCGCACCTACGCTGCGGCTGTTCTAGGAAGGCCCCCTAGCCCCCGTAGAGGAAACTAAACAAAGCAACCTATAGAGGTAAGGTTGCCTGCCGAGGAGGTTGCCTACCGTATGAAGACGCCGCACCCACTACACCGACGCCGCATACAACGACAACCTCGACCACGACGCGAACCACCTTCAAAACAACGCCACCATCAAGAAAAGCTTCGCCCAAACGCCCCACCTACGATTCACATACCCGATGAAGCCGTGACCCGACGCGGAGGACGACGTGCAATGCGAGAGCCAGGACATCCGATTTAGAAGTGGTTATCGACGGCCGGAAAGTCACCGCTCTAGTCGACACAGGAGCCGATTATTCGGTGATGAGCGGACCATTCGCTGCGCAGCTGAGGAAAGTAACGACCGCTTGGGACGGCCCACAAATTCGCACCGCAGGGGGCCACCTCATTGCGCCATCAGGACGATGCACAGCGCGAGTGACTCTCAAGGGACATACCTATCCCGCGACCTTCGTAGTGCTATGGCAATGTTCCCGCGAAGTGATCTTGGGCATGGATTTCCTTAATGAGCATCAGGCGATCATCGACCTGCGATCCAAGATGATCACACTTTCCACGGACGAGGCCATCCCATCGATAAGAACTCCGCAACATCACGTTGCGCTTAGTGTCCTGGAGGAACAAGTGAGTGTCCCACCCCGCTCAAGCGTTATCATCACCGTAGGCGCCACGGAAGCGAATAACACTGAAGCCATTATCGAGGAGAACATGCATTTGCTTCTCGACCGAGGAATCAGCATCGCAAGAGGCATCGCACATTTCCGCAAAGGACAAGCCGAAGTACTGCTGACTAACTTCAGCGAAGAATACCGGCACGTTAACAGAGGAACGACGATTGCATTCCTCGACGAAATATCCGACGTACGAGACTTCTTCGCGCTCTCCAACCCATCCGTAGAAGATTCGCCTGACCAAGAGAACTCGCCCACTTTCGACATAAACCCAGCCCTTCCCCGGAAGAGACAAGACCAGATCCGCACTCTACTTCGAAGCTACAGCGAGTGCTTCTCGTCATCGCCGAAGGTCCAACAAACGCCGATTGCCAAGCATCGCATTATAACCGACCAGCACGCCCGACCTCTCCGCCAGAGCCCCTACCGAGTGTCGCCGCGAGAACGACAAGCCATCCGGGACCAAGTGGAAGAAATGCTGCGCGACGACGTTATCCAGCCTTCAAAGAGCCCCTGGGCGGCACCTGTTGTCCTAGTGAGAAAGAAAGACGGTGCACTTCGATTCTGCGTTGATAACCGGCGCTTGAACAACATCACAAAGAAGGACGTCTACCCTCTCCCTCGCATCGACGACACATTGGACCGGCTCTGCAGCGTCGCAAGTTAAATGTCTTGGTGTTCTGTTCGAAAAAAATATGTCCTGGAATGCTCACATAGATGCAGTTGCAACTAAAATTTGTCGCATTACAGGGATCCTGTGCAAATTTCGATATTTTGCTCCTGTTTGCATTAAACGCCTTATTTTCAGTGCCCTTTTTACTTCAATAATTAACTACTGTCACCTAGTGTGGGGTACAACCACTTTGTCAAATATTACTAAACTTCACCTCCTACAAAAAAAGGCAATTCGTATAGTTGCAAACGCTGCATACGATAGTCATACTGCACCTCTCTTCAGGGAACTAAACATTATCACACTTCCTGACATTTATAAAACAATGCTCCTTAAGCGTTATTCTAACGGAATTAAACAGAATAAAAACATTTTAGGCGGCATAGCAAACCTGACACCTAAACGAAAAACACGGAATACCCGCAGTACTGAACTGTGGGAAATACCTCGAGCACGCACTAACTATGGATACCAGATGCTACATAATATGCTCCCGTCGCTTCTAAGCAAACGAGTTGCTTCATAGCCACAATACTGTTTTTTTTTTGTTGTAAATATATCATAGCCACAATAATTGCACTTTCTACCTTTTTCTGCATTACACCGTGCATTGTATAATTCATTAAACACTCTACTAATCTTGTAATTGTTTTGCTTATGTCCTGAATTTGTGCCACATCCTCCCATGTCTGATGCGTTGTGTTTGTATCCTAGTTTTGTTGCCAATGCCATGATTTTTAGGGGCCGTGAACCCCATCAAGCCCAGCTAGAGGCTTTTTGTTCACGGTCCTCAGCATCTGTAATGTTTATGTTGGAATAAAATGATGATGATGATGATGATAAGTGTTTCTCATCGATGGACCTCAAGAGCGGCTACTGGCAAATTGAGGTCGATGAAAGAGATCGCGAGAAGACCGCATTCATCACTCCAGACTGCCTCTTCGAGTTCAAGGTGAAAAAGTTTGGTCTCTGTTCCGCACCAGCGACATTTAAGCGAGTAATGAATACAGTGCTGGCAGGCCTGAAGTGGCAAATTTGTCTGGTATATTAAAGGGTCAGTCTACTGAACTTTATCGACCATATTTTCTTTGCGGCAACCGATAGCTCTTTACTCAAATTACCGTTTAGCCAGCTGTGGTGCCAAGGAGTGCGGTAGAACATTTTAAAATAGAATTTATTAATGTGGGAACACATCTGTATGAGATGGTAGTCTCATCTGGCAACCATCTGAATTTCCGCCGCGCGGCGACAAACATGGCGGCGCCCGTCGAAGCCGGACCTCTCGCTTCGGACTGAATTCTCGTTGTTGCTGCCTTTTTCAGTGCGTTCACTGGCCATAAATGAGGCGCCTGTCTTTCGCTTCGTCTTATCTCGCCTATAAGGAAGCATATAAGAGATAAATTTGCTTTATTTTAATAACTAGAGTGACGATTCTGCCGCTCCTAGGCTTAAATGGGGTCAGTTTGTTTACAGCAATGGTTCCCGTTCTGACGACCAGATGGCGCCACTATAGGCTGAGTTTATTTTTGCGTCTCTGCTAGCATACGCTGAACTAAAGGTGGGAATGTGCCTGCGTTTTGCGTACGTGTAACTATAAATATTCATGTGATTTACAGAAAAAGCGAGCGGTACGCCTTCTACAGTTTACTAGAACAAAACGTGCGTTTCGCTGACATTGGGGCATACAAATGGTACGTAGTATATTCACTTATTCTTCTACAAAAAAAGACTACCACTTTCTTGAACAAAATGAACGTTTGGGGTCGCCACCATGCATTTTTACGCGACTTTTAACACCGAAATAAAATATAAATTCCTGCCTAAACCGGGCGCAGATCCCTCGTTATTGATGTTATAGGGGGCCAACTACCAGAATATGCCATTTTTTATACACTCATCTCGGTGAGTAGACTGACCCTTTAAGATAACGTCGTTGTGTTCACCTCGAGCTTTGAGGAGCACCTAATAAGGCTTCGAACAGTACTAGCCGCAATCAAATCGTCCGGCCTAACCTTGAAAGCAGAGAAGTTCCACTTTGCCTACGAAGAGCTGGTCGTTTAGGCCACATCGTTAGCAAGGAGGGAGTACGCCCAGACCCGCAGAAAACAGCTGCTATCACAATCTTTCCGCCACCGGCCGATAAGAAAGCTGTGCGCAGATTCCTCGGACTGTGCGCGTATTACCGACGATTTGTCAAGAACTTTTCGCGCATCGCCGAGCCACTGACCCACCAGACAAAAGCAGACGTGCCATTTAAATGCGAAGCGCCGCAAGTTTCAAGGAACTTCAGCGTCATTTACAGTCCCCGCCGATCCTCGCACACTTTGATAAAAGCGCCAAGACTGAAATTCATACCGACGCAAGCAGTGCGGGCCTAGGCGCTGTCCTCGTTGAGAAAATTGACGGAGTGGAGAAAGTCATCGCATACGCTAGCCGTTCCCTGTCCAAAGCCGAGGCTAATTATTCGACAACCGAGAAGGTGTGCCTTGCCGTCATCTGGGCTACGTCGATATTTCGCCCCTACCTGAACGCACGATCATTCAAGGTGGGCAGCGATCACCATGCGCTGTTCTGGCTTGCAAGTTTGAAG
Organism: Amblyomma mixtum; assembly: GCF_055824585.1. Lineage (NCBI taxonomy): Eukaryota > Metazoa > Arthropoda > Arachnida > Ixodida > Ixodidae > Amblyomma > Amblyomma mixtum. The sequence continues at coordinate 53,536,955 of NC_143019.1, forward strand.
GACCCCTCCGGCAGCCTCGCTCGGTGCAGCCTGCGCCTCCAGGAGTTTGGGTTGGGTTTATGGGGTTTAACGTCCCAACGTGACTGAGGCTCTGAGAGACGCCGTAGTGGAGGGCTCCGGAAATTTCGACCACCTCGGGTTCTTTAACGTGCACTGACATCGCACAGTACACGGGCCTCTAGAATTTCTCCTCCAAAGAAATTCAACCGCCGCGGCCGGGATCGAACCCGCGTCTTTCGGGTCAGCAGCCGAGCACCATAACCACTAAGCCACCGCAGGAGTTTGACGTCGCCGTCGTTTACAAGTCCGGGCGCAAGCACTCTGACGCCGACTGCCTGTCATGAGCCCCTGTAGATGCACCGCCACCGGATGACGATGAGGACGCTTTCCAGGGACCCATCAGCTCCAGCTCTTTTGCACAACAGCAACGCTCGGACCCCGACCTAAAATGCCTCAGCGAGTATTTGGAAGGCAGGTTTCTTCACCCCCCGCCTCGTTCAAGCGAGGATTGCCTTCGTTCTGTTTACAGAATGATGTCCTCGTGAAGAACTTTGGAGCGAACAAAACAACCTACCTCCTTGTACGTGCAAGTCTGCGCGGAGAAGTTCTTCAGGCTTCACACGGCGAGCCGACAGCAGGACACCTCGAGTTTTCTCGCACCCTCCGCCGCATTCAAGACAAATATTACTGGCCACGAGTGTCTGGTGATGTCGCACATTATGTGAAAACCTGCCGAGATTGTCAGCGACGAAAGACCCCTCCAACTCGACCAGCAGGATTTCTGAATCCCATTGAACCCCCCTAAAGTCTCTTTCAGCGTGTCGGGATGGACTTACTTGACCCTTTCTAGAAGTCAACATCCCGAAATAAGTGGATCATTATAGCGACTGACTACCTGACCCGCTACGCCGAGGCAAAAGCCCTAATAGTGGAACAGCGGCAGAAGTCGCCAAATTTTTCGTGAATGCATTCTTCTGGGACACGGAGCCCCCGATGTGCTCATCACGGACAGAGGAACAGCATTCACGGCGGAACTGACGCAAGCCACCCTGCGTTACAGCCAAACCTACCACCGAAGAACAACTGCATACCATCCGCAGACCAACGGACTGACCGAGCGCCTGAACAAAACCATCGCTGATATGCTCGCCATGTATGTCGATTCCAAACGCAAGACGTGGGATGTTATCTTGCCTTACATCGTCTTCGCATACAACACCGCAGTGCAGGAGACCACCCAGATGACGCCTTTTAGGCTCGTACATGGCAGGTAGGCCACGACCACGTTAGACGCCATGCTGCCCAATGTTACCGAAGAAGATAACGTCGACATCGCCTTCAACGCGGAGAAGAAGCCCGAAAACTTGCCAGATTACGGATCAAAGACCAGCAGCGGAGCGACGCCAGACGCTACAACCTACGAAGACGCAACGCGAAATACAAGCCTGGAGACCTAGTCTGGGTTAGGACGCCCATTCGCCGCCGCGAATTGAGCGAAAAACTTTTGCGCCGCTACAAGGTTCTTCGTCGGCTAGGTGAACTGGACTATGAAGTCGTCCCTGACGAAATGACTGCATCCTAGCGACGCCGCGCACATCCAAAGGTTCTCCATGTCGTACGTCTAAAGCCCCATTATGCCCGCTAAAGCACATTGTGTTTACACCCTTGGTGTTAATTTTTTACAGAATCCGCTATAGTTGGCTGCGGCCGCATTATGTACTAAAGCATCGGGTCGATGCTTCTTTGAGGGGGGAGTAATGCCGCAAATGTTCGTAGTGTTCGTTCATTCTTCAAAGCTGCCGGCACGCCGCTTTATCGCTTTCTTTGTGATGCAAGAAGCGCCTAGATTGATCTCGATTGATCGCATCCAGGCGGAGCCGACTCTACGTTGTTCAAGAATGCTCTAGTAACTTCACAATTTTTATCTCGAAAATTCCCTATCAGCTTTAAAAAGAGCATGGCTGAGTGCGGCGGCCATTCTGTTCGACGACCGCGCAGCACGCTTGTTGCTACGCCGCCGCCGAGTGATTCAGTTCTTGGCGGGCACAACTCAGCCCAGATAAGGAGTTTCGTTTTGAATACATTCTCACTGTTTTCCTGTTCGCCGGACTGCAGTCACCACAACGTGACAATATTGCACTGGAAATGGATCTGCGAACACGTCGCCTTATCGTGGCCTGTACGCAGGCAGTGGTGGTCGATAGGCCGGAGAAGCCTGTGGTGCAGGTCTGGTGGCTCTGTGAAGACGGTTGTACTTACATGATAAGATATAAGCCAACAGCTCAGCCACCAGCATAATGTCGCGGAGAGTAAAGCTAGTTATTTGATCGGGCTAAGCAGAGTATTTCGGTGTAAATCTCGAGTGAGCACTTCCACAGAAGCTTTAAGTTAATCTAAGGGACCAATATCATTTACTGTTGTCAAATATATTCGGGCCCAGTTTGGGTGAGCATTTCTTTAGGTGTCACAATCTGAAGTTCACAATGGCTCGACCTATCACAGTCAACGCTAAAAGAGTGGTAATTGGTGGTTAGGCTCAAGTAAAAATTTGAAATTGTAAGATAAAAAGGGTTCGTACGGCGGTCTCGCCAACTCTGGGGGAATTTGGAACGCGGGTGCAGGAGGGCCGAAATGAGGGCAGTTTTGTGGTTCAGGGCGTCAGCGAGATGGCCGAACAACGGATGTACAGGTATATACACTCGGGTTACTCTTAACGCGGCTTCGGAAGGGGGGAGTGGGGGGGGGGGTCCCGAAGGAGGCCCTGGGGCAGGACGGGGTGGTCTACAATGGATAACGTTCCCGAAACAATTAGTATTGGCCGAAGCAAAATTGTCGGAGAGGAAGCACACAGGGTGAATTATATTCGTATGGTGGTCTGTGAACCGGAGGAAGAGGCTGGTAGTGGGTGACCGAAATAACCGAAAGGAGGGTATTTTTCTCATGACCTGAAACGGTGGATGTTAAGATCTGGTTAATATACTCGAGATTTTAAAAGGCCCTTAGCATGGTCTCGCAATCGGACGGGTTCCACGTAGAAGCCTCCTTGGGGAGGTGGTGTCCTAAAAGATGGCATGCTTATCACGCACTGATATTAGGTATCAGGGCTGAGTCTCGCCCTTTGACGCTCAATGACCGACCAATGTTTTAGATGGCGTTTTACAACGTTATCAAATTTGTATATGATAAATGAGGGTACCCTAAAAATTGAGGTAAGAAGGGTGAAACACAGTTTAAATGAAGTTCTGTGGAAATTTATATTATGCGCAATTCATGGAAATGGGTTCTAGTGTCTGCTGCGGAGCAGTTCAGGAGTACCTAAAGCCTACGGAGGCCAGTAGGGTGGAAGTAACGCAACACTTGCAACATCGGTTGTGTTCTACAAGGAAAAAGTTTTAAAAAATGGTTGCTGTTTCCCTTAGAACATTGTCAGGGATGCATAGAGGAGAATGGGAGTTTTTCTCACGGAGACCCCGACCGACACCTAGAAGAAAGCAGAAAGGGTGTCACACGCATCACAATATAAAGCTCATTACCCTCATCTTGCTTCAGCGCTACAACGTGGCCATTCGACATCGTCGAGAAAGTCAAGGGGACGCGAACAGGCTGTCCCACCTCTGAAATTCCATCTCGCCGGTAGGCTCGGCTCTGACACCATATTGCCGGGTCGGAGGGGTGTGTACGTGGGGCTGTATGCGCGACAGTGCCTTAATATGAAGTTAGAATGACACTGTTCGCCAGGCATTTGGAAGTGCTATGTCCTTGCGTGCTTAAAACTTTTGTCTGCTCTTAAAGGGAAACTGCATAGGTTTTAGAAATCAACGAGCTTAAATGGGTCGAATGCGTGAAACTTGGAGGTAAAGCATGCGTAGTCTTTTTGGGCTAGCACTTGAAATAGTGAAGTACTCGCCGATTAAAATCTGGACGCTCTTCAAGCTTCTCCGCAGCGCACAACGCTAAGTGGGGGGGCGCATGATGACGTCATCGAAGGTATCGGTATATTTACAATGCACAAACGCCTGCTTTGAAGGAAAAAAACCAACGCCACCGAAGGAGAACCCTGGCGAGAGTTGTTTGGTAGCGTCTAACGAGTCAGGGCAGGGTGTGGCTGACGACAGCGGTAATTTGAAATAATACCTTCCGTTACGTCACGCTCAGTTTTTCTGCATTCCTCTTGTGCATTGCGGAGAAGAGAAAAATTCAATCGTTGATTACGTCACTATTTTAAATGCTAGTGCAAAACAGCTTGGCATGCTTTACCTACACGCTATATAGATTTGAGTCCTTGAATATCGCAAAATTCTCAAAAAAGTGCTGCAATTTCCCTTTAATATGCACATATACGCCCGTCTGGGCGCTTACTTTCCGTTGTTGTTGTTATTGCTAAAAATAAAAATGCAAGGATGCGAGCCGCGGCATCTTCCATCGAAACCTGAAGCACCTGAGCTGCGGCCAGCGGGAACAAAAGCAGAGGGAGAGGAAAAGAAAGAGGGGAGCAATACAGGAAAGGATAAGGATATGGAGGAAATATACACTGCGCACACTCGGTTCGCTTCCGTAACGGATCCAGCCAAAATGATTGCTCAGTCGCGCCTCTTGTCAGCAACAAAAACAAAAAAAAAAGAAACCTTGGTTCCAAAGACTCTTGCGTTCTTTAGTACCATTGGAGGTAGTGAGTGATAGCTGAACTGTTCAATAACATCTTACGTCGCTCTTGGAGCTGCAACTTCAAAATGACTTCTATACGCGTGAAAATTCCGGGATGCTTTATTACCTAACCAACCAGGCTAGACCTGAGCGCCCAAGAAATCCTCAAGCTGTGTTGGAGGGTCGTTTCCTCAAGGCCAGACTTTCTTACATTGAAGTACAGAGCGGCATCACCAGCCGTCACATGCGCAGGCATCACAGCTTCCACGCCACTGTCCATGTTGTTACACACGACGGCAACAAGATTAAGGCGTGGGAAAGAGAAAAAAAACATGATTCTTACGTTGTCCTCCACGTTGGTGGAATGCGGGGAAATTGCCGGCGCCGGTGGTAGCTGCACTGAAAACGAGAATACCAATTAGGCCACCGACTCTGCCGGCTGTACAGGAGTCCGATAGACAGCCGAGTCTATTCGTAAATGCAAAGTGAGAGTAAACAGTACAACAGCGTACAATTATTTAACACTCTGAGTAAACACAGGTAACTCAACCCTCACGTGAAATCGAGATGAAAACATCCGAATAGTGACCGGCAACCTTTCTTAAAGAAAACGTGTTTACTGTGGGCACACAATGTGCCTCTTGTATGATAAATGTTAAAAGAATATTATGCTACTGTACTGCAGAGACTCGAACACACAGCTCCTTTATGACAATGTGTTTCTGTTCCACTTTTTATGGTTGTGTCTTGATGTTTTGCAGTAATCATTATAGTAGAAAAGAAAGTTGGGGCGCTTGGGTGCCCCGTTTGAGACATGAAAACACATTTGAACAATATAATCAGTCAAAGAAAGATTATAATGGCAGAATACGACGTCCATACGGTAATGAAGCCATCGATGGCGGAGTCCTGCAGCGAGGACCAGTTAGGCTCCGAAGCGAGCGAATGCGTGGCTCATCTTGTAAGCGCTTTGGTTGCATAACCTGAATCTACGAAACAGGGTTAGGCATACGCTGGCGTTGGCGGGGCGCATGGCTCGGAGGAGTGCTCGGTTCGGGCGGAGGACGGCTATAAGACAAAAGTTTTTGCAATTGTTGGTTGCCTTAGAGCATTGTAAGTGATGCAGAGAGGACAATGCGAGTTTTTCTTACGGATTCCTTTAAGGAGTCCTAGAAGAAAGCAGAAGGGTGTCAAACGCAACACAGTATAAAGCTCATGCCCTCAGCATGCTTCAGCGCTACAACGTGACCTATGGCCAACGCCGAGGCAGCCGTCACGCGAACGCGAACGCGCTGTCCCACCTCTAAAATTTTTTTTCGGAGGAAAGCTCGGCTCTGACACCCTAGTTCCCGCTCGGAGGTGTGTGAACTTGGGGCTGTACGCGCGACAGTGCTTTAATATCAAGTGAACTTCGGAGATAGATACTGTCCGCCAGACATTCGGTGGAAGTGGTGTGTCTTTGCGTGCTTTGTACTTTTGCCTGCTCATAATATACCCATGTACGCGCGTCTGGGCGCATATTATTCATTGTTGTTGTTAGTGGTTATTTATTATTATTAAAAATAAAGATAGATGGAAAAGATGTTGCTAGCCGCGACATCGTGTTCCAAGAAGTCATAAAAATTAAAAGGTCAAGGTTATATGCGAAATTCACGTTAACTCTCTCACAAAGGACGCCCCGATAGTGGCGGGGCCCGCTAGACTCACCTGCCACTGTAGCCGCCGGGCCGAAAGTGGCGGTAATCGTCACGCCCTCCGGAGGTTGCACAGGGAAGGCAGTGGAGGGCTCCGCCGCATTGCGCACCACTTCCCGACGACGGTCAGTCACGGGTGTGCCATCAAGAGCTGGTGGGAACTCCTGCATTTCACCCCAAGTCACGTGACCTCGTGCCGTCATCATAATCAGTCCACCGGACTGCGAACAAATTGCTTACTGCGGCAGGTGGCAGTTAACATGCCGCGAGGGGTTGCTCGAGAGGAGCAGCCTGGGTCTTCACAAGCTCAACCGATCGCAGGGATCTATTAATGTAAAGTACGGAATGACCAGTTTCGTATATATGGGCGTTAACCATTAACGATATCCAGCTCCAGCTTAAGAGTATGGCGCGCTTACGTCCTACGTCACGGGCGCCGTCGTGGATCGGAACCAGCGCCAGACCCCGCTTCGATATCCTAGATTACACCCTAGCCGCTGTGATGCGGAAGCGTATAGCGTGCCGGTGGCCTTTCATCGTTCGGCGACTCTTCACGGGGCGAGGGGGGAGTGCAACAATGTATATTTATGTTTTAATGCATTAAACTGTTCCCAAAAACATGCAACCTGTGCACCACAAGGGTAGGAGGACAACCAGGGCACTGGCTCTGCATCGGAGATCTAAGAAGCCATCAGGTGTCGTCAATGTAAATGCGACTGAGTATTCAGCTCCCGACAGAGCACTTGCAGTGGCAGGGATAAGGGAACACACGCCACAGACCTCTCAGCCTCCATGCTTTCACGTATATCCGCAAGGGCTGCGGAGACAGCCATCGCTTTAGCCATTACAGATTCACCGGCAGATAATTTCGTTAATGACTAAGAGACTGCCATACACAATTTCGCTCGGGACAGAATCGCACAGTTCACTATGAATATTCTTAACGAGATTCCCTCCCCTGATAGGGACAATGAATTTATGTGGATGCCGGCAAACTCTGGCAACACTGGAAACGATGCCGCTCACCAGACAGCCCGAGGTTTAGTCGGCCGGGCAGTGACAACTTCCTCTCTGGGGACAGCTAAGGATAGCCTAATCTCATTTCACGATCCAATCCACTCCTTGGAGTAAGGAAATTTCAGCTCCCGCACAGAAGCTAAATAAAGAGCAAGAAATCACCTGGAGAAGAATCAAACTCATTCCCTAACCCTCTAGTTTTCTCCCATATGTTCCCAAATAAATCTTCTCCCAAATGCACCCTGTGTGATGAGACAGCTCCCTTCAACCATGTACTCTGCGGATGCAAGCTTGACACTCCCCTCCAGAATAACGGGAAATGCTGCTTTCAGACGACTGGGAGACCCTACTGCGCGGCTTGGACCCGGACATACAAGATCGGATCCTTAAGCGCGCCTATGAGGCCATCATTAGGCTTGACCAGCTGGCCATCTAGTAGGGCGATATCTATCCCGACTATAAATAAAGATTTCTTCTCTCCTTTCTCTTCCGTCCCGTAGAGCGTTACCAGTCTAGTCCTCTCTCGGCGAAAATCCGTGGCCTGTATGCCAGCACAGGCGATGATGCGATGCTATGCTGCAAATCTACCTTAGCTGTATAGGTTAGAAATTCGCTTTTGCTCTGGTCACCATCTTCATAGTGCAGTCTTTGAATTTCCTTTTGCCCTCGATTTGTCGTTACGCCACTGCTTGAGCTTCTTCTGCCACTGCAGGCTTCTGCGGACGGGTGGGGGATTACTGAGGGTCATCTGGAGAAGAAATATTCCGGCCCATGAGGGCGCCCCAGATACACCCACGCATGCACGGACACCGCTGCTTTATGGCCGAAAGAGGACCGTTAACGCAGTAGCACAGAAAAATATATGATAGCACAAGCTCCCACTCTCATGCAGAGTTGCCCATTCACACCCAAAAATTCTGGACAAAAGCATTTAAGAACGGGAAAATGAGTTTTTGAGCGCAAGGTTTGCGTAGATAGTAAGTTTTCGCCATAACGACTTTACTCCCGTGTGTCTGCAGTCTCGCATTTTTTTGCTATTAATCGTTTCTGCTATCGTCAAAAGCGTTTCCCGACGGTTTTGTATTGCAGCCTAAACTGCTCGATGCCAGCGATGGAAACGCTTTAAAAGAAAGATTTTGCTACGTATTCGAAGAATGCATCCCGTATACCATGAATATTTCTATACCAGAGCCTTACAGTTTTCCGATGTTAAAAATTTCTGTCCAAGAATGTTCAACATGCAAGCGACAAGGGCACACGCTAGCTGGATATCGAAGCGGCGATTCCGAACTACATACGGCGCACGTAAGGTAGGAGTGAGGGTACAGAGATGTTTGCGCGAAGGTCGAAAGGGCTCGAACGTTCTGTTAGGTGGCCGAGAACGCATTTCTGCTTTTTTTTTCCCCACCTCCCGCAAAATTCCGCTCGCGACAGTACCTACTCAAATGGCCTGACTACATGTTTGGTTTGATGGAATAACGTCCCAAAGCGACTCGGACTATGAAAGCCTCTAAAGTAGAAGCCTCCGGATAGGAGGAGATCTAGCTCACCTTAGGAGAATACTCAGATGAAAATATGATCGATTTGCGCAGTTCGGCCAAATGCGAATTAGTTACGCTTGGCGTTCAGTTTAAAGGCGAAAGCCTTTAATGACTCATCATTCCGTCCGTAAGCCACACTACAGGTGTCAATCATCCCGATGACGTCATAAATGATGTAATATGGCGTAACCAGAAATCACTGAATTCATTGTTGTATTGTAGTCGAAATCGTTATTTACTAATTAGCCATTAATTAGTATTATTACCTAGTCTTTAATCACTTATTATTAATTAGGCATGGATTCGTTATAATTATTAAGCCATCGAATGATAATATTTAATTAGTAATTCGTAGTTGACTAGTATTCAGTAATTTGTAATTTAATAATCGGTTAGCAATTGGTAGTTGGATCATCGTAGCTATGGTGGCGCTCGCGTCGCTCCTTACTGCGCATGCGCTTGGTTCCTTGGTGGCGCCACCGTCGCGAGGCGCTGACATTTCAGCCAACCGAGTCAGACGTCTCCTTTCATTCGCAAACAGCATTCAATCAACAACAGAAGCAGCCTAAGGGGCGCACAAAGGCTCTCGCCTCCCGCAATTTAGATCGCCAAAGTTCCCCATGAATTTTCACTTCTGTTCCAGTGTTCAGATCCAGCGTTCACGGATTGTTCGGATAGCGAAAAGGGTTTAATGTTCCTATATGCGGAACTGGTCATTCTACTATAATCATAGATCCCTGGTAGTCCGCCTACCACTCCTGGCGCAGTGATGCTGCGGTCAAGCGATCCGCCACTGCTCTTCTACGGCAACTGCTGCCATCGGCGGGACTTGGGTTGTCTGGATTGGGCTGAGATCCAGGTTTCTCTTCTAGAGCAGCCTCTCATGATTAAGTGAGCGGCCGCCTCACGCGGTGGTCAGGCTGCTCACCTGCCTGCCACAAAAACAGACTTCAGACAAACAGGCAGACGGGCCGACAATCACACAACGGCTAAATTCTAGGTACGGCCACTATAAATGCTAGCGCACTATAAAACTCAGGCTTTACAATACCGGAACCACCCTTTACCGTTGGTGCTTTCGGGAGCAGTCCCTATCTTCCACATCGACACATAGTCAAAGCTGCCGCATGGCATAGTAGGGATGAGCATGACGCATACTCACTGTCTCGACCTCCGCCAAAAAGAGACCAGAGGGCCAAGCTCTGCCAGATGCTTTCTTCTGCCAGTAATGCCAGTCCATAACCACTGCAAGATTGACTGCATTACGTTCATATCCCTCGCTGTGTGCAGGTGATCTTGAAGTATTACCCTCCGCCTCTCCTGAGCGGTCAGAGTATTGAAATCGTCTGACACCTGGGCAAAGAGGAAAAAAGCTCGCTGCTTCATCTAAACGGCACAATTATGTCGAAAGAGAAAGCCGTCAGCTACATGCAGTGTCTGATGTCGAACGGATGTAGTGAAGGAGCGGATAATTCGTGGAAGGCATGCCGTCTGCGAGCAACTCTGCTCAATTTGGAACAAAAGTTGCAATTTGGTACAAACAGCGCTGGTGTGGCGTGGAATACGAATTCGCTGGTTTTACGACCAGGTCCACAGTTCTTGGAGGTTTCGTGGTGGGCCCAGCGTCCATCCCAAACAGAAAAACCATGCAAGCCAGGTATTGGGAGCCAGGCCGACTGATCCAACGAACCCCATAGGAATAGCTGGATCGTTGAAACTCTGCACGGAGAATGTGGCGTCTCGTAGATCCCGAGCTAGTTGAGAGAAAACTGACGCAAACCAATATTTTAATTTTGCCCGACGTTTCGGGACCAACTCGGTCTCTTCTTCAGGAGCGAATAAAGTGTGCCAGCAGCAGCGGGGTGTTGCCTTCGCTCTCCCTTTGTCAGCACGTGGTGCAGTCCACTAACGTACGCAGAGGGGAGCGTTCCTGGAGTTCTATTCATCGCCGCCTTTGTGAGCCGGATGTGCCATGACTCCACATGTCGCCTCTTGAACAGGTTTGGCTCCATAGACAAGTCGCTGACCTCCTCGAAGGCTGCTGGGTGGTCGCCGCGCTCGCAGTGTTGTGCGAGGGGGTTGGATTCCGAATTTAATCCGAATTCTCAACATGACCAAAAGACCTTGTCTTTTACAAAATGCGGTGCTCCAAGTGCCCGGCTTCATAAGTCGGCGAAACAAAAAACCTCCACCAAAGAATAAGGCAACACAAAAATGACATCCGGCTAATGAATTCGGAATCCAAACCCCTCGCCGAACACTGCAAGCGCGCCGACCACCCAATAGCCTTCGAAGAGGTCAACGTCTTGGCCGGCTCAGAAGATGTTTTCGTTCAGACCCGAGCCGATTAGTAATCGTCCTCGCGCGCAGGAGCACTAATGTTCATCAATCATATGAGACTGACGCGTACCGGAGAATATAGCATAGGGCATACAGTGCATATATAGTGATTTTCGGATGTATCCATCTTCTTCCACATTATCTTTCCATTAATCCATTATCTTTCCATTATCTTTCCATTAATTACAACGGACTATTTCTCCGATCTCCACTGAGCAGTGCATGAAATTATCCGCGGTCGCCAGCCATTGCACATTTCCTAGTCTCATACCTAGTCTCAGAGAGATCCATCTCCTAGTCTAATTTCCTGGTCTAGTTTCCTAGCCTTTCCTAGTCACATAGAGTTATGCAGGATGTCCTCATGCTAACTAAGGGGTACGTGAGCGATTATGTGAGCACGTATTCACTATAGCGGGGAAGCCGACGGCACAGATGTCGCTTTTAACTTTGTTAGCGCAATGAATACCAGAATGTGCCGAAGGCCAAAGATGCCGAAGAAGTGCCTTATATTTACGTTGTTTCTTCAGCCTCGGAAATATTACCTTCACGCAGAGCAGTAACCAACCTACCATCATAGCGGTGTATTCCCCCTTCCGCCTGTATAAAGTCGTCGAGGTCCACCAGAGCCCTGTTTGAGAGAGAGAAAAAAAACGAATTGCGGGTCAGATAGCGATCGACGCAACGGCCAAGGCGTATTAAGAAATCATGCCTGCGAAACGGGATGCTGCTTTTCATTCTGCAGACTGTGCTTATTGGAGGTAGCGCCAGTATAATAAGCCATCGAAAGGCGCCTGTGAGAGTTTGTCGTCACATCATTTTACTGCAAGCAGTGGAGCTGACAAACGCTGAACACAAGGTTTTAGAATGCAGATCCCATCGATTTACCCTTAAAGCCCTTGTAATTTTATAGAAGCTGTCTTTTTGTTCTTTGTCTGCTTTAAACTTCATATTATCCATGCCCTTATCCTTGTGATAGAGCTCACCTTACGAGAATACTTACGATAAAAAAATACGGTGGTCGATTTGCGTAGTCAGGCAAAATGCTAATTATATGCGCTAGCAGGTCGGTTTTTCACTGCCTATTCCGGTGCTCAGATCCACTGTTCACGGATGGGAGTTGTTCGGTCAGCGATAATGGGTTAATGTCCGCATATGCTTAATTGGCCATTCTCTACATTCGTAGATCCCTGGGAGTCATTCTACCACTCCTGGTGGAATGCTGCCGCGGTCAAGCGATGCGCCACTGCCCTTCGACGGCAGGTGCTGCCATGGGTGGGACTTGGATTGCTTGGGTTTGGTTGTGATCAAGGTTGCTCGCCCAAAGCAGTCTCTCACGATTAATTGAGCTGCCGCCCCACACAGTCGCCAGGCTGCTCACTTGCCTGCCTGAAAACTGGCTTAAGGGAAACAGACAGACGCACAGAAAGACACACAACGGCTAAATGTGGGGAACGGCCACCATAAGTGCTAGAGCACTAAAAAACTCCGCAACTTACACTACCGCAACCGCCATTCGCCGTCGGCTCTTTCGGAAGCAGCCATTACCTTCGGCACTGACAACAGTAAAAGCTGCCATATGGTGTATTAGGGATGAGCTTGATGCATACTCACTCGTCTTGACCTCCGGCAAAAGCAGACCGTAGGCCAAGCTCTGCCAGATGCTTTCTTCTGCCAGTAATGCCAGTCCATAACCACTGCAGGATCGACTGCATTGCGTTCATATCCCTCGCTGTGTGCAGGTGATCTTGAAGTATTGCTCTCCGCATCTCCTGAGCGGTCAGAGTATTAAAATCGTCGTCGTTATTTGACACCTGGGCAAAAGGAAAAAATCTGGCTTCTTCATCTCAACGGCGCAATTATGTCGAAGGAGCTACATGTGGCGTCTACTGTCCCGCGGATGCAGTGAAGGAGTGAATAATTCGTGGGCGGCACTGCCGCCTACGATCAACTCTGCCCCCTCTGCAACAAAAATGGCGATTTGGTTCAAAGCAGGACTCGTGTGGCATGAGATACGAATTCGCTGGTTTTTAGGATAAAGTCCTTAGCAAAAAGGAACTGTTTTCGCTGAGGAAATGCAGGAAAAAAAAGATTGCCATCGGTCCAGAAGCTTTCATGCACTGACGAAATGAAATCCCCGGGAAGTCAAGCGTCCCTTCATGTAAACATTCTCAGTGGACATGTTTCGCAGGGGATATGATTGACTGCCATAAAGGTAGAATTCCATATAACTCATTCATTCATACCAACAACTTGTGTCAGCTGGAATCACCTTCTCCGTGACATCGCTTTTATAAGATACTAAATAACGCATTTCATAAACCCATTTTTTTGCGGAGTGTGCATATGATTTTCACTGTCTAAATTCTGCTCTTACTGTATGAACAAATTGTTTTAAAGCATCCCCGCTGCAAATATAAAAGTCAATTTCTTCCTTTCACCTATTTTTGTGTACTTGTACTCTCCTTTCTTTTTGGTTGTTGCTTATATTGTATTTTTACATGTATCCCCTCTATCCTCTGTAATGCCCTCAGGCCCTGAGGGTACAAAAATGAATTCCTAGGGAGTTTGTAGCAAGCGACGTCACTAGAGATAGAATTGGTAATGTTGGTTGAAGAGCTAATCATTCGCAGAAGGCTTGGCCGCGAGACAAACAAACTCGAGGTGCAGTTCCTGTAGCTTCTATGCGCGGATTTCGTCGATTATGATTATCCTTCTGCCGCACTATTCGGCCGCTGCCGTCTCCCAGGGCCCATCCGGTCCCTCTGACCTGTCCGATGAGGTTCTTACCTATCTAGTTCTCAAGCACCTAGCTGCATCTTCAGCGACAGCACTGTCGCCTCCTTAACGGCAAGGTGGTGGTAGGCGCCGATGCATGCGTCGCCATTAAGGTTCTCCTTGAGCACTTTTCCGCACAGCCTCCCTAGGCTGTCAGTCTGCGTCAACAAAAAGAAGCGACGCACAATGAAATCAACGCAGTTCAGGAGTTCCCTGCTCGATGCGAAACGTGTGCGAAAAATCAACTTCAGAAAAAGAAGCCACTCCAAGGGTGGCTAAGGAGTCCTGATCACCTTTTGGCTATATCTGGCAAGGAGTATCTGCTGCTGCTCATTAAAATTAAAAAATTACGAGGAACTTTAGCGGCTAAAGTGGTGAAAGGCGAAATCCTGAGTGCTGCACTCTGCTACGCGATTGTTCACTTTACATTCTGTTGGTGCATTAATTAACTGCCAATTAATGACGCTTAATCTTTGCCTTTAGGAGTGGAACGCGACAGCGTGTTGTAGCGCTGCCAGGGATTCCACGGAACCCCACCACCCTTTCGGCGCGATGAGGGCAACGCTTTTCGAGGAAAGGAAATGGCGCTGTTAATTCTCTGTCTTCTCGGTGGACACCTGAACCGCGCCGTACAGGAAGGGTAGAAGTGGAGTGAAAGAAGAAAGAGAAAGAGGGGCCGTAATGAGAGAAAATGAAAATTGTACTTGAAGAAAGGAAATTACGTAGTAACTGTCTCCCATATATCGGTGGACACCCGTCAAAATTTACGTGCAGTGACGTCACGACCATTTCGACCAATCTGAAACGCGGACAAATTTGCTAACACGTCTCGGTCACGACACTATGAGCCATTGAAGGCTTTCGCCTTAAAAGAGTCTTTAGGGTTGTGACTTGTAATGTTGCATTAAAGTAAGTTTTTCTGCATCACAGCTCAGAACGAGCGATTTCAGAGGGCAGCATGACTTATCCACTAGGAATGGCACGAAAACTTCGCTGTATTCGCATTAAGACACCGTGCACACCGCAGGCCTGTGTGCAATGCCGGAGTGAAGTATTCAGCCGTCGATGTCGTAGTTGTAGTCAGCACCGCGCGTCGGAAGAAATTTATCATGCCAACCGTCTACCGCACAATGATCTGGATGCCGTCATACGATTCAGCGTTTCGTGCAGCATAAACGTACTAGTCAAGTTAGAATACCTTGCAGCAGGGCCGGCTTGCACGAAACAAATAAGACGGGCTTATTTCCAGTCATCTTATTCGCGGTCTAAAAGCTCTCTCGATTTTGAGAAAAGGAAATGCGCATTGATGGTTCACTTTGTCGGTGAGTGCCTCAAGTGCGCACGAACGCCGACTAAAACATTGAGTTACCGAAAGTTCGGTAACTCAATGTTTTAGTCGGCGTTCGTGGTGCATTTGAGGTGTCCACTGACAAAATGAACCAGCTATGCGCCTTTCCTTTCTTCAAAACCGAGAGAGCTTTTAGACCGCGAATAAGATTAGACTGGAAATAAGCCGGTCTTATTTGTTTCGTGCAAGCCGGCCCAGGAATTCCAACTGGTGACTTATAAACAGGGGGGGGGGGGGGGGGGGGGGGGGCTACGGGTGGTCACCAAGATATGCGAGACAGTTACTGCGTCATTTCCTTTTCTCAAATCCAATTTTCAGTTCCTTGGTTAGGGCGCCTCTTTCTCTCTTCATTCACCCCCACCTTCCTTCCTTTCCTTATAGCACGGTTCTCAAGTTGCACAAACTATAGCCCTGTTACCCCGACGTCTTTTAAGACCACGTTTAGTAAGAGCTGGAGACAGTGTCAGCGTAGCTGTCACTGTCGTGTCAGTCTGCTGCCGTTTCCCAGTCTCATTGGCGTAAGCAACCGAATCACAAGTCACTGGCCCAGTTTTTTTTTTTTTCCCTGGTCTCTCCTCCCACCCTTGACTTGCTGACCAGCAACTAGACACGCGTGTAAGCAGCCGCGCACTGTCGCCGCCGGGCTGGACTCAGTGTTGCTTAAACTGTCGCCAACTCACCTTACATTTTTCCGACAACTCCAACGCCTCATAAACGCCATATCCCCCGATACGATGACGAAGGGGTGCGTCGGAGGCGTGTTCGATGAGCAGGTGCTCCCAAATCGCTTAGCCGCACCTGGGCTATCGCTGCACTTCGATAGCAGCTTCCAGCACTAGGAGAACCTGCAGCCTGTGAGGAAACGAGAGACAGACGGTAGGTTCCAGGACGCCTCGCCGTTAATAGAATCAAAGTAGTTCTGCTTGGCTGCTTTGACACAACACGCAATTCTCGATAAAATAAAGTAAAGAATAAGCCGAACTTCATGAATTTTTTCGGCTGTGCCGCAGAAGTCTCCGACGCAGTGAATGCGACCACGTGTTAATATGGATGCGCTCACAAGCAGCTCTTCAGTTTACAAGCTATTGTCGTTGCTTGTCCGACGTAGGTTAACAAAAGGCTACGCTAACAATACATTGTCAGTTATTCCTCCTCGAAGACCCCTCACGTCTGCCACAAATTTCGCTAATCGGTTCTCAAAGATGAGACTCGGATTTTGCTAGCTGACGTACGAGTACGTCTAACAACGTACTAGCCGACGTACAACGCACGAAGGAATTGACAGCAACAGATGAACGGCACGAACCGAACGAACCGCCGTGAATCGAGCCTATATTCTCAGAAAGTTAACTGTCGAGAAAACAATTTTAATGCGTCAAAACTTAAGCACAGCATTGGTCCAAATTCATCACGCCAAATGGTTTGGCCCCGCCGCGGTGGCTCAGTGGTTACGGCACTCGGCTGCTGACCCGAAAGACGCGGGTTCGATCCCGGCCGCGGCGGCTGAATTTCTTGAAGACGAAATTCTAGAGGCCCGTGTGCTGTGCGATGTCAGTGCATGTTAAAGAACCCCAGGTGCTCAAAACTTCCGGAGCCCTTCAGTACGGCGTCTCTCATAGCCTCAGTCGCTTTGGGACGTTAAACCCCAATAAACCAAACCAAACCAAACCAAATGGTTTGCTTTCCAGTCGTTTATCAGGCACCCTATGGCACCACTGAATATCCCTAACGATAAAAAGAATTCACCCTCAATTATAAGATATTTTGGCCTTTTAACTGCATCGCAAGCTTTCAGCTGCCCGCCTCAAATCGTTTGGCTTAAAGACATTGGACCAACGCTATACACTTCTCATTGGTCGCATTCTCATCTTTTCGAAGAACTTTTAATTCGTCTCAGAGCTCTGTCAAGGTAAAAACAATTAATGAAGGGGAGGAGGAGTACCAGAAACAAAGGCAGCAACGGCGAAAGAGTGTTACAATTCTTGTTGGAAGAAGGAAGCAGAGACGCAACTGCACGTCAAAGCCACTCACAACCCACTGCGCGCTTTACTGCTTCCGCCAGAAATCAAGGCTGCCCCCAGGCTGTTCACTGACGCACACCCGCAAGCTTCTCTTCTGCCTGTAGAGGGTGCTATAGGAAGCTTTAACACGTTTTGGCGGGCTAGTTGGTTAAGCATCTTGAATAAACAGCGTGAATGAAGACGAGCACAAAAGACAAGAAAATGGACGACACAGCGCTGTGTCGTCCATTTTCTTGTCTTTTGTGCTCGTCTTCGTTCGCGCTGTTTATTCAAGGAAGCTTTAACTGAAACTGAAATGGCGCAGTATCTATCTCACACATCTCGGTGGACACCTGAACCACTCCCTAAGGGAAGGGAGGAAGGTGGGTGTGAAAGAAAGAAAAAAAGGTGCCGTAGTGGAGTGCTCCGAATAATTACTACCACCTGGCTATCTATCCAGCACTGACATCGCACAACATCCGGGCGCCTTTTGCGTTCCGCCTCCATCGAAACACGGCCGCCGCGGTCGGGTTCGAACCCGGGTAGTCCGGCTCGATAGACGAGCGCCTCAACCGCTGAGCCACTGCGGCGAGTCAAACACGAATTGCAATTTATGCGTGCTATAAGCAATAAGGCCTGCCCTACTCTGCATCAACAGACAGAGAGACAAAGCTAAAGGAGTTGTTAGTGCCATAAAGGTGCACAGGCCTGACCATAAGGGGGAGGGAGCACAAGTTAATTGCAGCGCCCATTCACGTCTTCTGGGCAGCAAAGAACAATGTATCAATGTGGTACAAAACTGCGCACCTCTTTATGTCTATCAGGGAGACCTCTGCCCCCCTCCCCCTGCCACCACCCCCCCCCCCCCCCCCGCCCTTGATCCGTGTACGTTTATGCTGTGCCACAAAACCAGAGTTGGCCCAAGTTGACCTCGGCCGATTGAGAATACCTCTAGGAAGATAAAAAAAATTTAGGGGGCACTTTGCCGCTCTAAAGTGCTCCAAGGCGAAAGCCTTTCCTTGCGCCCTCGTTTGCATTGACTTTTTTGTTTTATATTTTTTTAATTTGTTCTTTTCTACTTCACGTCAGGGAAGGGAGGAAGATGGGACTGAACGAAGACACCGTATGCACTAGACGCCCCTTTGTTCATTCCAAACAATCGAGCTGGCATGGCGGAGCGGTTAGCGTGCTCGTATCGCACCGCGGAGACCCTGGTTCGATTACCCAACTCCATCAGTTTCCTACTCGGTTTTATTTATTTATTTTGCTTGGAGCATCACTATACCATCCCTTTAACTGGTTGCATAGTTACTAGCCAAAGTACAATTGGCCCCGTTTGAAATTCGCGCACTGTGACGTCACGACCATTTCGACCAATTGAAAAGCGTGATATTTTTGTCGACAACTCCTGCTTACAACGATGAGGCATTAAAGGCTTCCGTCTTAATATCAAAACCCGGACCCAAACCTCTCGGTAAGTTCGTCCCAGACATAGTCAACTTCCGGAGCCCTCGACTACGGCGCCCCTCACAGCCCGCGTCAACTTGGGACGCTAAACCCCATAAACCATGAACCAGAACTATTAGAGCAGCGTTCTCGCGACGCTTCCGTGAATGCCTTGGCGCAGGGACCATTGCATGCTTCACGTGCACGAGGAACGTCAGCCGTGCGGTCCATACCTGTGGCCTCGTTCCCAGTTCTGGCAGCGCCGTCGTCGTGGTCACGGCCCTGGCAGCGAAAGCCCGCTGAGCGGCACGCCTCATCTCGCGTAGCTCGGACATTTCGGTGAAGCCGAGCAGGCAGTTGAAAACCGGGACGCCTTGGTGGATAGGAAGCGCGCTTGCCGCCGCTGGCACGCTCGGAGAGATCCGAATGGGAGGACCGGCTCGTGGTGCTGCGGCAGGAAGAACTGGCGTCGGCCGCCCCTGCGTTCCCGTCTCTGACCGCGCCGTCGGCAGGTACGGCCATCGCTGTGGACCTGTGGTCAAAGTACCAGAGTGAGAGCGCGTCTGAGCTGCTTCTGAAGCTTCGGCTGCTGCTGCCCGGTCTGCACGCCCAGTTCGCGCGAGCCGTTGCTGCTGCTGCGGCGGTGTCGCATGCCACATTCGGCCCAAAAGACGCGGGTTCGACCCCGGCCGCGGCGGCAGAATTTCTTTGGAGGAGAAATTCCAGAGGCCGGTGTTCTGTGCGATGCCAGTGCACGTTAAAGAACCCAAGGTGGTCGAAATTTCCGGAGCCCTTCACTACGGCGTCTCTCATGGCCTGAGTCGCTCTGGGACGTTAAAGCTCATAAACCAAACCAAGCGACATTTGCAACGCCGTGTGCATTGTTGTTGTTGTTGGCTTGGTGGCATGGGACATACCCACGACGGGGGATTGGCCAGGGTACAGTGAGGAGAGCCCAAAGAAGGTAAATTGGTGCCATACTAATGCATTAACCTTTGTTGCCAAACTATGATTTAACTTTGGGTAAGAATTCCGAGAAATTAAAGAAGAATTATAGATTTTAAAAAATGAAAAAATTGCTTGGGAGCAGAAAAAAATGGATTGCACCGCGTGCATTATCCGCTCTCCTGCGACGCGACCAGCTTCGTTTTAGTTCGTTAGTGTTAACGGCCGATGCACGTGATGGTCAATTTGTGGGAATACGGGAATACCGAAGCTGCGAAGGTGAATGCTGTTTTATGGGTGTTTAACATTCCAAAGCACCCAGGCCACGACGGACGCCGCAGTGAAGGGCTCCGGAAATTTCGACCACCTAGGGTTCTTTGACGTGCACTGACATGGCACAGTACACGGGCCTCTAAAGAAAATGAAAAATTTGTTCTGAGGAAAGGGAAAAAAATGATGCAGTAACTACCTCACATATCTCGGTGGACGCCCGAAACGCGCCGTAAGAGAAGGGATAGAGGAGGGAGTAAAAGAAGAAATGAAGAAAGAGGTGCCCTGACATCGATCAGCACATGGGCGCTTTGCGCCTTCTGCGTTTCGCTGCCATCGAAACGCTGAGGTCGCGGTCAGGTTCGAACCCGGGTACTCCGACCCAGTAGACGAACACCTTAAAGCCACTGAGCCACCGCGGAGGGTCGCTGGAATAAATTCGACCACCGCGGTTAAGATCGAACCCGCGTCTGTCATAGCACGCTCCTAAAATTCCTTCAAGACTTATCTGTACTCCAAATCGTGACAGCAGCAATCGATTACATTGTGGACAGTCTCATGCGCAATGCATGAAACCAATTGCGTGCGAAAAGCGCTTGCGTAGCTCAAGAAGTAAATAAAAGCAGTAGGCCCTCCTTGCGGCCTCGGTACTGTACTGCTACATTAGCTTTTCCTTTCACGGACTCGTCGCTCGAAAAGCTTCTAAAGAGAACGCTTGATGGTTCGAGACTCGCGTCCGAAAACGCAGCCTGAAACTTGCGAACGAACATTACTGAAACGATTGCTCCTGTGAATCTCCATCGTTGTCGGCTTTCCGAAGAGGTCCACGGTGATCTAGAACGCCTCAAATTCTAGTGGCCCGCGTACTGTGCGATGACAGTGCACGTTAAAGAACCCTCGGTGGTGGAAATTTCCGGAGCCCTTCACTACGGCGTCCCTCATAGCCGGAGTCGCTTCGGAGCGTTAAACCCCGAAAAACAATAAACCATCTCTCGGTTTTGAGAAAAGAGAAGGCGCATAGCTAGTTTGTCGGTGGACGCCTCAAGCGCATCGCGAACGCCTACTAAATGAGTTCCCAAGCTTTCAGTCGGCGTTCGTGGAGAGCTTGAGGTGTCCACCGACAATGTGAACTAGCTATACGCCTTTCCTTTAGGCTAAACCCAGTCTAATAGTAGCGGTGTAAAACACCTTTCTCGAGAAATAGAGCAGTTAACTTTGTCGGTGAACGCTTCAAGCGCACCACGAACGCCGTCTAAAACACTGTTACAATGAAAGACGCGGGTTCGACCACGGCCGTGGCGGTCGTATTCCTATGGAGGCGAAATTTTAGAGGCCCGCGTACTTTGCGATGTCAGTGCACGTTAAATAACCTCAGGTGGTCGAAATTTCCGGAGCTTTTCACTACGGCGTCCCTCATAGCCAGAGTCGGATTTCCGGAGCCCTTCACTACGGCGTCCCTCATAGCCAGAGTCGTTTTGGGACGGTAAGCCCCGCTAAGCAATAAACCAGCTCTCTGTTTTGATAAAAGGGAAGGCCCATAGCTATTTTGTCGGTGGACGCCTCAAGCGCGTCGCGAACGCCGACTAAAACGCTGAGTTACCAAGCTTTCAGCCGGCGTTCGTGGTGCGCTTGAGGTGTCCACCGATGAAGTGAACTAGCTATGCGCCTTTCCTTTTCGCAAAATCCAGTCTAATAGTCACGGTGTAAAACACCTATCTCAGTTTTGGGAAAAAGAAATGCCCATAGCTAGTTCACTTCGTCGGTGAACGCCTCAAGCGCACCACGAACGCCGACTAAAACACTGTCACCCCCGAAAGACGCGGGTTCGATCCCGGTTCAGTGGAGGCGAAATTCTAGAGACCTGCGTACTTTGGGATGTCACTGCACGTTAAAGAACCCCAGGTGGTTGAAATATCCGGAGCCCTTCACTACAGCGTCCCTCATAGCCTGAGTCGTTTTGGGACGCCCAACCTCCATAAACCATGAAACACTGTTACCAAACTTTTAGTCGACGTTCATGGTGCGCTGGACGTGGACCTAGCTATGCTCCTTTCCTTTCCTAAAAACCGAGAGAGGTTTTAGAGTGCCCGGCTTCGGACTGCCATCGACGAAATCCCTGATTGCAACTGCAAGTGCTACGCACCAAAAATTATCTTACCTGTCCCATAAAAGCAGGCCGCCCTTAGCCATCTCCTTCGAAGGCCTCGATGCGTCAGAAAGTCGGTATTTCTCCGCACTCGTCGCCAACTTGCGATGCTTGTTGAAAGAACGACACAGAAACGCAACTACACGACAAAGCCGCTCGCAACCTGGTTAACTGCGCTTTTATTGCTCCCATCAAAGCCCAAGGTACCCCTCAGGGCTGTTCACTGACACACACCCACAAGCTTCTGCCTGTAGAGGGTGCTAGGAAGCTGCTAACAGAGCGCTGATGAAAGCATCCGTTTCTTGATGATGATGATGATGATGATGTCCTCAGGGTTAATGGCACATACCCACGGCGTGGGATTGGCCAGAGTGCATAGCGGATCCGTTTTTCTTTGAAAGAGTCTCTTTTATCTTTCACTCTGCCCTTCCTGCCTTCCCTTACGGCGTGGTTCAGGTGTCCATTGAGATGTGCGAAAGATACTGCGCCATTTCCTGTCCTCAAAAACCATCCAACCCAACCCAACGAACACCGACGCCCCAACGGACGCGTACTTCGCACAGAGAGCGTGTCCATTGACGAGAACCCGATGGACATCACCGACATCAGAGCGGTGCTGGCAGCCGTCTGTGCAACTGCTAACCGTATCGCTGTACTCATGCAAGCATTTTGACACGGTTCCATCGAGCGGCGCAGGACCACCGTACCCAACGCAACACCAACGCTGCATTTCGGAACGTGGACGCAGAATGGCCGCAGAAGCAATCAGCCAGGAAATTCGCGCCTGCGCGGAAGGTTCACGACGCCCCTCCAGCAACCCGATAAAAGGAACCAGCGAAAGTGACGGACACATCAGAGCGGTGCTGGCAGCCGTCTGTGCAACTGCTAACCGTATCGCTGTACTCATGCAGGTGGGCATACGCACTTTCGTGTGAAAGTTTATTTCATTGAATTTTACGGTTGCTGCACTGCTCTGGGCCCTCTTGTTATTTGTGACGCGTCTGCGTAAAACTTGTTGAAATGGGGGACGACGAGGCGACGCAACTTGACAACTTTGCTAAGACACTCACAGATGAGGCTCCCAAAAGCATTAAAGAAGTTACTAAGGTTCTAGTGGAAATGACTTCTAAATTTATGGAGGCCATTACTGAAATCAAGGTCACAGTAAACAAGCTGAACTCATCTAGTGATGCTGTGCAGACTGAAATAGCAGCAGTGAAGGAATCAATGGGTTTCATGAACACTGCCTTTGAGGACTTCAGAACAGAAGTTAAAACGATGAGGCTAGAACTCACAGAAGTAAAGAAGAACAATCTGGAAATTCAGAAAGAAAACAAGAAGCTGACGAACGAATTGAAGGAGCTAAAAACACAACTAGTTGAACTGAAGCAATACAGCAGAAGGAATAACATCGAATTGAAAGGTATCCCTGAATCTGATAACGAGAACCTCGGTAGCGTCATGACACAGATATCTTCCTACCTACAGGTAGAGCTTTCCCCTGAGGAAATTGACGTGATGCACCGTGTTCCAACCAAGGCGAAAGGACCTTCCAATGTAATTGTAAAATTTAAGTCAAGGCCCCCGCGTGACAGAATCTTGCAAGCTGCGAAAAAGAACAGGCTAAATACTTCCGTGCTTGGCTTCCCCAAGAACGATCCTGTTTTTGTCAACGAACATTTGTGCCCGGAAAAAAAGGTTTTGCTCGGCAAAGCTATTGGAAAGAAACGTGACAGAGGCTGGAAGTTCGCATGGGTGTCTGAAGGCAAAATCTTGATGAGAAAAACAGAAAGCTCGAAAGTAATGCATATAACTTGTGAAGGTGACCTGGAACAAATTGTTTGATTACCAATGCTCTTGTGTTTTTAGTACCTGTTTGATCTTGCAATGTCTATAGTCATAGAAGAAGATGACCTGTTAAGCAGTGACAAATGTACGTCAATATTTTACTCTAATATCCGCAGTGTGAGAAAGAACCTGAACCTTCTAGTGGCTTCTTTGACGAGATATTCCCAATCTTTTGATATTGTAGCGCTTACAGAAACCTGGCTGCAAAAAGATGAGAATGTTATGCTTCCCGACTATGTTATGCTATCTCATCCGAGAGAATCAAAAAACCGCGGTGGTGGTGTTGCCTTTTTTGTTAAAAATGGTCTACCTTTCTCGCTTTTGGCACCAGTCACCCTCAGTCATACAGACATATAAACACTGTTCATAAAACTGCCCCATTCATTCACTGTTGGAGTTATTTACCGTCCACCAAATTCAAGCCTTTCGTCCTTCCTTGATAAACTTGAAGGAATTTTTGAAACGGTTACTACACACTCAGAACGCATAATTATTGTTGGCGATTTCAACATAGATAGAAGTACTGAATGCCACAAAGACTACGTGAACCTGTTAACGTCGTACAATTTCCGAAACATGATTAATACACCCACGCGTGTAACTACCTCCTTTTCATCTATTATTGACCACGCATTAACAAATATACCGACTGGGATACGCGCTGGGGTTTACAGCGAACCCATTTCCGATCACCTTCCACTTTTTGTTACTGTCGACACTGATATAAAACCAGAGCGTGAGAGCAAGAAGTATGTATCTAAAATAGATTATGCACTACTGCATGAAAATCTATTGGCCGTCGACCCTAGTCTAATATACCATGATGATGTTGATACAGAATTTAGTAACCTAATAGACATGCTTTCTCAAATAGTTACTAAGTGCAGCAGAAATATTAGTGTTCACTCTTACGATGTGCCACTATGCCCTTGGATGACTGAGCCAATCCTGGCCGTTCTAAAAGAAAAGGATACGTGGTACCGCAAGTGGAGGCAACACAAAGATAATGTTTACTATCTAAATCAATTTAAGAGCCTGCGCAATCGATCCGTGTCGATGATGAGGGCACGTAAAAAAGCATATTACACGCGACTCGTTGAACAGGCTTCCGGCAATACACATAAGGTCTGGAAAATAATAAATGAAGTCGCTGGCAAACCCAGTTTGCGCCGGGTTCTTCCGGAGAGAATAGATCGCAATACTACAGAAATATTCAATTCCTTTTTCACCAATATCGGCCCGTCATTAGCTGCTCAACTTCCTGAATCGCAACAACAATATATTGCATCCAGTCCAGTTCTCAATACTTTTGGAATGTTTGAGATCGAACCCGATGAAATTACATCCATTATTCTCAGCTTACCAGGTAATAAATCTGCTGGACTGGATGGAATTTACCCACACTTGCTTAAGGACAACACTGATATCTTGGTACCCATATTATGCAAACTTTTTAATCATTCATTAAAATGTGCAAAATACCCCTCCGTACTAAAGATTGCCAAAGTTGTCCCGGTATACAAGGATGGAGACCGATCCAACCCGTCAAGCTACAGACCCATTTCTGTCCTAAGTGTTATTAATAATATTTACGAAAAGATTCTAACAATATTTGCAAATTTTTAGAAAAGTATAACTTACTCTGTCAACAGCAACATGGATTTCGAAAACACTATTCAACGGCATCTGCAGTCCTAAGTTTGACTCAGTTAATTAATACAGCATTACATGAAAACAAACTGGCCGCCGTTGTATTTGTTGATTTAAAGAAAGCGTTTGATACCGTGGATCACTCTATTATGCTCAACAAGTTAAACCATTATGGATTCCGCGGTGAAGTCTACCGCTTACTTTCCAGTTACATTGAAAACCGTCAACAAGCTGTAATTATGAATAACATTATATCATGCCTTCAATATTTAAAGACAGGGGTTCCTCAAGGATCTGTTTTAGGGCCCATGTTATTTTCGTTATATTTGAATGACTTGCCGAAGGTCCTAAGTTGCTCGGATATTTTAATGTATGCAGATGACACTGCGATCATAGTTACAGCTGACAACCATGAGGATCTAGAAGCAAAAACAAACACTGAATTGGAAAAAATTTCAAGCTGGTTTTTTACCAACAAGCTAACAATTAATTCAAGCAAAACCAAATATATAGTATTTAGCTCAAGAGGAAAAGTCATCCATAGCAACCAAATTAACATTTTTATTAATGGCCACTCACTTGAACGAACACACTCATTTAAGTATCTTGGAGTCATTCTAGATGAACAGCTTCACTGGAAAAATCAGATTAACGCCGTCTGTTCGAAGTTGGCCTCAGGCTGTTACGCCTTACTACAGGCCCTCGATTGTTTTAACACACAAACACTGCGTACCCTTTATTTTGCACTTATTAATAGTCATTTGACATATTGTATAGAATCATGGGGTTTGACATACAATACTTTTCTTGACCCTATCCGGCGATTACAAAAACGGGCTATCCGAATTGTAACACAAAGCAAGTATACCGAGCCAAGTAAACCACTTTTCCAGTTATTAAATATCCTTCCTTTTGACCTTTTGCGCTCTTTAAAGATAGCGGTGTGTGTAATCAACATAGTCAAATATAATCAACCTTTCAATGCCTCCCTGTTTCGCTCATCTTCTCGACTCACAAGAAACCTTACACATAGCAACTTTAATCTACCACCGAATTATAACGTTTATAGCGAAAGATTGGTGCAATTTTCAGGAGCCAAGGTTTGGAATGCTTTACCTCCAGAAATAAAACAGTCTCATGAAACAAATAGAGAATTGCGAACATACTTTATGAGCCTTATTTGACATATGTGACAGTTGTCTTCGGTTTGTGTCTGTTGTACCATGTTGTTCATAAAAGATTTTTTTCATTCTGCTGTAAAATGCACATTATTTTATTTTTTCTTTGTTGTATGATGTATTTGAGTCTTTCGCCGTGATTTTGTGCTTTTCATTTTTCGCAAGTGCTGTGTCATTGCCTTCATATATTTTGTTTCTGAACCCCACACTAGCCTCTGGCTAAGGGTTCCGTCAGTGTTTTGGTAATTTGTATGGCAAAAGTAGAAATAAAATGAATGAATGAATGAATGAATGAATGAATGAATGAATGAATGAATGAATGAATGAATGAATGAATGAATGAATGAATGAATGAATGAATGAATGAATGAATGAAGTTTTGGTTTTGTGGGGTTTAACGTCCCAAAGCGAGTCAGGCTTTGAGGAACGCCGTAGTGAAGGGCTCCGGAACTTTCGACCACCAGGGGTTTTTCATCGTGCTCTGACATCGCACAGTACACGGGCATCTAGCATTTTGCCTCCATCGAAATACGACCGCGCATGCGAAACGGTTTGAGAGAGATTTTGGCTAAAAAACTGTGATAGCTCACCTCGCTGCCAGGACGAACCTGCGTGCCCAGATATTAAGGCGAAAGCCTTTAATGCCTCATGCTGTCGTTAGCAATCCGTGTCAGCAGCCGTGTCTGCGTCCGTGTCGGCAGCCGTGTCGACAGATGTGTCCGCGTTTTGACGGGTGTCCACAGAGATATTTGAGACAGTTACTGCGTAATTTCCTTTCCTCAAATACAATTTTCAGTTTCTTCATTACGGCCCCTCTTTCTTCTTTCACTGCCACTTCCTCCCTTCCTGTACGGTGCGGTTAAGGTGTCCACCGAGATGACCGAGAATCACAGCGCCATTTCCTTTCCTCAAAAAGCTTTGCGTTCAAAGGGCAAGGCATCGCTCCGAACGGATGGTGGCGTTCCGTGGACTCCCTGGCAGCGTTACAACACGCTGTCGCGTTCCACTCCTAAAGGCGAAGCTTAAGCGTCATTAATTAGCAGTAAATTAGTTCAGAGTGATTAATCAGTAATTAATCATTAATTAGTAATTTGCCATTACTTCGTCGTCAATTATGTGTGACGTCATCCAGTGATGACGTCACCAGTGTCACATTGGCAAAGTGGAGGGGAAAACGCTTTCGCCTCTATACGCACTTTAGGCTGTCAAAGTGCCCCCTGAATTTTTCTGTGTGGAGGGTGGGGATGTGTATCGACCGGTTGTGTGAGTGCTGGTTGTACAGAGGCAAGGATGGAGGAAGAAGGATGCTGTGGAGCCCGCGGTTTCCGTGAGACAGGCGTCTGTGTACGCCACCGCCGCAGCGTCCAAGGGTGGCTTGTGGTTGCATGCGTATGCCTGGTGGCGGCCTGCGTGTGTGTGGGCGGACATGTTGCGTGGATGGGTGCGAGGCGGAGGTTAGGGTGCGAGGAGGTAAATAGACTGATCTACCCCCCTAACCTCCGCCTCGCACCCATTCCACGCAACATGTCCGCACACACACACGCAGGCCTGATATAGACTTGCCTGCGGCCTGCGTGTGTGTGTGCGGACACGTTTCGTGGAATGGGTGCGAGGCGGAGGTTAGGGGGGTAGATAGGTATATCACTTTCGAGGAACTCTGTGAAGCCACCAAAACGGCACAACTAGCCAGACTCACACGCACCCCTGCAGGACGTGCTCTGCTGCAGTCTCCTCGCATATCGCCCGTCGGCGTTATACCCGGCACTGACACAATCCCTACTTCCATAAGAGCTGCAGTTCAGATACCCCCCCCCCCTCCCTAAACACATGCACCCGGACAGTAATCAAAGGCGCAGGGAGGCCCGGGTCTTTCCACACCTCAATGCACAAGCTGTCCACACACATATGCAGACATGGAACACTGCCCTACACAGCGCCGCGTAGCCTTCCAGTCCGCCGCCTATCCATCCCCCCCCCCCCACCGTGGCCCATCTAGCTTGCCTCTCTGGATCTGAGCCTGCAATGCGCCCTCGTCACCTTCGCCCAGGACCTATTGAACGCCTAACATAAACGCTGTTATGTGTCACACCACCACCCCCACTCATGTTCCGCCCGATGTTCTCCTTTAGGGAGCCTGCTCGTCCAGCAAAGACCGAAAATACTAGCAACGGCTGGTTGAGCGGGCGCGCAGGATAGGGACTGAACGGAGTCCAGAACTCTGAACACTACCCGAAGAGGATGGTGACCAACTGCCAACTTCCCTTTGGTTAAACAAGAGTTTTCCACCGCCGCCTCTGAGCTACAATGCGCATACTGTGGCATAGGGGTGAACCGGTACCACATCGTAAGGGCCGTCGAAGACAACACAGAAATAGAAATGATAAAACAGCTGAAGATTAAGCGACTACCACTATCGCGTCACACCTTAAAGGCAAAGCTTCAGTGTCCTCTTTCTCTCCACCAGGGACGCAAAGTGAAGACAACGTAGGAATGTTATAAGGACGTAGTATCACACTTTTATTAAACCTCCTAAAGGTCAGGTGTTCAGCCGGTCTTGGGATACGGTGTGTCGAGGGCGCGTTGCAAACTCAGGTCCCGAGACGCAAGCCAGATGGGCCGCAGAAGGGGGCGGGATACGCGGAGGGGGGCAGGGGGTGCCGCGGTATTGTGTGTCAGTTTTTTTAGTGTGTGTGTGTGTGCGTGTGTGCGTGCGTGTGCGTGTGCGTGTGCGTGCGCGTGCGCGTGCGCGTGCGTGTGTGTGTGTGTGTGTGTGTGTGTGTGTGTGTGTGTGTGTGTGTGTGTGTGTGTGTGTGTGTGTGTGTGTGTGCGTGTGCGCGTGCGTGCGTGCGTGCGTGTGGTTTGGAACACTGGGATACGAGCTTCACGGATTGATAGGTACATCTGAGACGGCACTATCAGCTAATCATTATTAGTGTGTGAAATATGCGTGGCCAGTATGTGAGCCTTGACCGCATCCACAACCGATGGGCTCGCCCAACAAATTCCCGGCGTCCGGTGATGAGGGCGGCATCTCCGGGCATGTCGGAACGTCGAGCAGGGCTGGGTACCATATCTAGCCTACCGCATTCTCCAAAACAGCGTCTACACCGGGGACCCCGCGCACCGGCGTATCGTTTGGGCTCCTGCTCACATGGGCCTTGAGGGAAATGAGGCAGCTGACGCCGCCGCCCGCGCGCTCTCTCACCGGAATTCCCCTCCGACCCCGACGATCAGGAACTCGAATTCACTCCCGCTTACTCCTTTAAAGACATTGTTTTACATTATCAATATGGCCATGGTCTTTATCCCCGCCCGTGTAAAGGTCTCTCAAAGGCGGAGGAGCGGCTTTTGCTTCGCCTGTATACCAATACTTTGCTGTGCCCGGCAGCTCTCAAACACTTCGACGCTTCTTTCTCGGGCAGCTGTCCGCACTGTGCGGAGAAGTCTTCGGACATTTACCACATGGTGTGGGCTTGCCCCTCCAACCCTGCTATCCCCCCTCACCCCAACCCAACCCGGGAGGACTGGGAGGCGACCCTGCTCGGCTGCTCTGACCTGCAGGCCCAACGGGCCTTGGTCGCGCGAGCCCGGGCGGCGGCCGACGCCACTGGGGTCCCGAACTAGGGACCTCCACCTAGTACTTGTAAGGGCTGGCCCCCTCTGGGTCAGCTCCTGCAATACCTCCAGTAGTGCAGGTGTAAATAAATGTTTTCCACCACCACCGGCAGATCTACTAGGAGAGGGGAAAGCCGTGTTGTGAAATGTACGCAGAGCTGCCTGCGAGGGACGGAGTGGAGGCAGGGGGTGTTATGGTGGTGGTGAAGAGTTCGGTGGCCTCAGCGACTCCGTGGACTTCTTTGGCTATAAGTTGAGCAGGGAGAAATACGGAACAGTCATGCAAGTTCCTGTCGGATGCAGGGATAAACGGTTAGAGCAAGGCTGCAGTGAAACCAGCCTTGTCCGCGAGGTAGACGCCTGTGTAGGTCACTGCCACTGTGTCCCTGGGTAGCTTTCGGTTCTACGGCAGCGGCCTGCGTGTATGTGGTCGTGTTGTGTGGAATGGGTTCGAGGCACATGCTAGTGATACAGACGCGAGACTGCAGTAGGTCAGGAAAGCAATGGGTTCGTAAGCGTTGTAAGAGTGTCCACCGGCCAGCCAGTGAGTAGGACAGCCGGATGATTTGTTCTTCCTGGTGTAGGTGTGGGGGGCTTGGAGGGTACGGAAGAGGCCTGTTCTCTACAAGGTGTCTGTGAACACCTCAGGGGCTAGTCCTATAGTGTTTTGTGCCTGTGGAGGGGCAGCAAAGAATGTATGAGTTTGTTCAGGGTGAGCACTTGAGAATGGAATGGTGACTGGCATGTTTTTCGGAGGCGCCAGAATATGTTAAGACTACGTAGCGAAGTGCGTGCGTGATGGAGTGCATGTGTATATGGCCTGATGGATGGTTGAAGTATCGGAGGTAAGCGGCGTCGCTAGAACAGGGCAAGAGTCGACAATGAATGCGCTGTACGACCAGGGTGAGCGAGACGTAGGCGTTCAGTGTCCGTTGATATTTGCTGCGACCTGCGAGTATAACGCCTTTGTCAAACGGGCGTTTCCGAGTTTTCGAGCACGATCGAAGCGTCCAGTGCCACACGGGCATTTTCTATGCTCATTGATGTACGTGCGTAGGGAGGCGCCAACTATTCCCCAGACATCTGTAGGAAGCTAACGTCCGGCAACACTGCGCAGCTAAATGCAGCGCTAGTCAAATCATCGACGCTGTGTTGACGGCGGTTTGCGGCGAGAACTTTGTGGTGGTTAGGGTGCTCATGGCCACAGAATTCACAGGTATTGCCGTTGCGACTACTATGAGCCTGAAAAGAAAACGAAAGTTTGATATGGTGGTGGTGGCTGCAGCTGACCTCGAAACAAAGGAAGAGGCAGAGCCAGCGAGGGGAAAAGCTGAAAACGGAAAAAGGTGGCTGCTTTTTACGAGTGGATTATGTGCAGCAGCTGTCTGTGTGCAACCGGACAGTGCAACGTGAAAGACGGAGGTGTGAACAAAAAGAGCGTTGGTTTGAAAGCACGTTTAGAAATAATTAAAGGAGAACCGTATTCTCACGAATGCTTTCCGTGCGTCACAAAAAAAAAAGCAAAACACTGAGGCAACATACGAGTATCGAGCGTTAGCAATGTCGAAGGAATGTTGCGTCATTAGACACCTTCGCTATTTCCGGTACAAATTCTTCGTTTCGTATGAATGATACGAATTCGATTAGGCTCCAGAAGGCGCATTCAGCACTGCAAATTCCTGTCGTTTAATCTCGCGTTACGCAAGTTTGGTAGCCGTTTGTCGGGTTTTTATTTTATTTTATTGCTTAATTAGGCACGGGCATTATGGGGCTGACGGTTGAGGGTGCTGCAGGGAGCGGCCAACGACAGTGTCCACCTGGTTGCGACTGGTTTCGGTCGCATGGTCACAGCCGCAATTCTGCTGCGTGAAACAAAAAATGACATATTAGAAAATAGAAAGAAAAAGGCGATAATGAGCAACGCCTTCGCGCACATGAGTGGTTGAAAATAAAAAAGCAATATAAGCAGTTAGAGCACAAATTTAAAGTAGCGCCATATTGCGGCTCTCGAAACGGATAAAAAAACGGATGACAGCACGGCATGCTGGCACATAGTTACGGCTACGCCAATGCGATATGAAACGTCAAAGGCACTAAATCATGCAACGCTTGCCGTGAATCTTCTGGTGTTTTCGCTATTTCTGCTTTTTACAGA
This sequence comes from Amblyomma mixtum, assembly GCF_055824585.1. Classification (NCBI taxonomy): domain Eukaryota; kingdom Metazoa; phylum Arthropoda; class Arachnida; order Ixodida; family Ixodidae; genus Amblyomma; species Amblyomma mixtum. Next base: position 53,569,567 of record NC_143019.1, read on the forward strand.
AAAATAAAACAGCGACCTGTCATGTTTACAGTGCAAACTGCAGCAATAAAATTCCTCCAAGCAGTCCTTCAAAGAAGAATACTGATTGAGACGTGTGATTTTTGTTAGTAAAACTGAATTTTGTGGCCCTGCATGGTTTTGTTAACGTTCCTTCAGCAGTAAAGGATTCGGTTGGTTTATTAGGGTTCAACGTCCCAAAGAGACTCAGGCTATGAGAGACGCCGTAGTGAAGGGCTCCGGAAATTTCGACCACCTGAGGTTCTTTAACGTGCACTGACATCGCACAGTACACGGGCCTCTGGCATTTCGCCTGCATCGAAATTCAGCCGCTGCTGCCGGGATCGAACCCGCGTCTTTCGGGCCAGCAGCCGAGTGCCATAACCACTGAGCCACCGAGGCGGGTTCGGCAGCAAAGGTGTATTTCTGTTCCGAGAAGATTGCATTTCAAATGGAAACGCTTTCCTCGCCGCTTGATGATAAGAAACCCTAGGAGCAACGCCTAACGGAAAGCAGCTGGTGAGGACCAATTAACAGAACATATTTTGAAGGGCGAAGGGGAGATTGTGCATGAAAAACTAGGCGCACTGTATACCAAACGCCTAATGACCTCGGGCGTACCAGAAGCTTGGGAGAAAGCTAACGCCTATGAAAGGAGACGTAAAAGATACAAATTACACAGTGATCAGCTTACTCTCCATTGCCTATAAACTATCTGTGGTTTATGGTGGTTTAAAGTCCCAAAGCACTCAGGCTATGAGGAACGCCGTAGTGAAAGGCTTCAGATATTTCGACCTGAGATTCGAGAAATTTGGTGTTCTTTACTAAGGCAAGGACTAATACCGTCAGGACAACCTGAGACTTCATTCAAATGATGAGGCGGGCTTTCGTAAAGGAGACTCGACAATAGGACATGTTCAGACCACCAATTAACTGAAAAGAGAAATGTGCAGAACATAACCAAACACTATATATAGCCTTCATAAATTACCAGACAGCATGCGACTCAATCAGAACCTCCGCAGTAATGCAGACACTGCGGAATCAGGGCGTAGAAAAGCCTGATGTAAAATTGTATATAAACGAATGCGCAGATGCCATAGTCCTCCATAAAGTCAATAAAATTCCAACAAGGAAGAGCGTAAGGCAGGCAGACACAATCTCGCCAATGCTGTTCAACGCCTTTTTACGGGAGGTATGCAGAGGCCTGGTTTGGGAACAGTTGAGGATAAGATTGAATGAAGAATACCTTAGTAATCTGTGATTCGTTGATGGCGCTGTCTTCCTAAATCACTCAGGAGATGAACTGCAGAGAACGAGCAAAGAGTTAGACAGGCATGTTAAAAAAAACACTCGTGAATGCAGTACGACACAGCTACACTCCATTACTGTCGTGCTCTTCATTCAACATAGCTTTGCCTGCATTCGAGTTTGATTCTCACCTGCTGCAACTCTTGCAGATCAGCTATGAGGGTTCTTCGTGCAGTGTCGGTCTCCTGTCGTAGCTTGCAGATGTCTGGTCCTTTCTCCTGCTGCATTCGACCATGCGCAAAACAATCAGGTCCCACATTTAAGAACAACAGTTTGCGACTACAACACCCCAAAGTACTGCACACATATTTGTTCCTTGCCATGTGGCAGATATGAGCCCAGTTTTTTCTTCGGGGTAATGGGCAGTAGGATAATGACTATAGCATGGAATGATGCACATATAAACCCTGTGTAGCATTGTTGGTTTTCTTAATGAATGGTAAAGATGCTGCATATACCATGATCACACATTGTTCTGTACAAAAGCAATTGTCACGTATTCAGCACATGCTCCTGCAGCTGCAACAATGGCGCACAGGATACAGACGAGTTCACAGGCTGCTGAAAGCCTATACAATGCTAAGCATCTCCTAGATAAGAAAAGGTGCTACATCACACAATGAGAATCCTAATGGATCTTTTTTCCCCGTCACCGTGGCTACGTGTAGCTGTCAAATGCCCTTTGGACTGCTTGGATAACACAAGGTGCAGTTCTCCAATGTGGTCCTTGAAAGAAGCCACTGTGGCTTGTAACGTCACATATGTTGGCCCCCTGGATGGGCTGCAATAAGGGCATTAGTGAAGGACCTCAGCAGAAAAGTGCTTGCTCTTGCGACATCCAGTTTACCACAATTCCATCACTAGTCACTGTTCTTTTTGTGGGTCTTGCATTAGAACAGCTCATTAACCACATTTATTATCACTTGGTCAATTCAAGCTACGCCACAACATAGCATGAATGCAAGACAGGAAAAGCTTGAATGGCATGGCTATGCTGTCATATCTTACTAGTGGCATACACTGCCAGACTTACACGTACTGAAGGCGGCAGTTTCTGAATGCGTTCCAGTATTTAATACTGCACAGTGCTTTAATACACTGGCTCGGCTGTACTGTTTTTTCTTTCACATTACTATCGTGTCTGGCGCATGACAGATGCTTATGTACCATAAAAACCAACAACACACACATTACAAGGGACTGCAAATTGTCAAAACACATGACACGTTTCTCTCTCTGCGGTAGCTTTAGTCTGTTACCCAGTGTAGCTGGCACCACCTGTGGAAGCTTCTTGTAACAAAACAAGCCTAACCAAGCCGTGGTCTTACCAAGCGCTCTTAGCAGCGGCTCGATAGTGCGTCAGCACTATCTGCAGCGGCGCGGCGGCCGTTCACTTCGCCACGGTCAGCGGGCACGCTGCGTTTGCTCGAAACGCCGTTGAGAGCGCTGCAATTTGGTAGCGCACAAGCGTAGTCACGTGGTATTTTTTTCACATTTCGCGGGCTTTCTTTAAACGGCGGGAAAAAAGACCCCGTAGGAGATACGATGCATTAATACACGCAATTACCACATCAAGCATTTCCATCGCGATAAAATCCACAATCAATCAATTATGTACGAGCAATCACACAGAAACATTAAAAACCTGAAAATGTCATCACGCTGCGCACACATAAAAATGACTTCGACTTTCAGTGCGCTTCACGATGCCTTCATGACTCCCCTCATAATGCCTTCAGTTTAGAGCCAGTGACACACTCCAGCGGAGTGAAGTTAATGTGACGTAATTCTGAAACATCATAACGTACCTCGGGCACTGTTACAGTAACATCACATTTTGTTGCGCAAAGTTGCATGGCAGTTGTTACAGGCAATGGTGAGGCAACATTTTGCATTAGTTGGATAAATCTACCATTATACTCATCTTCAATTTTAACTAGGATGGTTACTCAGACTTTTAGTTTCCTTTACACATGTTAATAAACGGCTCTTACCTTTAGGCTTTCGTAGCAGTCATTCATACTCAAGGATTAAGTGTCCGAGGAAATGCCCCCAGAATTCTCCAGTAGCACACCATGGACTCTTTTCAGCTCACCTAAAGCAGAGTGAACAAAATAAACGAGACTAATCTTAGTGTCTAACAGAGAAAGTCTCATGAACATGCATGAAGAAATCTGCAAAAATGAGAGATGTGCAATCTGCAAAAGTGAGAGACCACAAGATTACTGCATCTCAGAGCAGCTCAGAGCCAGTTCAGTTCTTTTCTTGCCCTGCTGTTCAAATAGATAATTGAAATCAGTGGTGTCAGTTCGTGTTTTCACAGTGAGCAAGACTGACACATAAACACTGTCATGGCAACCATATGAATTTCTTGTACTTTTGCCAACTCCACAAAGATGTCAGCTGTTGTTTTTTTGCAACTGACTACGGTATAGGTTTCTTCACATCCTTCATAATTTTGTGCAGACACTAAAGAAGTGGTTTGATGAGCCAAGCCACATGCACACACGCACACACACACGCACACACACGCACACATGTAAAAGGTTATTAAAATGGCATCACTAGCGCGGCACGCCTATGCAGGCAACCATGCCGCACAACAAAATGGAAGTCACATCACATCATGGCCACATGAGCGAGACAATCCTGTTGTCTGACAAATCCAATAATGACCCCAACCTCAAGCCATGGCGGACGGGACTTTTGTCGGCACCCTTTGACACATCTATTAGAGAAGCTGGGTGCGCTGACCCATACCCACATTCCCTTTGTGCAGCATCTTTTGGGCCCAAAAGCATCCCTCAGTTGAGGGCTTTTAGTTTCGAACCTTGCAATAGTAATGGCAGCTGGTAGTTACAAGGTTGCCAGGCGCCTCCTGACACTCACCAAATCGGATTGTGAATAGGATCTATACGGGGCGAATTTTTTAGAATTTAAAGATTTTATTTCCAAGACATTATTTCCATACATTGGTGCGACCTGCGCAGCAAGACGGACACCATGCATGCTACAGAGCTCAATAATTAGACGATTTTTTAACTAAAATTTAGAATGAACCTTTTTATTCTTGATTTTATGGGGCATCACCAATGAAGGCCGCCAACATCGATGGTGAGCGCAGATCACCAACCTTCTTTATCCGCAATATGACTCCAATTATCGATCACTGAATTGCCCCCTCCCGCAACACACTCACAAAATGGCCTTCTCACACCACGAAGACAAGATGCCATTTGTGCATTTTATCAAAGAAGCAGTCAACGTAATTTTGGCAATAATACTTGCACGCAACGACACCATTCTACAAATATGCAACGCAGGAAGGCCAACTCAATGAGCTTTAAAATGTGCAATTTCGCCATCCAATTTTTCGAATCACACTGTGAGTAAAAAAAAACAGACTGCGCCCCCCCTAGATGCAGCCAGCCCTCAGTCCCGCAACACAATACTGTCCCTAATTTCAAAAATAAGAAAGCTGATTAGTTTACTGGCCTTAATTAAATATCTAATTATTGGGATCCACCACGCACACAACGTCCACGCCGCCCTACAACACACCTGCACAGACATATCTCTAACAGTTTCCAAAACGAAAATCTGTAAACAGTTAACAAATCATCCTGCATGCACACACGCACACAGGCACGCACACACGCACAAACAACACAGCCACACACACACACGCGCGCACACGTTCATGTGGACATGTTCATTTGCACGTTCATGTGCACACGTTTTCTTTCCTTAATCGACCTCAACAATCGATTTTTCCCCTTTCCTACTGCTCAGGAAACAAAATGCCAATCTCAGGGAACCTGCACACTCATTTTTTCTGAAGCTTCCGACAAATGCAATAACCCTAATTCAACAGGGCAAAGGAGCAAACTCCGGAACAGATACCGACTAAGAAGTCTTCAGTAGCGTGCTATCCCTTCACTTGGGCTCAGAAAAGACACGAAACCTAATGCTGACTCCGTTTGTAAATGTTTGAGGGATCCGCAACTTGAGACGACAGAAAAGCGAAATTCCAGTGTATTTTCAGTCCCGTTTTGCTTTCCCTCAATTTTTATGACACCGGACGTAATCATATCACCTCATAAGAATTACAGCAAAAAGGATTTCAGAGAAAATCAGGGTGGCCACTGGTGCCACCTTGCACATCGGAGATGTGATGTCGATGTTCATTGTATTACACGTTATAAGAGAGCTCAGTTTTGTTCTTGAAAAAGGTACGGGCTTTTAGTGTAATCCTGGTGCTGATTACTTATAGCTTGTAATAATGCAGTAGCTCGTAGAAGTGCTAGTCTTTTCGTGTACTTTGGTTAAACTGACATAGCAATCACATCACTGCAAGAAGTGGCCAGCAAATTTACGGGTGCCAAGCAACCTGCCAACGAGGTGTTTCATTTTTCAAACAGTTTCTGTAGATATCAAGAAAACGCTGCCAATTTCAGGCCCATTCTTTCATCAGGAACGGTACATGACACCACAAATGACTTAAAGAGCAAAAACAAGATAGCAACTTTCAGCTATGTCGGTGCAGACAGTGTGCAAACACCTGTTAGGAGCCTAGAAAGGAGAGAATAGGTAGGAAGGATGTTGCATTTGCATCTCAGCACTGATGAAGTTTTACAAAACAGAAATTCTGTGTTTCCCGACAGAGATTCACGACACAATAGTATTTGTGGACCAAAAGTTCAGAAAACTTGCAACACTAGTCATAGTCCGCCACATTCCAGTGCTGCGATTCGAAATTTACAACGGAAAATACAACAGCATTTTCTGCTCCATTTTGACAATGGCAGAATTTTTTTAGTCCACTGACGTTACAGTCCAGGAAGCCTAAGACCCATGGTAGAAAAGCACGCTTTTTGAAGCTAAGAAACTGGCAACTGACCACTAATGCTAATTGCAAGAGCTCACTTCAATGCGCTGAACATCAATAGTTCGACCCATGGGACAGGTCTCTTATAGCGCGCAGGCTCCTTCTAGCAAAGAATAATATGAGGGTAAAACACTGCAGGAACATGGGAGCGAGACGGTCGTAGGAACTCGGGTTACAGGCTAGCCAATCAGTTGCAAGCAGATTTTTGAAGGCTACAATCAGAAGAGTACAAAACAAACACCTCTAAGACCGGTACAGTAACGGTGAAACTTTTAAATGGCCTCGACATAAGGCCTTAAAGGGACCACTTTGGGTTCGAGTCAGGTCACGTGCCAATTTGTCTTTCCCTGCGGCGCCTGAATTGAAGGCGTTGAATAGCGCTGACACAAGGCTTGTCGGCTCTGCTGTAAAACATGAAATCTACGCAACTGTGGTTCAGGAGCAATTAAACGCCGTTCGAACTGCGCTCCACTCAGGTAAATAAAATTCCGCCTGTCCGGGGCTGCCTAACGACCTGTGCAAAGGAAAGCATTCATAAGCCAGTAAAACACGTCCTACTAAAATTGGGCGTTTAAAAGAAACTGGGCCAATCCTTAAGCGCTGCCATCTACAGATTACAGTTCGAATCATCGCTCGCCTCCGCAGTGTGAGCCCCTAAGACTAGTGGCCAACCTCCGACCGCGTTTGCATTCACGAAAAGCAGGGCTGTACTGGAATACGCGTTTTTCGAGCCCAATAGACGTGACAGCGCCTGCTGACAAGTTATATTCTTTAAACGTTCTATATCTACAAAGCATTGCTATGTTATCTTGTTCCAAGAAGTCATAAAAATGAAAAGATCAAGGTTATATGCGACATTCGCGTTAACTGTCTCACTAAAGACGGTTCGATAGCGGCGGCGCCCGCTAGACTCACCTGCCACTGGAGCCACCGGGCCGAAAGTCCCGGTGATCTCGACTCCCTCCGGAGGTTGCACAGGGAAGGGGGTGGAGGGCTCCGCCGCATTGCGCACCACTTCCCGACGACGGTCAGTCATGGGTGTGTGCATCAAGAGCAGGTCGGAACCCCTGCATTTAACCCAAGTCACGTGACTGCGTGCCGTCGTCATAATCGGCCAACCGGACTGCGAACAAACAGCTTACTGCGGCAGGTGGCAATTAACATGTCGCGAGTGGTTGCTCGAAAGCAGCAGCCTGGGCCTCCACTCTTCACAAGCTCAACCGACCGCAGGGATCTATTAATGTAAAGTACGGAATGACCAGTTTCGTATATATGGGCGTTAACCATTAACGATATCCAGCTCCGCCTTAAGGGTATGGCGCGCTTACGTCCTACGTCACGGGCGACGTCGTGGATTGGAACCAGCGCCTGACCCCGCTTCGATATCCTAGATTACACCCTAGCCGCTGTGATGCGAAAGCACATAGCGTGCCGGTGGCCTTTCACCGTTTGGCGACTCTTCACGGGGCGAGAGGGGAGTGCAACAATGTATCTTTATGTTTTAATGCACTAAACTGTTCCCAAAAACATGCATCCTGTGCACCACAAGGGTAGGAGGACAGCCAGGGCTCTGGCTCTCAATCGGAAATATAAGCAACAATCAGGTGTCTACTTCAAATGCGCCTGAGTATCCAGTTCCCGACAGAGCATTTTCAGTCGCAGAGATTACGGGAACACAGGCCACAGTCCTTCATCGAAATTCAGCCGCCGCGGCTAATCCTCTCATTTCATGATCTAATCCACTCCTTGAACTAACGAAAATTCAGCTTCCGTACAAAATCGCATTAAAGAGAAGGAAATCACCTTAAAGGTGCACTGAAGATGAATCTGAACTCGTATTTTACCGTGGGAACTCGATCTACACGTTCCGAGCATTCTTATAAATCTCGATTTATTGCCCTGTGTGGCAGATTTTCCTAATTAAATCAAATTAACGTCCGGCTCCCGCCTTTTTTTTTTCAATTCTCCCCCGAACGGTGGGCGGAGTCGACCAACGCGTCGAGTGGCTTTCAGCCAGCTCCGTGGAGGCTTTCTTTCGCTTTATTTTGTTTTTTTAGGTTTCTGTGAATAAATACTTTCATTCGCAGATAATATAGCCGCAAAATAAGCCCGCAGAACTAAAAATACGCGCCGACTATTTGCTTCTACGGATTGCTACGTATTACTCCGCCGATGGCAGAGCGGCAAGCTGCCACGGGACTGGGTGAAAGGCACTCCACGCGTTGGTTGACTCCGCCCTCCGTACGGGGGAGAATTCAAAAAAAAAGGGCGGGAGCCGGATGTTAATTCGATTTAATTAGAGAAATCGGCCACACAGGGCAATAAATCGACATTTCTAAGAATGCTCGGAACGTGTATATCGAGTTCCCCCGGTAAAAAGACGAGTTCAGATTCCTCTTCAGTGCACCTTTAAGGAGACTTCAAACTCCTTCCGTAACCCGGTAGTTTTCTTCCATATGTTCCCAAACCAATTTTCTACCCAACGCACCCTCTGCGATGAGAGAGCTACCTTAAACTTATGCTCTGGGGATGCAACCAGAACCCCTCCCCCCTTTTCAGAATTAGGGGAAATCCCGATTCCAGACGACTGGGAGACCCTGCTGCGCAGCTCCGACCCGGACATACAAGACCGGATCCTTAGGTGCGCCTATGAGGCTGCCAGTAGGCTTGGCCAGCTGGCCATCTAGCAGGGCGATAACTATCCCGACTATAAATAAAGGTTTCTTCTCTCCTTTCTTTTCCGTCTCGTAGATAGTTACCAGTCTAGTCCTGTCTAGGTGAAAATCCGTGGCCTGTATGCCAGCACAGGCGATGATGCGATGCTATGCTATAAATCTACTTTAGCTGTATAGTTTCGATATTCGCTTTTACACTGGTCACCTCCTTCCCAGTGCAGTCTTTGAATTTCATTTTGCCCTCGATTTGTCGTTTCGCCACTGCTTGAGCTTCTTGCGAGTGCAGGCTTCTGAGGACGGGAGCGGGATTTCTTGAGGATCATCTTGAGAATAAATCTTTCGGCCCTTGAGGGCGCCCCGATCCACCCACGCACGTACGGACACCGCGGCGTTGTGGCCGAAAGAGGACTGTTACCGCAGTATAACAGAAAAATATATGATGACACTAGCTCCTACTCTCATGCAGAGTTGTCCATCCACACCTTGTGGACAAAAGCCTTTAAGAACGGGAAAATGAGTTTTCGCTATAACGATTTTACTCCCGTGTGTCTGCAGTCTCGCATTTTTTTGCTATTAACCGTTTCTGCTATTGCCAAAAGCGTTTCCCACTGGTTTTGTATTGCAGCCTTAACTGCTCCATGCCAGCGATGGAAACGCTTTAAAAGAAAGATTTTGCTACGTATTCGAAGAATGCACCCGTATACCATGAATATTTCCATACCAGTACCTTACACTATTCTGATGTTAAAAATTTCTGTCCAAGAATGTTCGACATGGGAGCGGCAAGGGCACACGCCAGCTGGATATCGAAGCGGCGGTTCCGAAATACGTACGGCGCACGTAAGGCGAGAGTGAGGGTACAGAGATGACTGCGCAGGAAGAAAGGTAAGGCATGCTCCGTTAGGCGGCCGAGAACGCATTTCTGTCCCTTTTTTTCCAAGTCCCGCAAAATTCCTCTCGCAACAGTACCTACTCAAACGGCTGACTACGTGTTCGGTTAGATTTCTGGAGTAACGTCCCAAAGCGATTCAGACTATAAAGGACTCCGTAGTAGAAGCCTCCAGATAGTAGATCTAGCTCACCTTAGGAGAATACTGAGATGAAAATATGACCGATTTGCGTAGTTGGGCCAAATGCGGATTAGTTATGCTAGGCGTTCAGTTTAAAGGCCTTTAATGGCTCATTATTCTGTCCGTAAGCCCCAGTACAGGTGTCAATCATCCGGATGACGTAATCAGTGATGTAATACGCCATAACCAGAAATCACTCAATTCGTTGTCGCATAGTAGCCAAAATCATCAATTTCTAATTAGCCATTAATTTGTACTAGTAAATAGTATTTAATTACTCATTAGTCATTAGACGGATTGGTATTATTTATTTTTAGTCATTGATTGATACTATTTAATTAGTCATTCGTAGTTGACTAGTATTTAGTAATTTAGTAATCAGTCAGTAATTGGTAGTTGGATCATCGTATCTTTGGTGGCGCTCGCGTCGCTCCTTACTGCGCATGCGCTTGGTTCCTTGGTGGCGCCACCGTCGCGAGGCGCTGACATTTCAGCCAACCGAGTCAGACGTCTCCTTTCATTCGCAAACAGCATTCAATCAACAACAGAAGCAGCCTAAGGGGCGCACAAAGGCTCTCGCCTCCCGCAATTTAGATCGCCAAAGTTCCCCATGAATTTTCACTTCCGTTCCAGTGTTCAGATCCAGCGTTCTGGGATCGGAGTTGTTCGGATAGCGATAAGGGGTTAATGTCCGTATATGCGGAACTGCTCATTCTACTAGAATCATAGATCCCTGGTAGTCTTCCTACCTCTCCTGGCGAAGTGAGGCAGCGGTCAAGCGATCTGCCACTGCTCTTCTATGGCAACTGCTGCCATTGGCGGGACTTGGGTTGTCTGGATTGGGTTGAGATCCAGGTTGCTCTTCTAGAGCAGCCTCTCATGATTAAGTGAGCGGCCGCCTCACGCGGTGGTCAGGCTGCTCACCTGCCTGCCACAAAAACAGACTTCAGACAAACAGGCAGACGGGCCGACAATCACACAACGGCTAAATTCTAGGTACGGCCACTATAAAGGCCAGCGCACTATAAAACTCAGGCTTTACAATACCGGAACCACCCTTCACCGTTGGTGCTTTCGGGAGCAGCCCTTATCTTCCAGATCGACACAATCAAAGCTGCCGTATGGCATAGTAGGGATGAGCATGACGCATACTCACTCGTCTCGACCTCCGCCAAAAAGAGACCATAGGCCAAGCTCTGCCAGATGCTTTCTTCTGCCAGTAATGCCAGTCCATAACCACTGCAGGATCGACTGCATTGCGTTCATATCTCTCGCTGTGTGGAGGTGATCTTGAAGTATTACTCTCCGCCTCTCCTGAGCGGTCAGAGTATTGAAATCGTCGTCGTTATTTGACACCTAGGCAAAGAGGAAAAAAGCTGGCTTCATCATCTAAACGCCACTATTATGTCGAAAGAGAAAGCCGTCAGCTACATGCAGTGTCTGATGTCGAACGGATGCAGTGAAGGAGCGGATAATTCGTGGAAGGCATGCCGTCTGCGAGCAACTCTGCTCAATTTGGAACAAAAGTTGCAATTTGGTACAAACAGCGCTGGTGTGGCGTGGAATACGAATTCGCTGGTTTTACGACCAGGTCCACAGTTCTTGGAGGTTTCGTGGTGGGCCCAGCGTCCATCCCAAACAGAAAAACCAAGCAAGCCAGGTATTGGGAGACAGGCCGACTGATCCAACGAACCCCATACGAATAGCTGGATCGTTGAAACTCTGCACGGAGAATATAGCGTCTCGTAGATCCCGAGCTAGTTGAGAGAAAACTGACGCCAACCAATATTTTAATTTTGCCCGACGTTTCGGGACCAACTCGGTCCTTTGTTCAGGGGCGACTAAAGTGTGCCACCAGCAGCGGGGTGTTGCTTTGCTCTCCCTTTGTTAGCACGTGGCGGAGTCCACTAACGTACGCAGAGGGAAGCGGTCCTGGAGTTTATTCATCGCTGCCTTTGTGAGACGGATGTGCCATGACTCCACATGTCGCCTCTTGAACAGGTCTGGCTCCACGGGACGCTCAACTCCTCGGAGGCTACTGGGTGGTCGGCGCCGCATTCGCAGTGTTCTGCGAGGGGGTTGGATTCCGAATTCATTCCGAACATTTACCATGACCAAAACACCTTGTCGTCTATAAAATCCGGTGCTCCAAGTTCCCGGCTTCATACGTCGGCGAAACAAAAAAACCTCCATCAAAAAATAATGCAACACAAAAATGACATCCGGCTAATGAATTCTGAATCCAAACCCCTCGCTGAACACTGCGAGCGCGCCGACCACCCAATAGCCTTCGAGGTGGTCAGCATCTTGGCCGGCTCAGACGGTGCTTTCGTTCAGATCCCGAGCTCATTAGTAATCGTCCTCGCGTGCAGGAGCACACAGGTTCATCAATCATACGAGACTGACGCGTACCGGAGAATAGAGTATAGGGCATACATTGCATATATATTGATTCCCGAGTGTATCCAACTTGTTCCACATTATCTTTCCATTAATGAGGTTGCGTCCAGTAAAGAACAACGGACTATTTCGCTGATCTCTACTGAGCAGTGCATGAAATTATCCGCGGTCGCCAGCCATTGCACATTTCCTAGTCGCATACCTGGTCTCATAGAAATCCATTTCTTAGTCTCTAGTTTCCTAGCCTTTCCTAGACGCGTAGAGTTATCCAGGATGTCCTCATGCTAAGTAAGGGGTACGCGAGCGATTATGTGAGCACGTGTTCACCATAGCGGAGAAGCCGACGGCACAGATGTCGCTTTCACTTTGTTAGCGCAATGAATACGAGACTGTGGAGAACCCCGAACATACCGAAAAAGTGCCTTATATTTACGTTGTTTCTTCAGCCTCGGAAATATTACCTTCACGCAGAGCAGTAACCAACCTACCATCATAGCGGTGTATTCCCCCTTCCGCCTGTATAAAGTCGTCGAGGTCCACCAGAGCCCTGTTTGAGAGAGAAAAAAAAACGAATTGTGGGTCAGATAGCGATCGACGCAACGGCAAAGGCGTATTAAGAAATCACGCCTGCGAAACGGGATGCTGCTTTTCATTCTGCACATTGTGCTTATTGGAGGTAGCGCCAGTATAATGAACCATCGAAAAGCGCCTGTGAGAGATTGTCGTCACATCATTTTACTGCAAGTAGTATAGTGCTGGAAATATTTGATTCAGGCACGCACGCTAAACACAAGGTGTAACAGCTTTAGAATGCAGTTCATGTCGATTTACCCTTAAAACCCTTGTATTCTGTAGAAGCTGTGTTTTCGTTCTTTGTTTGGTTTGGTTTGGTTTGGTTTATGCGGTTTAACGTCCCAAAGCGACTAAGGCTATGAGAGACGCCGTAGTGGAGTTCTCCGGAAATTTCGACCACCTGGGGTTCTTTAAGGTGCACTGGCATCACACAGCACACGGGCCTCGAATTTCTCCTCCAAAGAAATTCAGCCGCCGCGGCCGGGATCGGTTCTTTGTCTATTTTAAGTCTTCATATTATCCATGCCCTTATCCTTGTGATAGAGCTGACCTAACGAGAATACTTACGATGAAATATACGATGATCACGATGATCGATTTCCATAGTCAGGCAAAATGCTAATTTTATGCGCTAGCAGGTCGGTTTTTCACTTTCTGTTCCGGTGCTCAAATCCACTACTCACGGATGGGAGTTGTTCGGTCAGCGATAATGGGTTAAAGTCTGTATATGCGGAATCGACCATTCTCTACATTCGTAGATCCCTGAGAGTCTTTCTAGCACTCCTGACGCAGTGGTGCCGCGGTCAAGCGATGCGCCACTGCCCTTCTATGGCAGGTGCTGGCATGGGTGGGACTTGGATTGCTTGGGTTTGGTTGCGATCTAGGTGGCGCTCCCAGAGCAGCCTCTCACGATTAATTGAGCTGCCGCCCCACACAGTCGCCAGGCTCCTCACTTGCCTGCCTCAAAACTGGCTTAAGGAAAACAAACAGACGGACAGACAGACACAAAACGTCTAAATGTGGGGAATGGCCACCATAAGTGCTAGAGCACTAAAAAAAAAAAACTCCGCAACTTACACTACCGGAACCGCCATTCGCCGTCGGCTCTTTCGGGCGCAGCCATTATCTTCGGCACTGACAACAGTAAAAGCTGCCGCATGGCATAGTAGGGATGAGCATGACGCATACTCACTCGTCTTGACCTCCGGCAAAAGCAGACCAGAGGCCCAAGCTCTGCCAGATGCTTTCTTCTGCCAGTAATGCCAGTCCATAACCACTGCAGGATCGACTGCATTGCGTTCGTATCCCTCGCTGTGTGCAGGTGATCTTGAAGTATTACTCTCCGCATCTCCTGAGCGGTCAGAGTATTGAAATCGTCGTCGTTATTCGACACCTGGGCAAAAGGGAAAAAAAATCTGGCTTCTTCATCTAAACGGCGCAATTATGTCGAAGGAGAAAATCGTCAGCTACAAGTGGCGTCTACTGTCTGGCGGATGCAGTGAAGGAGCGAATAATTCGTGTACGGCACTCCCGCCTACGATCAACTCTGCCCCCTCTGCAACAAAAATGGCGATATTTTACAAAGTAGGACTCGTGTGGCATGAAATACGAATTCGCTGGTTTTTAGGATAAAGTCCTCACCACAAAGTAACTGTTTTAGCTGCGGATATACAGGGAAAAAATATTGTCATCGGTCCAGAAGTTTTCGTGCGCTAACAAAATGAAATCCCCGGGAAGTTAAGCGTCCCTTCATGTAAACGTTCCCAGTGGGCATGTTTCTCAGGGGTATAATCACTGCCATAGAGGGTTCAGCTTAAGTTAAGGACAACGCAACGGGTTATGGAAAGGAAAATGATAGGTGTAACGTTAAAAGAGACATGAAGTGGGCAGAGTGAGTGAGGGAACAAACGCGGATTAATGACAACTTAGTCGAAATCAAAAGGAAGAAACGGGCTTGGGCAGGGCATGTAATGCGAAGTAAAGATAACCGATGGTACATAGGGGAAACAAACAGGATTCCAAGAAAAGGCGAGCGTAGTAGTAGCAGTGAGATTAAGTTAGCAGGGATGCGGTGGCCGCAGATGGCAAGGGAAAGGTTTAATAGGAGACACACGGGAGAGGCCTCTGCACTGCACTGGGCGTTAACAGGCTGATGGTGACGAATCATTCTACCACATTTCATTGGACCATTTTCAGTCTTCAGATCTTTGGCAAAGTTTAACAACATTTGCGCTCTTTACCATATAGTAGATTCTGCTGTGCGGTGTAATAACGAAAACTTACTGCCGTGAAGTCACTCAAGTGATAGGCACAAGGCGGTGAGGATCGTACAAGCAGAAAGAAGTGATGCTCGATGCACAAGAAATAAATCTGAAGAACCCATCATGTGAACAATTAACTAGCCCATGGTGTTTGATTTGGTTTGGTTTGGTTTGGTTTATGGGGTTTAACGTCCCAAAGCGACTAAGGCTATGAGAGACGCCGTAGTGGAGGGCTCCGGAAATTTCGACCACCTGGGGTTCTTTAACGTGGTTGGTTGGTTGGTTTATGGGGTTAAACGTCCCAAAGCGACTAAGGCTATGAAAGACGCCGTAGTGGAGGGCTCCAGAAACTTAGACCACCTGGGGTTCTTTAACGTGCACTGGCATCGCACAGTACACGGGCCTCTGGAGTTTGTCCTCCAAAGAAATTCAACCGCCGCGACAGGGATCGAACCCGCGTCTTTCGGGTCATGAGCCGAGCACCATAACCACTGAGCCACCGCGGCGGCGGTTCTTAAACGTGCGCTGGCATCGCAGAGTACACGTCCTTCTACAATTTCACCTCCATCGAAATTCGTCCGCCGCGGCCGGGATCGAACCCGCGTCTTTCGAGTGAGATGTGTTTCTTCGGATTCATCTCTAGTGCATGGAACGTCACTGAAGTGGTTCGCTTCGCCACATCCGTGCATCCTCTCGATTACATCAACAGCCATTAGCGTGCAAATAGATGTCATGCTTCTCTCACGAGTCTGCACATTATTATGCAAGATGCATGCGGTCGAATCCGCAACCGTGACTGTATCTCCATGGTGGTGCAATTCATTTTCCTCGAAATCATAACGCTCAACTGTTGACAACAAACGGAGTCGGCGAATAGGCGAGGCTGCAAGGGATAGTGACATTAGGTGAGCATCCTTTATATTTGTTCACAATTCCAGTTCTTGAAAATCATTTAGCCCAGCACTACACGAGCTCGAAACCGATCGGAACAATCGCGAAGTGGGTCACGCCAATCATAGTAAATCGGTTAGTTTTTAAGTATTCGTCCTTTAAGATTTATTCCACTTTGATGAGAAATGCACTGTTCTAACGCGATAGAATTAAGTCCCCGTTCCGCAGAAAATTCGGCGTCGTCACCGTCGTCGTCGGCGTTGAGGGAAAAATCGACCCGAGGTCGGGTGGCTCACGTGACCCAGCCTATGGGCAACCTGGGGCACAAGATTCTCCTCTCCCTCGCGCAACCCACCATGGTCGCAAAATGGGCCGGACACATCACCTTGTCACCTCGTGGTTTACGGGGGTTTAACGTCCCAAAGCGACTCAGGCTATGAGGGACGCCTTAGTGAAGGGCTCCGGAAATTTCGACCACCCGGGGTTCTTTACGTGCACTGACATCGCACAGCACACGGGCCTCTTGAATTTCGCCTCCATCGAAATTGGACCGCCTCGGCCGGGATGGAACCCGCGTCTTTCGTGTCAGCAGCCGAGCACCATAACCACTGAACCACCGCGGCGGCGAAACGCTAAATATTACACAATTAATGGAAAAACTTAAGCTTATAAGGCACACGTGCAATCAGCCTAAAAGGAAATGAAATTATAAAAAAAATTTGGGGGGATTTACGGCGGAAACCTTGTCTACAAACATGCACAGTCTTCTGCAGTCTTGTAAGACAGCTTCTACGATATTTAGTCTAACGATCCACGCCATCTTCAAAGCACGCCCGAGAGCAACAAGCTATCCAGCCGCAACACCATCCGGTGCAGCTGTTTTTGTTGCGGAAGGAACACTACGCTAGATGCGAGGCATTTCGCGGAGCCCCTGAGAGCCCCAACTGCGCCTGCGCGAGGAGCGAGTGACGTCAGAGCAGCGCGGAGCCGCCGCCGACTCCTCCGCTGCGCGGGTGACTCGGAGGTGCCGTCGCCGGTGCGCCAGCAGTGCATTTTGCAGGAGGAGTGACGTCACACGGCGCACAGCTGCTGTGCTGGGGCCACTGCCAGCTCCTCCGCTACGCGGGTGACTCAGAGGTGCCGCTGCGATTTCTGCGCCATTGCTTAAGCAATTCTACTCGGGATGGTCATTGGTCAAACCACAGCCAATTTTTCTTTTGAAGAAGTCCATTCCTACCCATTTGGGAATCGATAACACTTGCTCTTATGAGTTTGACAAATGCCGTCCCTGTAAATCACTCGTAAATCAATCATTCATAAGCACTGCCAGTGCTTGCACTTCTGCAGAGCTGAACAGTGAAAAATATACATTATTTATGTTCTTTATTTCCTTCCCGCCTTGTATTCATGGTGAAATTGGAGCACGACAACCAATTGGCTAAGAAACACTGTATCTGAGAGCAAAGAGCGAAGTCGCTTTAACGAGGGAACGTAGTATAGAACTTTCTCTGCGGCTCCGGTTCTTGGATGCTTTTCAAAAAGAAGAAAAGCGAAGCATTAATAGAGTGGCAGGGAAAATAACAGAATATTATCAAAGAACGTTGTTTTTTTTTTGCCGTCGTGTGAGTGATGTGAAAAATTGCGACTCTGAAAAAGTGTTCTCAGCAATTTTCCCGATGGGCCCCCACCAAGTAAAGTAGCAAAAAATTCAATCACGCTGCCACAAAAGAATTCAGCTACTTCGTTGCAAGTTTTTCAACAATTTACAAAAATGGTCAGTCGGTGGTATTTTCCTGCTCGAAACGAGAATGGCTTACTTTCAAGAAAAGCAGGAAGTGACGGCTAGATGCCTAAAAGGTATACTGTTCACTAATCTGCTGTCAACACCATTTCACAATCAAGAGAGCATGAACGAGGCGCCGATTTTAAATGCCAGAAGTTCATGGCCTGCTTGTTCAAGAAACGAAGTTTTAAGAAGAAACATGCGCAGGCATGAAAACCGAAAAGTCGACCTTTTAGGTAGCGGTAATCCCTCCCACAGAGATAGCAAAGGCACCGTTGAACTACAAATGAAAAATGAATGATTCCCAAAAGTTGCGTCTCTTTTGTAATGTACAGTTTGACCTATGGGAGAGATCTTAAATAGTGCGCAGGCTCTTTCTAGCAAAGAAGATTATGAAGGTGAAACACTGCAAGAACACGGGAGCGAGACGGTCATAGGAGCTCGGATTACAGGCTAGCCAATTAGGTGCAAGCAGATTTTTGAAGGCTACAATCAGAACAGTACAAAACAAACAGCTCTACAATCAGGTGCAAGCAGATTTTTGAAGGCTACAATCGGAAGAGTACAAAACAAACACCTCTCCAATCAGGTGCCAGCAGATTTTTGAAGGCTACAATCGGAAGAGTACAAAGCAAACAGCTCTCCAATCAGGTTCAAGCCGATTTTTGAAGGCTACAATCGGAAGAGTACAAAACAAACACCTCTCCAATCAGGTGCAAGCAGACTTTTGAAGGCTACAATCGGAAGAGTACAAAACAAACAGCTCTCCAATCAGGTGCAACCAGATTTTTGAAGACTACAATCGGAAGAGTACAAAACAAACCTCTCCAATCAGGTGCAAGCAAATTTTTGAAGACTACAATCGGAAGAGTACAAAACAAACAGCTCTCCAATCAGGTGCAAGCAAATTTTTGAAGGCTACAATCGGAAGAGTACAAAACAAACACCTCTCCAATCAGGTGCAAGCAGATTTTTGCAGGCTACAATCGGAAGAGTACAAAACAAACAGCTCTCCAATTAGGTGCAACCTGATTTTTGAAGGCTACAAACGGAAGAGTACAAAACAAACACCTCTCCAATCAGGTGCAAGCAGATTTTTGAAGGCTACAATCGGAAGAATACAAAATAAACAGCTCTCCAATCAGGTGCAAGCAGATTTTTGAAGGCTACAATCAGAAGAGTACAAAACAAACACCTCTCCAATCAGGTGCAAGCAGATTTTTGAAGGCTCCAATCGGAAGAGTAGAAAACAAACAGCTCTCCAATCAGATGCAAGCAGATTTTTGAACGCTACAATCGGAAGAGTACAAAACAAACACCTCTCCAATCATGTGCAAGCAGATTTTCGAAGGCTACGATCGGAAGAGTACAAAACAAACAGCTGTCCAATCAGGTGCAAGCAGATTTTTGAAGGCTACAATCGGAAGAGTACAAAACAAACACCTCTCCAATCAGGTGCAAGCAGATTTTTGGAGGCTACATTCGGAAGAGTACAAAACAAACAGCTCTCCAATCAGGTGCAAGCAAATTTTTGAAGGCTACAATCGGAAGAGTACAAAACAAACACCTCTCCAATCAGGTGCAAGCAGACTTTTGAAGGCTACAATCGGAAGAGTACAAAACAAACACCTCTCCAATCAGGTGCAAGCAGACTTTTGAAGGCTACAATCGGAAGAGTACAAAACAAACAGCTCTCCAATCAGGTGCAACCAGATTTTTGAAGGCTACAATCGGAAGAGTACAAAACAAACACCTCTCCAATCAGGTGCAAGCAGATTTTTGCAGGCTACAATCGGAAGAGTACAAAACAAACAGCTCTCCAATCAGGTGCAACCTGATTTTTGAAGGCTACAAACGGAAGAGTACAAAACAAACACGTCTCCAATCAGGTGCAAGCAGATTTTTGAAGGCTACAATCGGAAGAATACAAAATAAACAGCTCTCCAATCAGGTGCAAGCAGATTTTTGAAGGCTACAATCAGAAGAGTACAAAACAAACACCTCTCCAATCAGGTGCAAGCAGATTTTTGAAGGCTCCAATCGGAAGAGTACAAAACAAACAGCTCTCCAATCAGGTGCAAGCAAATTTTTGAAGGCTACAATCGGAAGAGTACAAAACAAACACCTCTCCAATCAGGTGCAAGCAGATTTTTGCAGGCTACAATCGGAAGAGTACAAAACAAACAGCTCTCCAATCAGGTGCAACCTGATTTTTGAAGGCTACAATCGGAAGAGTACAAAACAAACACTTCTCCAATCAGGTGCAAGCAGATTTTTGGAGGCTACAATCGGAAGAGTACAAAACAAACAGCTCTCCAATCAGATGCAAGAAAATTTTTGAAGGCTACAATCGGAAGAGTACAAAACAAACACCTCTCCAATCAGGTGCAAGCAGACTTTTGAAGGCTACAATCGAAAGAGTACAAAACAAACACCTCTCCAATCAGGTGCAAGCAGACTTTTGAAGGCTACAATCGGAAGAGTACAAAACAAACAGCTCTCCAATCAGGTGCAACCAGATTTTTGAAGGCTACAATCGGAAGAGTACAAAACAAACACCTCTCCAATCAGGTGCAAGCAAATTTTTGAAGACTACAATCGGAAGAGTACAAAACAAACAGCTCTCCAATCAGGTGCAAGCAAATTTTTGAAGGCTACAATCGGAAGAGTACAAAATAAACACCTCTCCAATCAGGTGCAAGCAGATTTTTGCAGGCTACAATCGGAAGAGTACAAAACAAACAGCTCTCCAATCAGGTGCAACCTGATTTTTGAAGGCTACAAACGGAAGAGTACAAAACAAACACCTCTCCAATCAGGTGCAAGCAGATTTTTGAAGGCTACAGTCGGAAGAATACAAAATAAACAGCTCTCCAATCAGGTGCAAGCAGATTTTTGAAGGCTACAATCAAAAGAGTACAAAACAAACACCTCTCCAATCAGGCGCAAGCAGATTTTTGAAGGCTCCAATCGGAAGAGTAGAAAACAAACAGCTCTCCAATCAGATGCAAGCAGATTTTTGAACGCTACAATCGGAAGAGTACAAAACAAACACCTCTCCAATCATGTGCAAGCAGATTTTCGAAGGCTACGATCGGAAGAGTACAAAACAAACAGCTCTCCAATCAGGTGCAAGCAGATTTTTGAAGGCTAAAATCGGAAGAGTACAAAACAAACACCTCTCCAATCAGGTGCAAGCAGATTTTTGAAGGCTACAATCGGAAGAGTAGAAAAACACCTCTCCAATAAGGTGCAAGCAGATTTTTGAAGGCTACAATCGGAAGAGAACAAACAAAACAAACACCTCTGAATATGCCACAAAGCTGGCCGGCTCTGCTATGAAACATGAAATCTGCGACCGACAGCCTTACATCACCCCCAACTGTGGTTCAGGAGCAATTAAACGCCGTTGAAACTGCGCTCCACTCAGGTAAAAAAAATTCCGGTTGCCTGGGGCTGCCCACAGACCTGTGCATAGGAGAGCATTCATGCAACATGTCCTACAAAAAAAATTAGGGATTTAAAAGAAACTGAGCCAATCCTTACGCGTTTCCATCTACAGATTACAGTTCGAATCATCACCCGTCTCCACAGTGTAAGCACCTAAGACCTGTGGAAAACCTCCGACTGCATTTGCATTCATGAAAAGCAGGGCTGTACTGGAATACGAGTTTACCTTCTGAACCCAACAGACATGACAGCGCATGCTGGCGAGTCATATTCTTCAAAAGTTCTATAAGAGGCGCCCGTGTGCTGTGCGATGTCGGTGCACATTAAAGATCCCCAGGTGGTCGAAATTATTCCGGAGACCTCCACTACGGCACCTCTCTCTCTTCTTTCACTCCCTTCTTTATCCCCTCCCTTACGGCGCGGTTCAGGGGTTCGCTGAGATATGTGAGACCGATACTGCGCTATTTCCTTTCCTCAAAACCCAACTTTTATTGCGAAACCAATACTACGCTAGGTTTTGAGCCTTCAGCGTGGTCCCGGCGGTAGTCACATTTCACCTTTAGACGGCCTCCAGTTTGATGACGCGTGGAGGCGCTCGCGTCCGTGACGTCATACCGAGGTGAAATCTGAGCTACCAAGTCTGGTCATCGGCGCGGTCCCAGCGGTAGCCACGAAGCGCCGCAGTTCCCCAGGAAGTGAGAGAGGGTACTGCGTTGATCTGGAGGAAAGGAAAGGCGCCTTACCAACTCAGTGGTTTACTGGACACCTCAATAACACTTTAGGCTAATTCCGACGTTCCGTGCAGCACTCAGGATTTCGCCTTTCACAACTTTAGTCGCTAAAGTTGCTCGTAATTTGCTTTCGCAATCTTCCGGGCTTAACCGAGCTAAGCCTCTGCCAATTTTTTTATATCTATTAAACACTGCTGCGGTATCGTGTTCCAAGAAGTCATAAAAATGAAAAGATCAAGGTTATATGCGAAATTCACGTTAACTGTCTCACTAAGGACGCCCCGATAGTGACTGCGCCCGCTACACTCACCTGCCACTGTAGCCGCCGGGCCGAAAGTGGCGGTAATCGTCACGCCCTGCGAAGGTTGCACAGGGAAGGCAGTGGAGGGCTCCGCCGAATTGCGCACCACTTCCCGACGACGGTCAGCCACGGGTGTGCCATCAAGAGCTGGTAGGAACTCCTGCATTTCACCCCAAGTCACGTGACCTCGTGCCGTCATCATAATCAGTCCACCGGACTGCGAACAAGTTGCTTACTGCGGCAGGTGGCAGTTAACATGCATGTCGCGAGGGGCTGCTCGAGAGGAGCAGCCAGGGTCTTCACAAGCTCAACCGACCGCAGGGACCTATGAATGTAAAGTACGGAATGACCAGTTTCGTATATATGGGCGTTAACCATTAACGATATCCAGCTCCGCCTTAAGGGTATGGCGCGCTTACGTCCTACGTCACGGGCGCCGTCGTGGATCGGAACCAGCGCCAGACCCCGCTTCGATATCCTAGATTACACCCTTGCCGCTGTGATGCGGAAGCATACAGCGTGCCAGTGGCCTTTCATCGTTCGGCGACTCTTCACGGGGCGAGGGGGGACTGCAACAATCTATCTATGTTTTAATGCGTTAAACTGTTCCCAAAAACATGCACCCTGTGCACCCCAAGGATAGGAGGACATCCAGGGCACTGGCTCTCAATCGGAAATATAAGCACCCTCAGGTGTCGTCTACTTCAAATGCGGCTGAGTATCCAGCTCCCGACAGAGCATTTGCAGTCGCAGAGATTACGCGTGAACACGGCCCACAGTCCTCTCAGCCTACATCCGTGCACGTACATCCGCAATGGCTGAAGAGACAGCCATCGCTTTAGCCATTACAGATGCACCCGAGGATGTTATCATTAGCGACTTCGAGGCTGCCATACACAATTTCACTCGGGGTATAATTGCATAGTTCACTCTCAATATTCTTAATGAGACCTCTTCTTCCCCAGATAGGGTCAATAAATTTATTCTGATGGCGGCAAACTCTGGCAACGCTGGAAACGATGCCGTTCACCAGACACCTCGAGGTTTAGTCTGCCGGTCGGTGACAACCTCCGCTCGTGGGACAGCCAAGGATAGCCTAATGGTTTATTGGTTTATTGGGGCTTAACGTCCCAAAGCAACCCAGGCTATTAGAGACGCCGTAGTGAAGGGCTCCGGAAATTTCGACCGTCTGGGGTTCTTTAACGTGCACTCACATCGCACAGAACACGGGCCTCTAGAATTTCGCCTTGAGCCTTGATCGAAATTCAGTCGCCGCGGCTAATCCTCTCATTTGATGATCTAATCCACACCTTCAACTAAGGAAATTTCAGCTCCCGTACAAAATCTTATTAAAGAGAAGGAAATCACCTTAAGGAGACTTCAAACTCCTTTCGTAGCCCGGTACTTTTCTCCCATATGTTCCCCAATCAGTTTTCTCCCCAATGCATCCTCTGCGATGAGAGAGCTCCCTCAACTTGTACCCCCCCCCCCCCCGCCCCTTCAGAATTAGGGGACATCCCTATTCCAGACGACTGGGAGACCCTGCTGCGCAGCTTCGACCCGCACATACAAGAACGGATCCTTAAGTGCGCCTATGAGGCTGCGAGTAGGCTTGATCAGCTGGCCATCTAGTAGGGCGATAACTATCCCGACTATAAATAAAGGTTTCTTCTCCTGCTCTTCCGTCTCGTAGAGCGTTACCAGTCTAGTTCTCTCTGCGAAAATCCGTGGCCTGTATGCCAGCACAGGCGATGATGCGATGCTATGCTACAAGTCTACTTTAGCTGTATAGTTTCGATATTCGCTTTTACACTGGTCACCTCCTTCCCAGTGCAGTCTTTGAATTTCCTTTTGCCCTCGATTTGTCGTTCCGCCACTGCTTGAGCTTCTTCTGCCACTGCAGGCTTCTGCGGACGGGAGGAGGATTACTGAGGGTCACCCGGAGAAGAAATCTTCCGGCCCCTGAGGGCGCCCCCTATACACCCACGCATGCACGGACACCGCTGTTTTGTGGCCGGAAGAGGACCGTTAACGCAGTAGAACAGAAAAATATATCATGGCACAAGCTCCCACTCTCATGCAGAGTTGTCCATCAATACCCAATTCTGTACAAAAGCATTTAAGAGCGAGAAAATGAGTTTTCGACCGCAAGTTTTTCGTATGTTGTAAGTTTTCGCCATAACGATTTTACTTCCGTGTGTCTGCAGTCTCGCATTTTTTTTGCTATTAACCGTTTCTGCTATCCCATTGGTTTTGTATTGCAGCCTTAACTGCTCGATTCAAGCGATGGAAATACCTTAAAAGAAAGATTTTGCTACGTATTCGAAAAATGCACCCGTATACCATGAATATTTCTATATCAGTGCCTTACGTATTCGAAGAATGCACCCGTATACCATGAATATTTCTATACCAGTGCCTTACAGTTTTCCGATGTTAAAAATTTCTGTCCAGGAATGTTCGACATGGAAGCGACAAGGGCACACGCTAGCTGGATATCGAAGCGGCGGTTCCGAACTACGTACGGCGCACATAAGGTGGGAGTGAGGGTACAGAGATGACTGCGAAGGAAGAAAGGTAAGGCACGCTCCGTTAGGCGGCCGAGAACGTATTTCTGCCCCTTTTTTTCCTAAGTCCCGCAAAATTCCGCTCGTAACAGTACCTACTCAAATGGCTGACTACGTGTTTGGTTAGATTTATGGAGTAACGTCCCAAAGCGATTCAGACTATAAAGGACTCCGTAGTAGAAGCCTCCGGATAGTAAATCTAGCTCACCTTAGGAGAATACTCAGATGAAAATATGATCGATTTGCGTAGTTCAGCAAAATGCGAATTAGTTATGCTAGGCGGTCAGTTTAAAGGCGAGAGCCTTTAATGGCTCATTGACGCCATCAGTGATGTAATATACCGTAACCAGAAATCACTGAATTCATTGTAATGTAGTCGAAATCATTAATTACAAATTAGCCATTAATTAGTACTATTAACTAGTATTTAATTACTGAGCCGCCACGATGGCTCAGTGGTTACGGCGCTCGGCGGCTGACCCGAAAACGTGGGTTCGATCCCGGCCGCGGCGGCTGAATTTCTTGAAGGCAAAATTCTAGAAGCCCGTGTGCTGCGCGATGTCAGTGCACGTTAAAGAACCCCAGGTGGTCGAAATTTCAGGAGCCCTTCACTACGGCGTCTCTCATAGCCTTAGTCGCTTTGGGACGTTAAACCCCAATAATCCAAACCAATAAACCTAACTATTTAATTACTTATTAATAATTAGACGTGCATTAGAAATAATTAGTAAATCATTGATTGATAATAATTAGTAATTCGTAGCTGACTAGTATTCAGCAATTAGTAATTTAGTAATCAGTCAGTAATTGGTAGTTACATCACCATATCTTTAGTGGCGCTTGCGTCGCTCCTTACTGCGCATGCGCTTTATTTATTTATTTCGTGTACCCTCAGGGCCAGAGGCATTATAGAGGGGTGGCGCCTTGGTGGCGCCACCGTCGCGTGCCGCTGTCATTCCAGCCGAGTCAGAAGACTCCTTTCGTTCGCAAACAGCATTCAATCAACAACAGAAGGAGCCAAAGTGGCGCACAAAGGCTTTCGCCTCCAGCAATTTAGATCGTCGAAGTGCTCTTTCAATTTTCACTTCTGTCCCAGTGTTCAGATCCAGCGTTCACGGATCGGAGTTGTTCGGATATCGATAAGGGGTTGATGTCCGTATATGCGGAACTGGTCATCCTACTAGAATCATAGATCCCTAGTAGTCCTCCTACATCTCCTGGCGCAATGATGCGGCGGTCAAGCGACGCGCCACTGCTCTTCTATGGCAACTGCTGCCATCGGCGGGACTTGGGTTGTCTGGATTGGATTGATATCCAGGTTGCTCTTGCAGAGCAGCCTCTCATGATTAAGTGAGCGGCCGCCTCACGCGGTGGTCAGGCTGCTCACCTGCCTGCCACAAAAACAGACTTCAGACAAACAGGCAGACGGACCGATAATCACACAACGGCTAAATTCTGGGTACAGCCACTATAAATGCTCGCGCACTAAAAAAAAACCACGGCTTACACTACCGGAGCCGTCATTCGCCGTCGGTGCTTTCGGGAGCAGCCCTCATCTTCTACATCGCCACATAGTCAAAGCTGCCGCATGGCATAGTAGGGATGAGCATGACGCATACTCACTCGTCTCGACCTCCGGAAAAAAGCAGACCAGAGGGCCAAGCTGTCCCAGATGCTTTCTTCTGTCAGTAATGCCAGTCCATATCCACTGCAGGATCGACTGCATTGCGTTCATATCCCTCGCTGTGCGCAGGTGATCTTGAAGTATTACTCTCCGTGTCTCCTGAGCGGTCAGAGTGTTGAAATCGTCGTCGTTATTCGACACCTGGGCAAAGAGGAGAAAAGCTAGCTTCATCTAAACGGCACAATTATGTCATAGGAGAAAATCGTCCGCTACATGCGGTGTCTGATGTCCTACGGATGCAATGGAGAAACGGATAACTCGGGGATGGCATGCCGTCTGCGAGCAGCTCTGCTCAATTCGGAACAAAAGTTACAATTTGGTACAAAACAGCACTGGTGTGGCGTGAAATCCGAATTCGCTGGTTTCACGACCAGGTCCTCAGTACTTCGAGGTTTCGTGGTGGGCACAGCGTCCATCCCCCCACACAGAAAAACCAAGTAAGCCAGGTATTGGGAGACAGGCAGACTGGTCCAACGGACCCCATAGGAATAGCTGGATCGTGGAAACTCTGCACGGAGAATGTGGCATCGCGTAGATCCCGAGCTAGTTGAGAGAAAACTGACGCCAACCAATGTTTTAATTTTGCCCACCGTTTCGGGACCAACTCGGTCACTTTTTCAGGGGCGACTAAAGTGTGCCAGCAGCAGCGGGGTGCTTCCTTCGCACTCACTTTGTTAGCACGTGGCGGAGTCCACTAACGTACGCAGAGGGGAGCGGTCCTGGAGTTTATTCATCGCTGCTTTTGTGAGCCGGATGTGCCATGACTCCAGATGTCGCCTCTTTCACAGGTTTGGCTCCACGGGACGCTCACCTCCTCGAAGGCTACTGGGTGGTCGGCGCGCTGGCAGTGTTCTGCGAGGGGGTTGGATTCCGAATTCATTCCGAATTCTTACCATGAGCAAAAGACCTTGTCGTTTACAAAATCCGGTGCTCCAAGTGCCCGGCTTCATACTTCGCCGAAACAAAAAATCTCCATCAAAGAATAATGGAACACAAAAATGACATTTGGCTAATGAATTCGGAATCTAACCCCCTCGCCGAACACTGCGAGCGCGCCGACCACCCAAATCACCCAATAGCATTCGAGGAGGTCAGTGTCTTGGCCGGCTCAGATGATGTTTTCGTTCAGATCCCGAGCTCATTAGTAATCGTCGTCACGCGCAGGAGCACTCAAGTTCATCAATCATACGAGACTGACGCGTACCGGAGAATAGAGCATAGCGCATACAATGCATATATTGTGATTCCCGGATATACGTATCCATCTTGTTCCACATAATCTTTCGGCTTGGTTTGGTTTGGTCTGGTTTATTGGGGTTTAACGTCCCAAAGCAACTCAGGCTATGAGGGACGCCGTAGTGAAAGGCTCCGGAAATTTCGACCACCTGGGGTTCTTTAACGTGCACTGACATCCCACAGTACACGGCCCTCTAGAATTTCGCCTTCATCGAAATTCGGCCGCCGCGACCGGGATCGAACCCGCGCCTGTCATGTCAGAAGCCGAGCACCGTAACCACTGAGCCACCACGGCGGGGCACATTATCTTTCCATTAATCAGATTGCGTCCAGTAAAGAACAACGGACTATTTCTCTGATCTCCACAGAGCAGTACATGAAACGATCCGCGGTCGCCAGCCATTGCACATTTCCTAGTCTCATACCTAGTCTCATACCTAGTTTCATACCTAGTTTCATATCTAGTCTCATAGAGATCTATTTCTTAAGTCTCTAGTTTCCTAGCCTTTCCTAGTCACATAGAGTTATCCAGGATGTCCTGATGCTAAGTAAGGGGTATGTGAGCGAATATGTGAGCACGTGTTCGCTATAGCGGAGAAGCCGACGGCACAGATGTCGCTTTCACTTTGTTAGCGCAATGAATACAAGAATGTAGCAAAGCCCAAAGATACCGATGAAGTGCCTTATATTTACGTTGTTTCTAAAGCCTCGGAAATATTACCTTCACGCCGAGCAGTAACCAACCTACCATCATAGCGGTGTATTCCCCCTTCCGCCTGTATAAAGTCGTCGAGGTCCACCAGAGCCCTGTTTGAGAGAGAAAAAAAAACGAATTGTGGCTCAGATAGCGATCGACGCAACGGCAAAGGCGTATTAAGAAATCACGCCTGCGAAACGGGATGCTGCTTCTCATTCTGCACATTGTGCTAATTGGAGGTACCGCCAGTATAATAAGCCATCGAAAAGGGGCTGTGAGAGTTTGTCATCACATGATTTTACTGCAAGCAGTAGAGCTGACAAACGCTAAACACAAGGTTTTAGAATGCAGTTCCCATCGATTTACCCTTAAATCCCTTGTAATTTTATAGAAGCTGTCTTTTTGTTCTTTGTCTGCTTTAAACTTCATATTATCCATGCCCTTATCCTTGTGATAGAGCTCACCTTACGAGAATAGTTACGATGAAAAATACGATGGTCGAGTTGCGTAGTTAGGCAAAATGCGAATTATATGCGCTAGCAGGTGGGTTTTCGCTTCGATCCCGGTGTTCAGATCCACTGTTCACGGATGGGAGTTGTTCGGTCAGCGATAACGGGTTAATGTCCGCATATGCGGAATTGGCCATTCTCTACATTCGTAGATCCCTGGGAGTCTTCGTACCATTCCTGGAGGAGTGGTGCCGCGGTCAAGCGATGCGCCACTGCCCTTCTACGGCAGGTGCTGGCATCGTTGGGACTTGGATCGCTTGGGTTTGGTTGCGATCTAGGTGGCGCTCCCACAGCAGCCTCTCACGATTAATTGAGCTCCGCCTCACACAGTGGCCAGGCTGCTCACTAGCTTGCCACAAAACTGGCTTAAGGGAAACAGACAGACGGACAGACCGACAGAGACAACGGCTAAATGCGGGGAATGGCCACCATGAGTGCTAGAGCACTAAAAAAACTTCAGGGGCCACTTTGACGACCTAAAATGCGCGAGGCGAAAGCCCTTACACGCAACTTTGGCTGCACGGCCGTTGGCACACAGGAGGCGGCTATGGGGCGACTTGGTTTGGCTAGCCATGACAAATCGGGTCATGCTAACTAGTCATGATTGGTTAACAACGAACTAGTCATGATTGGTTTGGTTTATTGGGGTTTAATGTCCCAAAGCGACTCAGGCTATGAGGGACGCCGTAGTGAAGGGCTCCAGAAATTTCCAGCACCTGGGCTTCTTTAACGTGCACTGACATCGCACAGTACGCGGGCCTCTAGAATTTCTCCTCCAAAGAAATTCTAGCCGCCGCGGCCGGGATCGAACCCGCGTCTTTTGGGTCAGCAGCCGAGCACCATGACGACTGAGCCACCGCGGCAGCGAACTAGTCATGACCATCAGTCATTAGTCATTGTTGGTCGTGACTAACCATGACTTATGACTAACCAGTCATGACTAGTTGTGACTGGTTAATGAATAATTAGTCATTGTTGGTCGTCATTCTTTCATTCTTATGACTAACCAGTCATGACTAGTTGTGACTGGTTAATGAATAATTAGTCATTGTTGGTCGTCATTCTTTCATTCTTTCAAAGTCATTCTTTATATTAACGAGATAGTTCGCGTTGATGCAACGGCACATTATATAATCTATGCTGACGACACAAGTTTATTCTTTTCAGGCAAATCGTGTGTTGATCTAGGTATCCGAGCGAATAGAACGTTGTCCGAGATTAATGCCTGGGCTCAAATTAACTGCCTAAAGCTAAACATTAATAAAACGAAGGCTATTTTATTTCACCCCCGACACACACATGTCCAGCGACCTTCCATTTTTTTAAATAACACTGAAATTGAAGTGGTAAGGAGCTTTAAATCACTGGGCGTGTATTTCTCAGAAAACATGACATGGGATGATCACGTAAACTATATCGTTGGTAAGCTATCCAGGACAGCTGGCGTTATGCGCCGTTACTGCTACAATTTTCCCATACCTGTTAACATGCTCATATATAACTCTTTATTTTCCTCTTTATTAAATTACGCGTTTTCTGTATGGGCAACAACAACAGCTGGAAACATTAGCAAACTTACTGTCTTGCAAAAAAGGGCTTTACGCCTCGCCTGTAAAGTTCCATATCGCTTCCACACAGCAGGCCTATTCAAGAAGTACCACATAATACAAGTTTCATCGATGAACGATCACAGACTGTGCCGCTTATATAAACTCAGTTTAATAAAAAATAATGATGCCATCACTAGCCTAGCAAGGCTAGAGAAAAACATTTCTGCTTATAATGTGCGCCATCCTGAGATGTGCTATGTTCCAAAATGCAGAACCAATTATGGAAATCAAATGATAAAATTTAAATTGCCTACACTTCTGAATCACATGATAAAGGATGCTAACATTGACATATCAGATATAACACCAAAAGAACTGCGTTTATTGTTTGTATAATGTTGTGATATGATTTTCTAGTTCTTCTTGCCTGTTTTATACTAACTTTTTCAACGATGTTGCCATATCCGACTGTGTTCTCTTGCCGCACGCTTCTGTCCTACCCCGTGTGTTGGGGGGTCAGGCCTTTTCAAGCTGTTCACACAGCTTTTCTCCTGTCCTCCTCGCAGCATCTTTTTGTTGTGGAATAAATTTCAATTTCAATTTCAATAATCAGTCATTAGTCATTGTTAGTCATGACTAACCATGACTTATGGCTAACCAGTCATGACCAGTTGTGACTGATTAATGACTAACTAGTCATGACTAACCAATCATGACTAAGTAGTCATGAGTAATGACTAAGTAATGACTACCCAATCATGACTGGTTAGTCATCCCTAGTTAGTCAACCAATCATGACTACTAGTCATGAGTGGTTAATGACTAGTTCAAATGCCAATTGAGTAAATGACTTCAAACGCCAAAGGCCCTGGTTGGATTCTCAGCCTCGACACTTTTCGCCTTGAAACTCCGCAACTTACACTACCGGAACCGCCATTCGGCGTCGGCTCTTTCGGGCGCAGCCATTATCTTCGGCACTGACAACAGTAAAAGCTGCCATATGACGTATTAGGGATGAGCATGACGCATACTCACTCGTCGTGACCTCCGGCAAAAGGAGACCAGAGGCACAAGCTCTGCCGGATGCTTTCTTCTGCCAGTAATGCCAGTCCATAACCACTGCAGGATCGACTGCATTGCGTTCGTATCCCTCGCTGTGTGCAGGTGATCTTGAAGCATTACTCTCCGCATCTCCTCGGAGGTCAGAGTATTGAAATCGTCGTCGTTATTCGACACCTGGGCAAAAGGAAAAAAAAATCTCGCTTCTTCATCTCAAAGACACAATTATGCCGAAGGAGAAAATCGTCAGCTACAAGTGGCGTCTAATGTCTCACGGATGCGATCAACTCTGCCCCCCCCCCCCCCCCCCCTGCAACAAAAACAGCGTTTTGGTACAGAGGAGGACTCGTGTGGCATGAGATACGAATTCGCTGGTTTTTATACAAAGTCCTCAGCAAAAAAGAACTGTTCTCGCTGCGAAAATACAGGAAAAAAAGATTGTCATCGGTCCAGAAGATTTCATGCACTGACGAAATGAAATCCCCGGGAAGTTAAGCGTCCCTTCATGTAAACGTTCTCAGTGGGCATGTTTCTCAGGGGTTATGATTACTGCCATAAAGGTGGGATTCCATTTTGTCACATAAGATGTTTTCATAACTCATTCATTGATACCTAGAACTTGTGTCAGCTTGAATCACCTTCCCCATGACATCCCATGACATCCCTTCTTTTATACCAAATAACGCATTTCATAAACCCATTTTTTTCTGAATGTGCATATGATTTTCACTGTGCTCTTACTGTATGAACAAATTGTTTTAATGCATCCCCGCTGCAAATACAAAGGTCATTTTCTTCCTTGTGTTTTTCGCCTATTTCTGTGTACAAGTACTTTCCTTTCACTTTTAGTTGTTGTTTACATTGTATTTTTATATGTATCCCCACTATTCTCTGTAATGCCCTCAGGTCCTGAGGGTACAAAAATGAATTCCTAGGGAGTTTGTAGCAAGCGACGTCACTAGAAATAGAATGGGTAATGTTGGTTGTAGAGCTAATCCTTCGCAGGAGGCTTGCCCGCGAGACAAACTCCAGATGCAGCCCCTGAAGCCTTTTATGCGCGGATTTCATCGATTACGATTGTCCTTCTGCCGCACTGTTCGGCCGCTGCCGTCTGCCAGGGCCCATCCGGTCCCTCTGCCCTGCCCGATGAGGTTCTTACCTGATCTAGTTCTCAAGTACCTAGCTGCATCTTCAGCGACAGCACTGTCGCCTTCTTAACGGCAAGGTGGTGTTAGGCGCCGATGCATGCGTCGCCAGAAAGGTTCTCCTTGAGCACCTTTCCGTACAGCTTGCCTAGGCTGTCAATCTGCGTCATCAGAAGGAAGCGAGGCACAATGAAATCAACGCAGTCCAGAAGTTCCCTGCACGATGCGAAACATGTGCGAAAAATCAACTTTACTCCCTTATTACAAATACTCCCTTATACTCAAATACTCCCTTATTACAAATCTACTCCACCTTGGGGGATTCCCCTAAACATTTGACCACCACAGTTCCCACTTCGAGTTATTGATCAATTCGCTCTCGCCCTACGATAAGCTTCCCGTCCCTGTTAGCTCAATTGGTAGAGCGACTGCTCCGGTGTAGCGGTGGTCCCGGGTTCGAACCCCGGACCAGGACGAATTTTTCTTCAACTACGAAGTTTGTGATAAAGTTGTATATAGCTTTCCTTTGTAGCCGTATGGCTGCGCTCGGGTGGATGTCAATGAGTAATTACTCCCTTATTACAAATCTACTCCACCTTGGGGATTCCCCTAAACATCTGACCAAGAAAAAAAAACCCACTCCAAGAATGGCTAAGGAGTCGTGATCACCTTTTGGCTCAATCTGGTAAGGAGTACTTGCTGCTGCTCATTAAAATTAAGAGCCTTCAGGGCTGTGACTTGTACTGTTGCATTAGAGTAAGCTTCTCTGCATCCGAGCTCAGAACGAGCGATTTCAGAGGGCAACATGACTTATCCACTAGGAATGGCACGAAAACTTCGCTGTATTCGCATTAAGACACCGTGCACACCGCAGGCCTGTGTGCCTGCGTGCAATGCCGGAGTGAAGTATTCAGCCGTCGATGTCGAAGTTGTTGTAGTCGGCACCGCGCGTCGGAAGAAACTTATCATGCCAACCGTCTGCCGCACAATGATCCGGATGCTGGCATACGACTCAGCGTTTCGGGCACCTTAAACGTACTAGTCAAATTAGAATACCTTGCAGCAGGAATTTAAACTGGTGACATAATCGGGGGAGGTCTACGGGTGGCCACCAAGATTTAAGAGACAGTTACTGCGTCATTTCCTTTTCTCAAATCCAATTTTCAGTTCCTTGGTTAGGGCACCCCTTTCTCTCTTCTTTCACTCCCACCTTCGATGCCGCCCTCTTAGCATTAAGCCCACGACCGGTGACCCTTCTGGTCACATGGGCATCCCCGGCAATGAGCTGGCTCAGCAGCTTGCCTGCGAAACTATACAGCGGACGCCGGGGATCCCATGGACGAGCCCACCGACGGAGCATGCGGTCAGGGCTTACAAACGCACTGTCGACGAATACTACGCGCAGCAAAAATTGGTTTTAGCTGATTTACCACCTCCACACCCATCCTTATCGATCCGTGAAGCTCGCATTCTTCGCCGAATACAGTTTAATCTCCAGCGTACACCAGCCAAACTTTATCTATACCGGTACACTTCCACACCTCAGTGCCCAAACTGTCCACACACATATGCAGACATATAACACTGCCTTACACAGTGCCACGCAGCCTTCCAGTCCCCCGCCTATCCTTTCCCCCCACCTCCACCCTGGCCCATCTGGCTTGCCTCCCTGGATCTGAGGCTGCAACGTGCCCTGGTCGCCTTGGCCCAGGACGTACTGAAAGCCTAATAGAAAGGATGTTCCAATAAAAATGTCACACCTTCCCGCCTTTCCTTATGGCACGGTTCTTGAGTTGCATAAATTATAGCCCTGTTATCCCGACGTCTTTTAAGACCGCGTTTAGTAGGAGCTAGAGACAGTGTCAGCGTTGCTGTCACTGTCGTGTCCGTCTGCTGCCGTTTCCCACTCTCATTGGCGTAAGCAACCGAATCACAAGTTACAGGCCCAGTTTTTATGCGAAGCATACTACTTTAGCTACCACTTCAGCCCTTCACCGTGGTTATGCGCCTCCAAATCACGTGATACATGACGTCACACCACGTGACACGATGACGTCACGACAGTGGAGAAACGGGGGCCCACCTCGCGCCGTCGCCGTGGTTGTGCGCCTCCAAATCACGTGATACATGACGTCACACCACGTGACACGATGACGTCACGACAGTGGAGAAACGCGGGCCCACCTCGCGCCGTCGCTGTGGTTGTGCGCCTCCAAATCACGTGATACATGACGTCACACCACGTGACACGATGACGTCACGACAGTGGAGAAACGGGGGCCCACCTCGCGCCGTCGCTGTGGTTGTGCGCCGCCAAATCACGTGATACATGACGTCACACCACGTGACACGATGACTTCACGACAGTGGAGAAACGGCCGGGGGCCCACCTCGCGCCGTCGCTGTGGTTGTGCGCCTCCAAATTACGCGACACGATGAGGCTTCGCATTCTCCAGGCTTAACCAAGTTAAGTCTCAGCCATTTTTTTTCCCCGGGTCTCTCCCCAGACCCTTTACTTGCTGACCAGCAACTAGACCCGTGTAAGCAGCCGCGCGCTGTCGGCGCCGGGCTGGACTCAGTGTTGCCTAAACTGTCGCCAACTCACCTTACATTTTTCCGACAACTCCAACGCCTCATGAACGCCATAGCCCCCGACACGATGACGAAGGGGTGCGTCGGAGGCGTGTTCAATGAGCAGGTGCTCCCAAATCGCTTAGCCGCACCTGGGCTATCGCTGCACTTCGAGAGCAGCTTCCAGCACTAGGAGAACCTGCAGCCTGGGAGGAAGCGAGAGACAGACGGTAGGTTTTAGGACGCCTCGCCGTAAATAGAAGCAAAGTAGATCTGCTTGTCTGCTTTGACACAACATACAATTCTCGATAAAAGAAAGTAAAGAATACCGCGTATACATACATATGCATACACATATTCTTTATTTCTCTCTAAAAGAGAAAAAGGCCCCTAAGCAAAAAGCTCCTTCAGAGTAGCTTGACTAGGCTCGGGGCCCATTACAAGGCAGCAGAGTATACAGAATTCAGACATAATAAAGCACAGGGTCAATTTGAATAAGCACTGCAATTTCTAACGCAAGAGAGACGAAACATGCAAGGTTTTTTTTTTACCAATTAAATCAAATTGAACATGACACGATATGACAGGCAAAAAGAACAATAAATGAAATCATAATCAGACATCTAGAACACAACGCTACTAAATAGTTCTAAGCGACAGACATAAGTACAAAATAAGATGTTCACTATGAGGTAATCGAAATAGGGAGGCAAAATTTTCTGTTCATGAGAAGACACAGTGAGGATGTATAAGCATGTACACAAACAATAGTTAAGTGAAAAAACTGTCATCATCCATACGACTGAGAAAATTTCTCATAAAAACATTTATTTTACAGCCGGCATTCCCACACCACCATTCATTTGAATTAAGTGTGCTAGGAACTAGGAATTGCATCATTTGCCTCCTACACTTTGTGCGAGCCTGCGGTACCGGCCATTTGTTTCTTTGACGTGTATATCTGGGTGGGTCTATTTTTTGTAAGGATGCAAGTTTCAGGAGGAATTTACTGCGGTGGGAGGTCGTGGATTTCATAAGAAGTAGGACGTTGTACTCTAACATTTTGCTTACTGGTAGAATACTGTGTAGGATAAATAAAGGTGGTGTATGTGTCATGTAATCGGCGGAGGAAATGATACGGACGACCTATTTCTGCAAGATAAGAATGTGGTTAACATGTGTACGGGCTGCGGTCCCCCAGACTAAGTGGCAGTAGTTAATTTGAGAGTGAAATAATGCATGATGTATCAGTTTCTTATTTGCTACAGGAAGTATACGTCGAACTTCATGCATTTTTCCGGCTCTGCTGCAGAAGTCTCCGAAGCAGTGAATGCGACCACGTGTTAATATGGATGCGCTCACAAGCAGCTCTTCAGTTTACAAGCTATTGTCGTTGCTTGTCCGACGTAGGTTAACAAAAGGCTACGCTAGCCACACATTGTCCGTTATTCCTCCTCGAAGACCCCTCAAGTCTGCCACAAGTTTCGCTAATCGGTTCTCAAAGATGAGACTCGGATTTTGCTAGCTGACGTACGAGTACGTCGTAAAACGTACTAGCCGACGTACAACGTACGAAGGAATTGACAGCAATAGACGAACGGCACGAACCAAACTAAACTCCGTAAATCGAGCCTATATTCTCAGAAAGTTAACTGTCGAGAAAACAATTTTAATGCGCCAAAACTTAAGCACAGCATTGGTCCAAATTCATCATGCCAAACAGTTTGCTTTCCAGTCGCGTATCAGGCACCCTATGGCACCTCTGATATTCTCTAACGATCAAAAGAATTCACCCTTAATTCAGAGAGATTTTGGTCTTTTAACTGCACCGCAAGTCTTCAGGTGCCCGCCTCAAATAAAAAACGTTTGGCTTAGACATTATACCAACGCTGTACACTTCTCATTTGTCGCATTCATGTCTCTTCGAAGAGATTTTAATTCGTCTGAGAGATCAAAGTAAAAATAACAATTAATGAAGGGGAGGAAGAGTACCAGAGACAAAGGCAGCAACGACGAAAGAGTGTTACAATTCTTGTTGGAAGAAGGAAGCAGAGACGCAACTGCACGTCAAAGCCACTCACAACCAACTGCGTGCTTTATTGCTTCCGCCAGAAATCAAGGCTGCCCCCAGGCTGTTCCCTGACGCACACCCGCAAGCTTCTATTCTGCCTGTAGGGGGTGCTATAGGAAGCTTTAACTGAAACTGAAATGGCGCAGTATCTGTCTCACACGTCTCGGTGGACACCTGAACCACTCCCTAAGGAAGGGAGGAAGGTGGGAGTGAAAAGAGAAAAAAAAAGTGCCGTAGTGGAGGGCTCCGAATAATTTCGACTACGATCTTTAACCTGCACTGACATCGCACAGCACCCGGGTGCCTTTTGCGTTCCGCCTCCATCGAAACACGGCCGCCGCGGTCGGGTTCGAACCCGGGTAGTCCTGCTCGGTAAACGAGCGCCTCAACCGCTGAGCCACCACGGCGGGTCAAACACCAAGTGTCGTCTGCAATTTGTGTGTGCTAAGCAATAAGGCCTGCCCTACAATGCATCAACAGAAAGAGAGACAAAGCTAAAGGAGTTGTTAGTGCTCATAATCGAGCACAGGCCTGTTCATAAGGGGGAGGGAGCACAAGTTAATGGCAGCGCCCATTCATGTCTTCTAGGCAGCAAAGAACAATGTGGTACAAAACTGCACACCCCTTCATGTCTATCAGTTAGACCTCTGCCCCCCCCCCCCCCCCCTGATCTGTGTACCATTCCAAACCATCGAGCTGGCATGGCGAAGTGGTTAGCGTGCTCGTCTCGCACTGAGATTCCCCAACTCCACCAGTTTCATACTCGTTTTATTTATTTCACTTGGAGCATCACTATACCATCCCTTTAATTGGTTGCATGGTTACTAGCCAATTAAAAAGCGTGACATTTCCGTCGACACTCCTGCTCACAGCGATGAGGCATTAAAGGCTTCCGCCTTAATATCAAGACCCGGACCCAAACCTCTCGGTAAGTTCGTCCTAGACAGTCATAATTTCCGGAGCCCTCCACTACGGCGCCCCTCACTGCCCGCGTCACGTTGGGACGCTGAACGCCATAAACCATGAACCAGAACTATTAGTGCAGCGTTCTCGCGACGCTTCCGTGAATGCCTTGGCGCAGAGACCATTGCATGCTTCACGTGCACGAGGAACATCGGCCGTGCGGCCACATACCTGTGGCCCCGGTTCCCACTTCTGGCAGCTCCGTCGTCGTGGTCACGTCCCTGGCAGCGAATGCCCGCTGAGCGGCACGCCTCATCTCGCGTAGCTCGGACATCTCGCTGAAGCCGAGCAGTCAGTTGAAAACCGGGACGCCTTGGTGGGTAGGGGACGCGCTTGCCGCCGCTGGCACGCTCGGAGAGATCCGAATGGGAGGACCGGCTCGTGGTGCTGCGGCAGGAAGAACTGGCGTCGGCCGCCCCTGCGTTCCCGTCTCTGACCGCGCCGTCGGCAGGTACGGCCATCGCTGTGGACCTGTGGTCAAAGTACCAGAGTGAGAGCGCGTCTGAGCTGCTTCTGAAGCTTCGGCTGCTGCTGCCCGGTCTGCACGCCCGGTTCGCGCGCGCCGTTGCTGCTGCTGCTGCGGCGGTGTCGCATGCCACATTCGGCCCAGAAGACGCGGGTTCGATCGATCCCGGCCGCGGCGGCGGAATTTCTTTGGAGGAGAAATTCTAGAGGCCCGAGTACTGTGCGATGCCAGTGCACGTTGAAGAACCCCAGGTGGTCGAAATTTCCGGAGCCCTTCACTACGGCGTCTCTCATGGCTTGAGTCGCTCTGGGACGTTAAACCCCATAAACCAAACTAAACCAAGCCACATTCGGAATGCCGCGTTTATTGTTGTTGTTGTTGTTGTTGCCTTGGTGGCATGGCACATACCCACGACGGGGGATTGGCCATGGTACAGAGAGGAGAGCCCAAAGAAGGTGAATTGGTGCCAAGCTAATGGATTAACTTTTGTTGCCAAGCTAATGATTGAACTTTGGGTAAGAATTCCGAGAAATTAAAGATGGAATTATAGATTTAAAAAAATAATGAAAAAAATGGATTGGGAGCAAAAAAAATGGATTGGACCGCGTGCATTACCCGCTCTCCTGCGACGCGACCAGCTTCGTTTTCGTTCGTTAGTGTTAACGAACGATGCACGTGATGGCCAAATTGTGGGCATACGGGAATACCGAAACTGCGAAGGTGAATGCTGTTTTATGGGTGTTTAACATTCCAAAGCAACCAGGCTATGAGGGACGCCGCAGTGAAGGGCTCTGGAAATTTCGACCACCTGCGGTTCTTTAACGTGACTGCCATGGCACAGTACACGTGCCTCTGAAAAAAAAATTGTTCTGAGGAAAGGAAAGGAAATGATGCAGTAACTGCCTCACATATATCAGTGGACACCCGAAACATGCCGTAAGAGAAGGGATAGAGGAGGGAGTAAAAGCCTCACATCGCACAGCACACGGGCGCCTTGCGCTTTTTGCGTTTCGCCGCCATCGAAACGCTGCCTTCGCGGTCGGGTTCGAACCCTGGTACTCCGACCCAGAAGAAGAACACCTTACAACCACTGAGACACCGCGGAGGGTAACTGGAATAAATTCGACCGCCGCGACCGGGATCGAACCCGCGTCTGTCATTGTCATTCTTATCACACTCCTAAAATTCCTTCAACTTATCTGGACTCCAAATCATGACAGCAGCAGTCGACTACATTGTGGAAAGTCTCATGCACAATGCATGAAACCAATTGCGTCCGAAACGCGTTGGCGTAGCTCATGAAGTAAATAAAAGCAGTAGGTCCTCCTTGCGGCCTCGGTACTGTACTGCTACGTTTGCTTTTCCTTTCACTGACTCGTCACTCGAAACGCTTCTCAAGAGAACGCTTGATGGTTCGAGACTCGCGTCCGAAAACGCAGCCTGAAACTTGCGAACGAGCATTACTGAAACGCTTGCTCCTGTGAATCTCCATCGTTGTCGCCTTTCCGAAGAGGCCCACGGTGATCTGGAACGCCGTAAATTCTAGTGGCCCGCGTACTGTGCGATGACAGTGCACGTTAAAGAACCCCAGGTGGTCGAAATTTCCTGAGCCCTTCACTACGGCGTCCCTCATAGCCCGAGTCGCTTTAGAAAGTTAAACCCCCATAAACAATAAACCATATCTCGGTTTTGAGAAAAGAGAACGGGCATAGCTAGTTTGTCGGCGGACACTTCAAGCTCGTCGCGAACGCCGACTAAAACACTGAGTTACCAAGCTTTCACCGCCTTTGTGGTGCGCTTGAGGTGTCCACCGACAAAGTGAACTAGCTATACGTATGCCTTTCCTTTTCACTAAACCCAGTCTAATAGCCGCGGTGTAAAACATCTCGGTTTTGAGAAATAGACTAGTTCACTTTGTCTGTGAAAGCCTCAAGCGCACCACGAACGCCGCCTAAAACACTGTTACCGCCGAGAGATGCGTGTTCGATCACGGCCGTGGCGGTCGTATTTCGATGGAGGCGAAATTCTAGAGGCCCGCGTACTCTGCGATGTCAGTGCTCGTAAAAAGACCCAGGTGGTCGAAATTTCCGGAGCCCTTCACTCATAGCGGAGTCGCTTTGGGACGTTAAACCCCCCTAAATAAACCTCTCGGTTTTGATAAAAGGGAAGGCGCATAGCTAGTTTGTCGGTGAACGCCTCAAGCCCGTCGCGAGCGCAGACTAAAACGCTGGGTTACCAAGCTTTGGTTGGTTGGTTTATGAGGTTTAACGTCCCAAAGCGACTCAGGCTATGAGAGACGCCGTAGTGGAGGGCTCCGGAAATTTCGACCACCTGGGGTTCTTTAACGTGCACTGACATCGCACAGTACACGGGCCTCTAGAATTTCTCCTCCAAAGAAATTCAGCCGCCGCGGCCGGGATCGAACCCGCGTCTTTTGGGTCAGCAGCCGAGCACCATAACCACTGAGCCACCGCGGCGGCTTACCAAGCTTTCAGTCGGCTTTCGTGGTGCGCTTGAGGTGTACACTGATAAAGTGAACTAGCTATGCGCTCCTTTTCGCAAAACCCAGTCTGTAGTGTAGCAGCCGCGCTCCCTCACTGTGATGAACGGTGGTAGTGAAAGACGACGACGATCCTTAGGTGTGAAGCTCGCTCGCAGCCCGAACGTTTGGCTGAACCTTTGCTGAACGTTGCAGAGCGACCTAGGTTCTGCTGAGTCACAACCACCATCCTACAAGTTTAATAGTCACGGTGTAAAACACCTATCTCGGTTTTGGGAAAAGGAAATGCCCAGAGCTAGTTCACTTTGTCCGTGAACGCCTCAAGCGCACCACGAACGCCGACTAAAACACTATTACCCCCGAAAGCCGTGGGTTCGATCCCGGCCGCAGCGGTCGAATTTCGATGGAGGCGAAATTCTAGAGGCGCGCGTACTTTCCGATGTCATTGCACGTTAAAGAACCCCAGGTGGTCGAAATTTCTGGAGCCCTTCACTACGGCGTCCCTCATAGCCAGAGTAGCTTTGGAACGTTAAACCCCCATAAACAAACCATCTCTCGGTTTTGATAAAAGGGAAGGTGCATCGCTAGTTTGTCGGCGGACGCCTCAAGCGCGTCGCGAACGCCGACTAAAACACTGAGTTACCAAACTTTCAGTCGGCGTTCGTGGAGCGCTTGAGGTGTCCACGACAAAGTGAATTAGCTATGCGCCTTTCCTTTTCTCTAAACCCAGTCTAATAGTCAGAGTAAAACACCTATCTCGGTTTGAGAAATAGACTAGTGCACTTTGTCTGTGAACGCTTCAAGCGCACTACGAACGCCGTCTAAAACAGTTGCCCCCGAAAGACGCGCGTTCGATCACGACGGCGGCGGTCGTATTTCGATGGAGGCGAAATACTAGGCCCGCGTACTTTGCGATGTCAGTGCACGTTAAAGAACCCCAGGTAGTCGAAATTTCCGGAGCCCTTCACTATGGCGTCCCCCATAGCCAGAGTCGCTTTGGAAGTTAAACCCCCATAAACAAACCATCTCTCGGTTTTGGTAAAAGGGAAGGCGCATAGCTAGTTAGTCGGCAGACGCCTCAAGCGCGTCGCGAACGCCGACTAAAACGCTTGGTTACCAAGCTTTCAGTCGGCGTTCGTGGTGCGCTTGAGGTGTCCACCGATAAAGTGAACTAGTTATGCGCCTTTTCTTTTCGGTTTGGTTTATGGGGTTTAACGTCCCAAAGCGACTAAGGCTATGAGAGACGCCGTAGTGGAGGGCTCCGGAAATTTCGACCGCCTGGGGTTCTTTAACGTGCACTCACATCGCACAGTACACGGGGCCTTTTCTTTTCGCAAAACCCAGTCTAATAGTGACGGTGTAAAACACCTACCTCGGTTTCGGGGAAAGGAAATGCCCAGCGCTAGTTCACTTCGTTGGTGAACGCCTCAAGCGCACCACGAACGCCGACTAAAACACTTACCCCCGAAAGACGCGGGTTCGATCCCGGCCACAGCGGTCGAATTTCGATGGAGGCGAAATTCCAGAGACCTGCGTACTGTGCGATGTCAGTGCACGTTAAAGAACCCCACGTAGTCAAAATTTCCGGAGCCCTTCACTACAGCGTCTGCATAGCCTGAGTCGTTTTGGGACGCCCAACCTCCATAATCCATGAAACACTGTTACCAAACTTTTAGTCGGCGTTCATGGTGCGCTTGACGTGGACCTAGCTATGCTCCTTTTCTTTTCTCAAAACCGAGAGAGGTTTTAGAGTGCCCGGCCCCGGCTTCGGACTGCCATCGCCGAAATCCATAATTGCAGATACAAGTGCCACGCACCAAAAATTCTCTCACCTGTCCCACAAAAGCAGGCCGCCCTTCGTCATCTCCTTCGAAGGCCTCGATGCGTCCGAAAGTCGGTATTTCTCCGCCCTCGTCGCCAACTTGCAACGCTTGTTGGAAGAACGACACAGAAACGCGACTGCACGACAGGGCCGCTCGCAACCAACAGCGCTTTTATTGCTCCCGGCTATAGTATACTCCCGGCAAAGCCAAAGGGTACCCCCCAGGTTTGTCACTGACACACACCCACAAGATTCTGCCTGTAGAGGGTGCTAGGAAGCTGCTAACAGAGCGCTGATGAAAGCATCCGTTTTTTTATGATGATGATGATGATGATGTCCTCAGGCTTAATGGCACATACCCACGGCGTGGGATTGGACAGGGTGCATCGCAGATCCGTTTTTCTTTGAGTGTCTTTGTTCTTTTACTCCCACCTGGCTGCCTTTCCTTGCGGCGTGGTTCAGGTGTCCATTGAGATGTGAGACAGATACTGCTTCATTTACTGTCCTCAAAAACCACCCAACCCAAAGAACACCAACGTCCTAACAGACGGTATGTCAGTCAATATAACGCACTAAGAACGTGTTCATTAACGAGAACACGATGGACACTGAATGCAGAGATGAAGGATTTGTACACATCATGTGTCCGTTACTGGATGCGGAGCGGATTTTTTTTTTGAGTAAACGAAATGACGCAGTAACTGTCTCATTTATCTCGATGGACACCCGAATCACGCCGTAAGGGAAGGAACAAAGGAGGGAGTGAAAGAAGAACGGAGGAAAGAAGTGCAGTATAGTGGAGGCCTCCGGAATTATTTCGACCACCTGGGGATCTTTAACGTGAATGTGTTTTATGGGGTTTAACATCCCAAAGCGACTCAGGC
Organism: Amblyomma mixtum; assembly: GCF_055824585.1. NCBI lineage: Eukaryota > Metazoa > Arthropoda > Arachnida > Ixodida > Ixodidae > Amblyomma > Amblyomma mixtum. The sequence continues at coordinate 53,613,622 of NC_143019.1, forward strand.
TTTGAGGGACGCCGTAGTGAAGTGCTCCGGAACTTTCGACCACCAGGAGTCCTTTAACGTGCTCTCACATCGCACAGTACACGGGCCTCTAGAATTGTGCCTCCATCGAAATACGACTTCGCATGCGAAACGGTCTGAGAGAAGATTTTGGCTGAAAAAAATTTGGCAGAGGCTTAGCTTGGTTAAGCCCGGTAGGTTGCGAAAGCAATAGACCTGGCTGCGCCTGGTTTGCCTGGTGGTGTGTCTTGGTAGTGTTCTTAGTAAAGCTTATTTATGAAAGTTTTGCCCATTTGTTTTACATGGCATTATACTCACCACACGAGGGCCCCCAAGTTCTGGGAGATTTATGCGTGCCTCGGTCGCCAAAACGAGCGGCTGTCGCTAACGAATGATTGTCTAGAAGCTCCCCTCTTCTTTCACTCCCACTTCCTCCCTTCCTGTACGGTGCGGTTCGGGTGTCCACCGAGATGACAGGGAACTTCCTTTACTCAAAAATCGTTGCGTTCAAAGGGAAAGGCATCGCGCCGGACGGGTGGTGGCGTTCCTCCCTTCCTGTGGTTCGGGTGTCCACCGAGATGACAGAGAATTACTGCGCCATGCCTTGCCCTTTGAACGCACCGCTTTTTGAAGAAAGGAAATGGCGCAGTAATTCTGTCATCTTGGTGGACACCCGAACCAACCGCTAGCGCGCTGCGCGCGGAAGGAGCGGGAGTTAGGCCGCGCTTGGTAGCTGCACGCGACGGCGCAAGTTGGAGCCCCGCTCTTGCAGCTGTGACGTCAGACCGCTAAGCGCGCCGCGCGAGGCAGGAGCAGGAGTTCGGCCGCGCTTGGTAGCTGCGGCCTCGCTACGCGACGGCGCGAGTTGGAGCCCCGCTCTTGCAGCTGTGACGTCAGACCGCTAAGCGCGCCGCGCGTGGCAGGAGCAGGAGTAAGGCCGCGCTTGGTAGCTACCGGCCTCGCTACGCGATGGGCTGAAAGTGCAAGCAGTATTTCTTTCGCAATAAAAAAAAATGGCTGAGGCTTAACTTGGTTAAGCCTGGAGAATGCGAAGCATCATCGTGTCGCGTAATTTGGAGGCGCACAACCACAGCGACGGCGCGAGGTGGGCCCCCGTTTCTCCACTGTCGTGACGTCATCGTGTCACGTGGTGTGACGTCATGTATCACGTGATTTGGAGGCGCACAACCACAGCGACGGCGCGAGGTGGTCCCCCGTTTCTGCACTGTCGTGACGTCATCGTGTCACGTGGTGTGACGTCATTTATCACGTGATTTGGAGGCGCACAACCACAGCGACGGCGCGAGGCCCCGTTTCTCTACTGTCGTGACGTCATCGTGTCACGTGGTGTGACGTCATGTATCACGTGATTTGGAGGCGCATAACCACGGTGAAGGGCTGAAGTGGTAGCTAAAGTAGTATGCTTCGCATAAAAAAGGCTTAGCTCTGCTATGCCAGGATATACGAAGCGTGAGCAGTGACGTCACGTGGCTCTGCGCCGGCGGCAGCAGTGGCAGCAGCGGCAGCGGCGAACGCGCGCGGCGAGGCGCGCTACTAGTAGTAGTAGTAGTAGTAGAACTTTATTTTCCTCCGAGGTTGGAGGCTCCCTACTCCCCACCCCTGGCACGCAGGCTCAAGGGGCGGGGGCCGGGGCTTCCGCGACTAAAGAGAGGCGAAGGTACAATGTTTCTTCGCGGCTTCCATTGCCAGGCGGATGACTTGTTGCTGCTCGGCGGGAGACTCGCTTCGCAGCAAGGCCTCCCAGGCATCTCTACTTTTAATGTTCTTCCTGACGCCTGGGGAGTCAGGACATTGCCAGATTATATGATCAAGAGTGCCCCTATCTCCGCAAATTTTGCATTTATCATCAGTTCTATTGTCTGGTCGCGTGAGGAACAACCAGACTGGATTTGGGAAATTCCCAGCTTGCAGGCATCACCAAGCGACAGCCTCTCTGTTGCTTAAAGTTCGGTCCGGTGGTGGCAGAGACCTTCTTCCAACTCTACAGTGCTCGACGATTTCAGCGTATGTTTGCGCGCGCTCTTCCAGTCCCCGACAGTCGGGCGGCTCTACGGTTGCCCGGAAGCAGAGAGCTCGGGCTCTCATGTGCTGCCTCATTGCCTTGGATTCGTGTGCGCGGGCCCAGATAATCGTGATTTTACGGTTTAATTCCGAACTTGCTAAAATTTCGTTTGCCTCTTTCGAGACCCTTCCTCTGCCAAAATTCCAGACAGCCGTTTTGCTGTCGCTGATTATGATGTGCTTTCGTTCCAACGCATGCGAGCGCTATTGCAACTTCCTCAGCTGTATCTACGTTTCGACTTCTAATGGATGCGGCGGTGACTGGCACGCCACGGCCGTTGACCACCGTAGCAGCTGTGCGCAGTGACGTCACTCGCGCATGCGCAGGATGGTCGACGGAGGGAGCACGCGAAACGGCGAGACTGTGGCCATGGTAGCTCACGCTACAAAACTGCGATAGCTCACCTCGCTGCCACGGCGAACCTGTGTGCCCAGCTATTAAGGCGAAAGCCTTTAATGGCTCATACTGTCGTGACCAAGACGCGTTAGCAAATTTGTCTGCGTTTCATATTGGTCGAAATGGTCGTGACGTCACTGCGCGAATTTTGGCGGGTGTCCACCGAAATAAGTGAGACAGTCACTGCACAATTTCCTTTCCTCAAATACAATTTTCGACTGGTGTCCATCGATATATGTGAGACAGTTACTGCGTAATTTACTTTCCTCAAATACAATTTTCATTTTCTTCATTACGGCCCCTCTTTCTCTTTCTTCTTTCACTCCACTTCCTTCCTTCTTTCCTGTACGGTGCGGTTCAGGTGTCCACCGAGATTACCAGGCTATAAATCATTCATTCCACCCTCAAACTCAGTGACGATGACGACGACCCCGTTTACCGCTACCTTTGTGCAACGCAACATTACAGCTATACAACACACTATAGACAGTTGTAACGAACAATACACGTTACTAGAAATTGTGCCGAGGAAAAAGGGAGACTCCAATCTCTTTATTCTGAACTTATACAGTTCTCCAAAAGACAAAGGGTCAGGAATTCTAGACCTACTGCTTAAAGCCACGCGCCTGGCCGCCAGGACACAACTCCTTGTGGTAGGCGACTTTAACGCCCAACATTCGGCTTGGGGCTATCGCAAAAACAACCCCAAGGGCACCAAGCTGTGGCAAACGATCCAAAACCTGGGCCTCACAATTCTTAACGACCCCCAAGAAAACACGCGGGTCGGAAATAGCGTTAGCGTAGATACCTCACCGGATCTCACACTATCCAAAAACATTCGCGACGCCCGCTGGTCGAACACGAAACACACGCTGGGAAGCGACCATTATATAATAGCCACGACATTTGACACGAAACTGCACAAACTGCACCTCATGCGCACTCGCATTACCGACTGGGATAGGTTCAGGCGCTTACGAGAGCAGACTGCCCCCGGCCAGATCAACAACCTAAGGGAGTGGATCGCTGCACTCAAAGACGATGTCAAGACCACTACGGTCGAGACGCCTATAGAGGAGCCGCATCAAACGACCGATTCTAAACTCCTACACATGTGGGAAGCGCACGCCAGCCTGCTGAATCGCTGGAAGAAACAGAGACACAACAGAAACTTACGGAAGCGTATTGCGCAACTCGAGCGCCAGATCGAAAAATACACATTAGAACTACAAGAACAACAATGGGGCCAAATTTGTGATAATATGAATGGGAAGATGGGATGCAAAAAGATATGGCTCTTGCTCCGCCACCTGCTCGACCCAACACACACAAAATCCACACAACGAGACCACCTCACGAAACTAATTCACCAGTATCAGGGTACAGACACAGAGCTACTCGCCGAACTGCAAAAACGCTACCTGAACACGTCGCATACGGACCCCCTACCTGCATACGAGGGCCTCCCCAATGAGACCCTGGACGCAGACATAGTGGACGCCGAGGTCTGGTTTGCTCTGGGTCAGCTCCGTACCACCTCCGCAGCGGGACCGGACGGAGTGTCGAACAAGACGCTCAGAAACCTGGACCCCAAGTCTGTCGCGGCTCTGACAGACCTAATGAACACCTACTGGAGGGAAGGCGAGATCCCCCAGGAATGGAGGCATGCACGGGTGACCTTCATCCCCAAACCTGGAAAGAAACTCTCCATCGAGAATCTGCGGCCCATCTCCCTCACGTCTTGCATCGGAAAACTTATGGAGCATGTCATCCTTAACCGACTGCAAAATTACGCGGAAGATCGCGACCTACTTCCTCCCACAATGTTTGGCTTTAGGGCTAGCTTATCCACGCAGGACGTGATGCTCCAGCTTAAGATGGAGGTGCTCGACCCTCCACGCGGAACTGGGACGAAGGCAGTGCTCGGGCTAGACCTGAACAAGGCCTTCGATAACGTTTCGCACGAGGCCATTCTCACGAACCTCTCTAAAATAGACCCGGGAGAACGGACATTCAATTACGTCCGATCATTCCTATCCGAGCGGACCGCAGAGCTTGTGTTAGGTGGCCTCAAATCGGAGCCCATTCCTCTTGGCAGCCGAGGCACGCCACAAGGCTCGGTGCTCTCGCCTTTCCTCTTTAACCTTGCACTTATTACACTACCCCCCAAACTTGCCGCCTTGCCGGGGCTGCGGCACACCCTATACGCGGACGACATCACCCTGTGGGTAACCACTGGGAATGACGGCCAAATACAGGATACCCTGCAGCAGGCAGTTGACATAATTGAAACTTACGCGTCGGGAGCGGGTCTTGAATGCTCGCACTCGAAATCGGAACTGCTGGTTCTTAGAACCAAACCACGCGGTAGAAACGCAAACCTGACCCCACCGACCCCTCTCAATGTATATGTGCAAGGACTTCCGGTCAAGGAGGTCCAAACCATACGCATACTCGGCATGTACATACAGAACAATCGCAAAAACACCGAAACAATCAACAGACTCACTGCCACGGTCAATCAGACTGTGCGGCTAATCAGACGGATCTCCAGCAAAAAACGAGGCATGAAAGAGAAAGATCTATGTCGACTTGTGCAGGCTTTCGTGCTGAGCAGGATCGTCTACTCCCTCCCTTACCTGCAACTGCAGCTGGCGGAAAGAAACAAGGTCGAAGCTACAATCCGGCAGGCCTACAAGGCGGCCCTTGGGCTCCCGCACAGTACATCCACGGAGAGGTTGCTGGCCCTTGGGGTTCACAATACTCTCTCGGAGTTGTGCGAGGCGCACCTCGTTTCACAGCTCGGACGACTCACTCGTACGAGCGCGGGAAGGGCCCTCCTATACAGACTAAAGATGTGCGAACAGCTCCCAGAGAGAGACTCGAAAACGCAGTTACCCACGCACATCAAGAAAGCTCTTTTGATCAAACCCCTACCCAAGAACATGCACCCCACGCACCACGAAGGCCGACGAACAGCGAGGGCTCGCGCACTACACACCAAATACAGCCGACACGACAACGTGGCGTACGTGGACGCAGCGGAATACCGACAAACCCCGAGAAAAGCGTTTGCAGTGGTCGCGGTGAACGGGAACGGCGCCCCGTGGGCGGCCGCGTCGATAGAAACCACCTCCTCCGAGACAGCGGAGGAAGCGGCAATAGCCTTAGCTATAGCGAACACGCGTGCTGATATTATATTCAGCGACTCCAAAACAGCCATTCGCAATTTCGCGAGGGGCCGTATCACATCTACCTCACTCCGCATCCTTCAAAACACCCGCCTTCCGATTAGAGAAGTTGAATTGATCTGGGTCCCGGCCCACTCGTCTAATCCGGGGAACGAGGCGGCTCACGCGCAAGCCCGAGGTTTCGTCGACCGGGCAGTGAGCGCGCCCTCCGACCCGAATTTCACGAGGGACGGGTTAATCTCATTTCATGACATCACCCATCACTTTAGGCTGGAGAGGCGCGCATATCCCCCTCCCCACAAGTCGTTAACAAAAGCGCAAGAAGTCACCTGGCGCCGTCTTCAAACACGCTCCCTTCTCAATCCGGCTCTGCTTGCCCTCATGTACCCTGGCCAGTACGATCCAAACTGCCATAAATGTGGTGAAAGGGCCACCTACGACCACATTCTGTGGAATTGCGCAGATGATCCGCCTCCGGCGGAGTTGATACAGCTCCCTTCTCCCGAGCGGTGGGAGGCCGTGCTGGTCAGCTCGGACCCCAAGATCCAAGTGCGGGCAATCGAGCGGGCCAACGAGGTCGCCGCTAGCCATGGGCTAGCGGCCATCTAGTACGTGCCTCCGCAACCTACTCTCGACGCAATAAATGTTTTACAATCCAATCCAATCCACCGAGATGACAGAGAATTACTGCGCCCTTTCCTTTCCTCAAAAAAGCGTTGCGTTCAAAGGGCAACGCATCGCGCCGAACGGGTGGTGGCGTTCCGTGGACTCCCTGGCAGCGCTACAACACGCTGTCGCGTTCCACTCCTAAAGGCAAAGATTAAGCGTCATTAATTGGCAGTTAATTAATGCACCAACAAAATGTGAAGTCAACAATCGCGTAGCAGAATTCAGCACTCAGGCTTTCGCCTTTCACCACTTTAGCCGCTAAAGTTCCTCGTAATTTTTTCTCCCCGCCGCTGCGTATACGAAATAGACGTCACAAACTCGCCGATAAGGCGCTGCTCCCCGAGATCAGCAGGCATCACTCGTTGTCTTACAGCTGGGTTGACGTCCTGTTCCTCTTCGGCAAAAAAGCAGTCTTGGCTCAAATTTCATGGGGACCACGATTACAGCTTTGCTGTCCGCACCAAGCTCTTCGGCTGAATGTAAGGCCATGGCCTGACTGTGGTACCTCGCAGCTGAAGGGCGGGGGGCAGACAGAGCGCGTTTTCGCGTGAATCGAGTGTTTTGTAGCGTGAGCTACACTAGCCGAGGTTGAGCAGTTTCGCGTGGCTCCTGGAGAGCCGTGGTGCGCACGCGCGAGGAGCAATAAGTGACGTGAACACAATGAACGCCGGCGGCCTATGGCTTCAGCGCCGCGTTTCTGGCACAACCTTGTCAATACCCGAAGCCCACATCTCTCCCTCATCACCCCACGTTCCTATAAGCACGGTCGTGGCGTCCACTGACCCACGGAGCCATTATGCGAACTCCCTTTCCTTAAAATGATCGGAGTGTAAAACGTTGTCAACGCCAACGCCAATGGTAGATTGGTAGATTGGTTTTTAAGGAAAGGAAATGGCGCAGTATCTGTCTCACATATATCGGCGGACACCTGAACCGCGCCGTAAGAGAAGGGAAGAAGGTGGGAGTGAACGAAGATAGAGAGAAAGAGGTGTCGTAGTGGAGGTTTCCGGAATAATTTCGACCACCTGGGGATATTTAACGTGCACTGACATCGCACAGTTTCGCCTCCATCGAAACGCGGCCGCCGCGGTCGGGTTCGAACCCGGGTACTCCGGCTCGGTAGACGAGCGCCTTACCACTGAGCCACCGCGGCGGGTCCAACGCCCATGAACACAACGAACGATATAAGCGTGAAGTGAGGGCGAGGTGTCCACATCTCGGTGGACACCTGAACCAGAGGGGAGGCGCATGACTGCCCTCATGAAACAGTGGACACCTCAACCGTGCTTTAAGCTAAGTGGCGGTAGTGAGAGGTGTGCGCTGCATGCGTTGGCATTGACAACGTTGTGCCAGAAACGCGGCGCTGAAGCCATAGGCCGTCGGCCAACGCCGATGAACACAACGAACGCCGACGGCCTATGGCTTCAGCGCCGCGTTTCTGGCACAACGTTGTCAATGCCAACGCATGCAGCGGACACCTGTCACTACCGCCACTTGCTAAACTCAGGTGAGCAGTTGGAGTGGATTAGTCTCTGGGTCCACCCCCCATCCCTCCCCCACCGAATCCGCCCTACAGCGGCAGGTAGAGGAACTCAGGCGCCAAAACCAAATTCTCGCCCATAAAATTTAAGAAATAGAAGCTAAGCAGGCCGGGCAGTCCGAGCCCATGCAGAACGCTGAGCCCGAGGATAGCGATGACGATCCTCGGTATCATCTTGTCTGACTAGCGTCTCGCGGCGAACCGCGAACACGGTGGTCGATTCGGCCCCCGTGGACGCTGGCCGCTTCGAGGCCCTGGAGCGTAGAGCCGAGCAGTTGGAGGAGCGGGTGGCAGCACTCCGGAGCCAAATTATGATTGCGGTCCGCGAATCCTTTCAGGACATGTTCAGGTCCACATTTGCTGAAATGCTTCCAGACATTGCGGCCCAGGTGACTGACTTTCAAATAAAAAATACTCTCTCCTGCGACTCCCCTCAGCTAAAACGTAAAATAGCTCCTCGACAGGCAGCGGAAGAAAGCGGTTACGGCCCGATAGCCGCGGCGTTGATGCAGCCCCTACCTGGGGCTGCGCCGCGGCCGCCGGACCGAGTGGCTACCCAGCACCGTAATAATAAAAACATCAATATGGCTGGCAAACCTTCTCATAAAGCTAAAAAATTAGACCAATTCGAAATCATTCAATGGAACTGCAGGGGTTTCAGAGCCTGCAAAAAACGGTCACATCTCCAGCTCTACCTGCAGTGCCTCGGTGACATGCCGGCGCTTCTTGCTTTGCAAGAGCCCGGCAGTGATGCTAAATTCTCTGGGTATAGCCAATACCTCCTAGAAAGACTTCAGGCCTGCGCGCTCCCAAATGTCACGTGAGCAACGTCATTTCCGGTAGGCGATCGCCTCTTCGAGGGTCGGGAGGCGCGCGCGCACGAAACGAACCGACGAACCCCGCAGTCGGCGCGCGCGGACCAGCGGCAGCAAGCCTGCCGTTGCGTGCATCGTTCTGGCGTTCTGTGTTTCTGCACTGGGTGCGCGTTCCTGCGCATTATCGGCGCGCGTGGTGGTTGTGAAGGAGTGAAGTGCGGCTATCAGCATGCCTTACAAGTGCTGTGTGCCGAAATGCCGGGGAAACTACGACGAAGACTCGAAAATTCAAGTCTGCTCATTTCCGAAGGACGATGCCCAGCGGAACAAGTGGCTGCGTGCAATACCACGCAAGGATTACCAAGTTACAGCTTCTTCAAGGGTAAGAACTGCTTTAATTAGCTTGTTGTGTACCTTCATGCCCGCTTTTACGCTTCGCAAAGTTCACTGTCAGTGCGACCATATTGAGCGTTGGGCCTAGAATCCGTTGTGCCGCATAGATGGACGAGGCGACTCTCAGAATGCTTCCTATGGCTGACAAGCGAAATTCTTTCGTGTTCATATTAAGGCGAAAGCCTTTAATGCCTCATACTGTCGTTAGCAGACGCGTCGGCAGCCGTGTCGACAGACGCGTCGGCAGGAGTGTCGACAGACGCGTCGGCAGGAATGCCGACAGACGCGTCGGCAGCCGTGTCGACAGACGCGTCGGCAGGAATGTCGACAGACGCGCCGGCAGCCGTGTCGACAGATGCGTCGGCAGGAATGTCGACAGACGCGTCGGCAGCCGTGTCGACAGACGCGTCGGCAGGAGTGTCGACAGACGCGTCGGCAGCCGTGTCGACAGATGCGTCGGCAGGAGTGTCGACAGACGCGTCGGCAGCCGTGTCGACAGACGCGTCGGCAGCCGTGTCGACAGACGCGTCGGCAGGAGTGTCGACAGACGCGTCGGCAAGAGTGTCGACAGACGCGTGCACGTTAAAGAACCGTAGATAGTCGAAATTATCCGGAGTCCCACTACGGCGTCTCTCATAGCCTGAGCTGCTTTGGACGTTAAACACCAAATACCATGTGTTTTCTGCGAAAAGTGTTCGTTCAGCCTGTGCTTGCATCAGGAAAGAATCTGCCAATACCAAAAAAAAACTACCTTGAGCACGTATACATAATGTCTTTCGGAGACACTGTGATATCTTTTTGTGGTACAGTCCCCTGCTTTCGTTTTTGCAGGTCTGTGCGCTGCACTTCTGTGAGAGCTTTATTAAAAAAAAACAGTCTATCATGACCCAAGGACTGGAAAGGTTATCGAGACCACTTTGCCGGTGCCACGACTGGACCCTAGCGCTGTGCCTTCAATATTCAAGGATTGCCCATCGTACCTGTCCACACCACAGTGTTCCAAAACAAGAGAGGAGCATGTGCTTGTTTGTATGTGGAGTGTTTATTGCTTTGATTTGTTCTCGCAGTGCCATATTATGGGAAGTAACCAAGTTCCTCATTCTAGTCGATTGCAATTGTTTTTCATCATATATGTTTTGTGCTTAACCGTATGTTGCTAAAAGTTTTATGTTATTTTGGACTGCGAACCATGACTGCCTTCGTTTCCTTGATGTTTGTTGCAGTGACCTGTTCTACTGTATGTGACATGGTCTAAGTCTTAAGTGTGACCATGAGTACAATTTATGTTTTCATATTTAAAGGGTATGTTTGTTTTACAAATCTGTGGATTACTACCTGGCAGTTCAATTTTGTTACCTTGATGCTTCATTTGTTCTGTTTACTGTATGTATATTGTATTGTCTTGCATTTATTATAGCGCCTTTCCATGCCCATGACCAATAAACCGAAATTTGTCTTTTGGTTGCCAACTAAATTTTGCCTCATTCTTGAATTATCAGCAAACAATAAATTCCCCATGGGAGCAGTAATTGTAGAACGCTGCAATAGGCACCATTACACAGTTTGCATGAAGGTGACGATCGAGTTGCTGTTGCCTCCATCATCCCGAATTCACGTGACGCACGCCGCTGAAGCCGAAGCCAGCGAAGCGAAACAACTTCACTGCAGAATTCTCGCGTTTTCTATCAGTTATTCACTCACCTAGAGTACTTTGTCAATCTTACTTCTCTAAAGAGTGCACTGCAGCTGACCAGGCCCCTAGTTATTTCACAGCAGGCTCTTCCTTTCTTTATAAATGAGCGCACGCCTATCTTTTTGTACGCTTGTAAAGCGGTCGCACTCGCGCTTAATACAGCGGTTGATAGAGAGCGACTAAACCATCCTAAAAAAGCGACACCAAGCGCGGCGGAGGAAGCGAGCGACGCGGCCATCCGCCTACTGGATGTGACGTCACTCGCGCAGCGCGCAGGCCTCAAGTATAGCTCGTTTCATGGGGGAGGGGGGGGGGGGGGGGGGGCTCGACCTGCATCCTAGTGCATAAAGCATACATCGCGATTAAAGATCCCATTGGTCCTTGCTGCCTCCTCGGCCCGCTCAACCAGCGCAAGCTGATCTTGCGGGTCGGAGCTGGACAGAAGCTCCTCCCACTGCTCGACTGACGGGTTTGTAACTTTTTCAAATTTCAAATATTTATTCCAACATTACACCATACAGATATAATGTCGAGGATGGCAGGCAAAAAGCCTCCTGGAGGCTTGACCGGTCCTGCATCCTGGTGTACACTTGGCAGAGCGGCGGTGGCAGTCAGCTCATCAGAACACAAGAAGTGAATAAAGAAAGCCCAAAACAAAACATAGAAACATTCACAAATATGTATGAAGGAGAGACAGAGGTATTAAAGAAATAATAAAGACAAAAATATATTACATTTTATGCAGTATAGGAACGCATGAAGGCTTTAAAGTTTGACGGGTTCATGCTTAGAATGTCGATGCCCATTTCAATTAGGGAATTTAACAACCTTGGTAAATTATTCTCAAGCATCTGTTTGCTATAATTAGTTCTGTATCTCGAAACATTCCATATTTCTGTGCGGCGTGTAGTGTAGGCAGGTACATTCTGATGCAGGTTCGCGATTTTCACTAACGTAAAATTATGTTTCCTGCTGCTATAGTAAAAATCCCGCAGAAGTCTGTATGTGTAAATGTCGTGAATCTTTCTTATGTTATACTTCTCGAAGAGTGGTTCAGTGTGTTCCGTAAAGAATACATTGGCAATAATACGTAGAGCCCTTTTCTGCATGATTAATATATTATTAAGATTTGATTGTGTCGTTGTACCCCATACTAAATGACCATAATTAATGTGCGAGGCAAACAAGGCATTATACAGAAGTATTTTAACAAAAGTAGGAAAAATGTGTCGATTGCGACTTAGCATACCAACCGTACTGCTTAGCTTCTTGAGGACTGAATCTGCATGCTCGTCCCATTGTAGGCTGCTGGAGAAGGTTACACCAAGAATTTTAATTGCATAGACTCGAACAGTATATTATGGTACTGTGAGATTTATTTTCCTCGAGTTCGGAAAATTACTGCTTTTGTTACTTTGGGCTCTATCGGGCTCGCCCGACAGCCCCATGTGGAGTGGTAGAGGGTGGCTATCTCTCCGCACCACACGCATTCTGGAGTGCATTGCGTAGGCCAAATCTTACTGTATATGTAGCGACTTGGGTAAGAGTTTGTTTGTAGCCGTCTCCATATAGTCGCCTGATCCTGTACCTAGGAATACCACCTGTTGCTCAAGACCCCAACCCCTAAACCCCGTCCCATTTTGCGGAATAAAGTTTTGTACTACTACTCAGGTCGATCTCGATCAGGAGACTGAGCAGGCATACACAACGGTGAGGGTTCTGCCTCTCAGGCGCCGCGACCCGTCAAAAATTCAGGAGGGCGCTTTGTTGACCTAAAGTGCGGTGAATCGGTCAACAAAGAATTCAGGAGGGCGCTTTGTTGACTTAAAGTGCGGTGAATCGGAAGCCTTAAGCGCGGTGGTGCTGCTTGTGTCACTGATGTGTGGTTAAGATATTAAGCTCCGCCTCTAAGAGTGGAACGCTACAGCGTCTTGCAACGCTGCCAAGGAGTCCACAGAACGCCATCGCCCGTTCGGCTGTACGCCTTGCTCGTCCGTAAATTGTTTTTTGAGGAAAGGAAATGTATCTGTCTCGCATATCTCGGTGGACACCTGAACCTCGCCGTAACGGGAAGAGAGGAAGATGGGAGTTAACGAAGACACTCATCAGGCCGCTCCCGAGGAATATGCACCCGTCCCACCATGAGCAGCGCCGCAGAGCCCGTGCGAAGGCACTCCATCGAGCTGTTGAGAACGGGGCCACACACCCACCGCTGGAACCAGTGTTAAAGATGGGGCTTCTATCCCACCGCTGGAACCAGTGTTGAAGACGGAGGGGTCCTGGAGATGACTAACTCGTTTAGCCCCGCAGGTACCGGCTCCGAATGACGATGTCGGACTGCGTTATCGAGGAAACTGTACAGAAGGGTTTATTCTACATATTTACAGATGAGAATCGACTCGAATGCGAATGCAATGCTCCGATCACACAACAACATCCCGTTAAATACGGTTCGCGTTCCCCAAATCCCTGACTAGGGAACTTAGGTCGAATAACGCTGTCCAATCGGATGGGCCATTGATGACGCTGGCGGTACCACCCCCGGCACGGGGCGGTGCTGAAGCTCTCTCGCTCTCTCACAGCTTGGGGGATCAGAAGGGGAAGACAGTCATCAAACACAGATGCGTCACCTTGACCACTGCCGCAAGTGTTCTGTGCGTTGCCTCCGTGGGAAAGCAGAATCCCGCAGTCTCCTCGCAGGTGGTTTAACCTTCTCGAACTCCCCCGCCGGATGGCCGAAGCACGAGACCCCTTCGACACAGCGTCTTTCAATTAGCAGCCTCGCTCAGCGTGACCTTGCGTAGCATCATCCCGTTCGGTGAGCCGAAGGCCGACTCGGCCAACGTATACCGCTGTATACAGCTGCTTCTTGTGCATCTCTGCTTCCAGCGTTGTTGCTGCTGTCACAAGTTCTCGCCGCATCTCTGCCTAACGACGACACTCGTCTGACAGTAATTTCTCCCAGGCCCGTGGGAGACAGCGTCCTTCGATCGGTTAGGAGGTTCGGTGATTTGGAGTGGAACAACCCCGTCCGTCGTCGTCAATGCTTCTGCCGTCGGCGCCAGGCCTCGTCATATCCCTTGCTTTGCGATGAGACACACCCGGCTCTCAGGACCACGTTGTCCACTCTTAACAGCTCGTCCGCGGCCCGAAAAATCTCGAATGGCCAGCGTTCACGACCGCTGGGCAGGAAGAGATGAGGCCGGAGTCGGGTGGAAGGGCTGGTTTCCAGAAATGGCATCCAAGCTCGAACATTCAACAAAGAATGGCATCAGTGGACTGTTCCACGAGACAGGGCACTGACCCACAAGCAAGCGCTCGGAATTTGCCAAAGACCCACCAGGCTTCCCACAATGACAATAAATGTTTACTAAAACATTACTGAATTTTGGCGTAATTTTGGTGCCAAGAAAGCGCAAAATATCCCCTTTGAAATCGCCAAAGACGGACTGCTTGGACCAAGGTTAAGAACAAAACCCCACACACAGTAGGTAGTCCCACCAAGTACTCCTGTCTGCAACAATCGGCTGAATCCATCAGCATTTCCGTGCGGTTTTCCGTTCCTGAAACGCATCGAGAAATAGTTTTTGGAGAGCAGGACTCCGTCTAAGCAAGCGACCATCTTTGGGGGGGGACAAAACTGTCATAAGCACGTTTGAGACGATGGTCAGTCTCAAATATGAACTTTGCGCCGTTCAAGTAGCTCTGGTAACCCGACAACATCGGTGCCGTCTAAACCAAACGCGCGCTCTTTGTCTGAAGCGCTGAACGCTTCTTCTCTACAGGTCAGCCTGCGGCTGACGTACTGAACATGGTGCTCTTCGTGGCCGTCGCCAACTTGACCTAAAATAGCACCCAGTCCTCATCACTGGCGTCACACTGAACTTCTTTACTGTAGTAAGTGGTCCGAAGCAAAGGTCTGGACCCGAGCGCATCTCTCAGGCTCCTTAAAGAGTTCTCTCTTAGGTCATCTCAGTATACGTCAGTGGGGCTCCCTTTCGTCAAGGGATCAACGCTCCGTATACGCGACTCTAAGCGTAGTTCTACTCGAGCTGCACTCCTGTGAGTGCCGTTATCTCTTGGTAGCATGTGAAATCGACACCTGTGATTTCTAACTCAGTGACGCCCTATCCTTTCTAAGGTAAGGAAAAAAAACAGTAACCTCCAATTAACTTGTTTTAACTCAAAAGTAGCCTTTCCTCTGCCTGATTTCATAAACACACCCAGAAAAAAAAGAGGAATAAAAAAAAACGAAACAGCTACTTCGAGTCGCCACGCGGGGGGGAAAGCTGACTCCCCGCCGCCGAGTTGAAAGGATTAGTCTTTCAGACGCGCCCGCCGCGGTCGCGCTTTGACTGATTGTACGGCGGTCAACTCGTGACAAAAGGCTGCAGAAAAAAACGATCCCCGACTCTTACTGTCGTTTCCGCGCCCCCTCGAGGCTCTCCGAAAACCTTGGTCGTGCCTACAATGTCGACAACTGACTCTGGCTCTGGACAACGAGCAGTGACCAGCGCGAGAAGGTGCCTCTTTCTCTCGCCCCAAGCAGGAAGCTCGGCTACTCATTCGCCATGCGCGCTTCTTAGAATGCGGGGCCAAAAGTGAAGGACGATTCCTTCTCAAGTGCGCCCGCCGAACACGCCTGCATGTGTCGTCTCTGTTCGACGCCTGTGTTCTCATGCGCTTAGTACCGCGCAACCTTGCGCTTTCTGATCTCTTGGGCCGCTTTGCTTTTTTTCTAACTGGCTTTTTGTCCGGACGGCGCGGTCTAGTCTTTCTTGCAGGCCGATGCCCCTTTATGCACTTCGCGCCAGTTTTGCTTGGAAGACGCGCTCTTCCCTTTTCATTACTGCAGTCAGCCTTCGAACGAGATGCCCGTGTCGCCAGATCGTTAACTGCAGTTGCAAGTCTGCGAGGCGCAACGCGGGAAGGCCTCGCCTTTCCTTTCACCGCATTTCTTTCTTTCGCCCCTGTCTGCGCAACCAAATTTAGGGCTTTGAATTTGATCCGTTTCCTCTTGGTTCTTGCCCTTTTCCTTTTTCTGCGCCTAGACTGTGCCGCGTGCGTCTCCTGATCGCAACTAGCTCTCTCTAGTTTCTCAGTCGCACCTCGGAAATTGTCTTGAAATTCCAAACTGGCCTCTGTGCCTTCGCAGCACAGTGCCAGCTCCACGCAGCTGACAGACGGACTTGAAACTGCGCCTGAGATCCCCAGCTCATTCCTTTGGGGTTTGTCCTCTCCAGCTTGTCTGTCGCTTTGCGCTCCATTCTCTGCATTGCAGTGCTCAGCTACAACTGAGCCCGCCTGGCTGTCGCTCTGCGCGCCATTCTCTACTCTGCAGTGCTCAGCTACAACTGAGCCCGCCTGGCTGTCGCTCTGCGCGCCATTCTCTCTACTGCAGTGCTCAGCCACAACTGAGCCCGCCTGGCTGTCGCTCTGCGCGCCATTCTCTCTACTGCGGTCGTTACTCTCAAAGGGGGTTTCCGCTGTTTCTACCTCGAAACCTTTTCCGATATTAAAATCCCCCTTTTCGCGGTCCTGCCGGTTTGACGCCTGTATCAACTCTACTGAAAGGGTCGCGCTCGTAACAGTCCCGACAAAGCTGTCCATTGCCACTCCTTCCTCACTTGGAGGAGAATCCTCGCACTCGTGTAGTTTAGACGCTATCTCGGAATGCTCTCTCTTAGCATTACGTCCAACTTCTCCGGACACGGTCTCGGATTCTACGGCTTTCCTTGGACTACCGTACCAGTTGCACACGTTCTCTGCCACTTCCCTCGTGGTGTCGCGATTTACCAACTCGGCTACGGTCACAGACTTTGCGGGTCTTGCCTGCGGACCTATTTCATAAGCATCGCTTGCTCTTTCAGGAGTTCCGGCTCTCACACTACCGCCCTTTCTTCGTATTTCGTTTTGAACTTCTAATATCTTTAGTTTCGTTGTTTCAATTTCAACCTTCCACTGTTGCCGTTGCCGTTCCTTCTCTTTTTCCCACTCCCGATCAGTTTCCTCTTTACGCGCTTTTTTCTCTGTGCGCGCTTTTTCCTCCTGTTCGGCTTTTTCTTTACGGGCTTTTTCCTTCTGTTCGGCTTTTGTTTTTTCTTTACGGGCTTTTTCCTCCTGTATCAAGTTCCATGTAACTTCTAGGTGATCGTTATCCTTGACGTGTTTAAGAATGATTTCGCCCAGTTCAATTTTGGTTACTTTGTTCTGAACTTCCACTGACAGTTCCTCGCATATCAACAGCAAGTCCGACTTCAACAATCTCATTAGGTCCATTGTGACGCTTTCTCCGCTTTGGCTCTGCTAACTCCAAAAAAAATGCCTTGAGAATAACCCTTCTCAAATGACAAACCCTTGATTCCCAGTCAAGATTTTTCTCTGAATCTAAAGCCTGGCGAATCCCATAGCAAAAGCCAAAACGCTCACCCGTGGAGAAAGCACGATGTCGCACGGTCCATCCCAGCTGCTGCCAACCAGTGTTAGGAACGGGGCCTAAAATCCCACCGCTGCCACCAGTGTTGAGAACGGGGCCACACACCCACCGCTGGAACCAGTGTTAAAGATGGGGCTTCTATCCCACCGCTGGAACCAGTGTTGAAGACGGAGGGGTCCTGGAGATGACTAACTCGTTTAGCCCCGCAGGTACCGGCTCCGAATGACGATGTCGGACTGCGTTATCGAGGAAACTGTACAGAAGGGTTTATTCTACATATTTACAGATGAGAATCGACTCGAATGCGAATGCAATGCTCCGATCACACAACAACATCCCGTTAAATACGGTTCGCGTTCCCCAAATCCCTGACTAGGGAACTTAGGTCGAATAACGCTGTCCAATCGGATGGGCCATTGATGACGCTGGCGGTACCACCCCCGGCACGGGGCGGTGCTGAAGCTCTCTCGCTCTCTCACAGCTTGGGGGATCAGAAGGGGAAGACAGTCATCAAACACAGATGCGTCACCTTGACCACTGCCGCAAGTGTTCTGTGCGTTGCCTCCGTGGGAAAGCAGAATCCCGCAGTCTCCTCGCAGGTGGTTTAACCTTCTCGAACTCCCCCGCCGGATGGCCGAAGCACGAGACCCCTTCGACACAGCGTCTTTCAATTAGCAGCCTCGCTCAGCGTGACCTTGCGTAGCATCATCCCGTTCGGTGAGCCGAAGGCCGACTCGGCCAACGTATACCGCTGTATACAGCTGCTTCTTGTGCATCTCTGCTTCCAGCGTTGTTGCTGCTGTCACAAGTTCTCGCCGCATCTCTGCCTAACGACGACACTCGTCTGACAGTAATTTCTCCCAGGCCCGTGGGAGACAGCGTCCTTCGATCGGTTAGGAGGTTCGGTGATTTGGAGTGGAACAACCCCGTCCGTCGTCGTCAATGCTTCTGCCGTCGGCGCCAGGCCTCGTCATATCCCTTGCTTTGCGATGAGACACACCCGGCTCTCAGGACCACGTTGTCCACTCTTAACAGAGCGTACGGCCCCCAGCCGGACGCCGTATGGGTGGACGCTGCCTGCACGGGTGATGAAGCGACAGCAGCTGCGGTGGACTCCTCTTCATCCACCCTCCTCACACTACCTCTCCCTCCAGATACGTCCCCAGAGGCTGCAGAGGAAGCCGCCATTGCACTTGCTATAACCCGCACGGAAGCCCGGTATATTTCAACTGACTCTAAAACTGCGATCCTAAATTTTGCTCGAGGCCAAGTTCATGTCCCTGCTTTTGGCATACTGGACTCGCCCGATGCACCCCCGCCCCGCCAAGTGGAGCTGATATGGGTGCCTGCGCACTCCGGGAATCCCGGAAACGAGGCCGCCAACCTTTTAGCCCGAGGTTCTTTAAACCGGGCTCAGGTGGCCTCGGATCGGGGATTCACGAAGGATCGCATGCACTCATTCAGTGAGCTGACCCAGGCATACAGAGCCTCTCGCCAGCTCTACCCCCCGCCCCACCCCTCCCTAGATAACAGACACGCAACACTCTGGCGCAGATTACAAACACATACTCTCCCCTCGCCCCTTACCCTAACCCACTATCATCCCTCCTTCCCCACTCCTGCTTGCGCCCTATGCCCAGAACCCTTCGCTTCTTCCCTCCACATCCTTTCCCTCTGCCCGGCGGACCCTCCCCCGCGGGACCTAGAGAACCTCAAGACCTGGGAGGACTGGGAGACCCTGCTGCATTCGGAGGACCCGGCCGTGCAGACCATCGCCACCGGCCGTGCTGCCAGTGTTATGAACCTCAGGAACATAAACACTTGAGTGCAGTGGTGTCGTGCGGGGACCCTGGGGCGCGCCCCGAATTCCTTTGTAAATAAAGTTTTCTCTCTCTCTCTCTCTGTCCTCGCTTCGGCGAGCGCGGCTTCGGCCGCTTATCTGATTTTTTCAGCAGCGTCCGCTCCGGCGGACGCAGTTGTTGCTGCGACGCGCGTCTTTTCTTTCCTTTTTCTCTTTCCTCTTCTCTCTTAACTCTCCTCTATCTGCACGTGGCAGCGGTGGTGGCTTGGCTCGAGCCAGTAGCAGGCCCGTGCAATTTCCTTTTCATCCTTCTCTCAGTCACAACAACAACAACACTGTATTTACTAGACGCGCCTTTCCAAACCATCGGGCTGACATGGCGGAGTGGTAGCGTGGTCGTCTCGCACTCCGGAGGCCCTGGTTCGATTCCCCAACTCGACCAATTTCCTACTCTGTTTTATATATTTATCTGGTCTGACTAGAAAGGTTAATTAGGCTACTTGGTCAATTAAGCAATTAACTAACCTCATCCCTTTAATTGGTTGCATGGTTACTAGCCATAGTACAATCGGCCCGTTTGAAATTCGCGCACTCTGACGTCACGACCATTTCGACCAATTGAAAAGCGTGATATTTCTGTCGACAACACCTGCTTACAACGATGAGGCGCGTCAGATAATCGCAGTACTGTCTGGTAGAGGGAAAATGTGAGTAGTGTTGCACAGCACACACACCGTCATACGTTAGGTGAAGGAGCGCAATGACAGAAGCGAACACGTAAACACGCGTTCTACGCGCCGACAGATGACGATTGGTGTCGAGATTAGGAGCGCGCCCGCAGCCTGCGTGCGGGAGTAAAAGAATCCGCGACCTGGAGAATACAAATCGTACGGCGGCCTTGCAGTGTGCATTCGCTAGAGCTTTAGCACAGGGGCCCGCCAGCATATGGATCGCGTTAGACGCTCGCAGAACCACTTAGGACTCAAATTCGAAGCGCTAAATTTTAACTCTCGCAAACTTGATTGCTTTTGCTTTTAGTTACAACATAAGCAATAAGAACAACCTATTACATGAAAGAAAATAGTTTGTAATCATCCTGACTACACACACTGCAGGGCAAAGGCCTCTCCCATATCTTCCACTTAACCCTGTCCTTGCTGCGGCCTCACTCTGCAGCACTTGCCTTTTCTTGGAATCAACTCCGTTACCCTTAACGACCAACGGTCACCTTGCCTTCGCATTACAAGCCCTGCCCAAGCCCATTTCTTCCTCTTGATTTAGACTGGGATGTCATTATCTAGAACAGGATTTGGCCACCATGGTGTAGTACTTGACCACGACCTCCTATATGAATAAATCTAATGGTTTGTAACCTTTCTACAAGTGAGCAGCTCTGTCTGAACATCCCGTGTTTTCCTAGTGCCCCAAAGGCGGCTGAACAAGGGACAGACTCCGCTGTCCAAATACAGAAGCATTCTTAAACCGGCAACATTCCGACATTGAAACGTTGGGAAAGAATGGTTGCAGTTTAGCTCAGCTAAGCGTGGTTTAGCGAAATCGTACCGACGGAATACCGCGAGTGGCGCCGGCTCCTTCTTCCAGCAAGCAACGAGTCACGTGGTTAGTCACGTAGCCACAGATGCCAAGGCGGCAGTCGGTACGGCAGCGGCTCGCGGTTGCAGCATTTCGGTACTCCAGTAACCCCCCCCCCCCCCCCCCCCCCCCATGTCGACAGACTCCATCATGTTGCCTAACACTGCTGAAAAATACAAAGGGTGTTCAGGTTTTGCGCATACGTACTGGCTACCTCCTATATCCCCATCCCCTCAATGACCTAAGCAATAACTTTGAGATCACTGCAGCAATCCGCATTGGAACAATGCAAAAGCAAACGTCCACATACTATATTGACGTCCATAGCTATTTTGACATCGAAGTGTATTTTTTCGCGTTTAATTACACCTCACCAACCAAATTTTTCCCACAGCAATATTTTATCACACATTATCTGTCACAATTACATTTTCACGCATTTATTTTCAAAGAACGATGTAATCGTGCGGACAAAATTTGCAGACACGTTTTGCTGATGCGACAGAGCCATACAATGCTCTCGCATTAACGTCACCGTAGTGTAAAGCTCCGTCAGCCAAAACAGGATCCAAAAAGTGCAATGATGTCATAAACTTTATTCGTAAATCATCTCTCTTGACAGAAGTACAAGCAACACATAAGTGCAGAGACGCGAGTTGCACAGTCCTTCCTCCACACACACACACACACGGAGGAAGGCTTCCACAACCGTCTGCCGACAGTCGTACACAGGATTGAGCTTTCGACACCCCCCCGAGGCAAGTCGCCAACTCACTACGTGCTGCCTCTGCCGGCCGAGCCAATGAAGACACTGTCCTTCGCACCAGTCCACATTTTCCATGTTCCAGCAGCCAGACACCACAAAAAACAGTAAAGAAAGAGGAGCTACGGCGAATCACGCGCTAGCCTCCAGCATCTACGTGTAACAATCTTTTCTGAGAACACCGGATGCATTTCTCTCCTGCTCAGCACTTTCAAAGGAGCAAGGGGCCCAGTGGAAGAATGTTCCACTGTATCAGACACATAAGACAACTGGCACTAAACAACCAGTAGATGAAATGCACACAGCGTCATGCCACTGAATGGTCCTGCCTTAAGCTGCAACACTTCTTTCGACATAACGCTCCTCACTTAAGAGGGGACCCTGGTCTTGAAAAAAAATTTTTATTAATCTAGATATAGTAATGAAATTTTCAGGCCACATGTATTTTTGTGTGCTGATTTTAGATATGTCATTTAATTTTGTGTGAAACAATTCCTTGAGCACTTATGCACTTTTTATGCAAGTCTTTTGGAGAGAGCATATAAGAAAATTTGCTGCAGGAAACTCGCTGAAATGCATGCCATTGGGCTCTCTTGACACCAAGGAATGCAATAAGGGTAAAATTATCATCCTGGCTATCATAGAACTTGAGTTACAGGGTACTGAAGCTGCCACTTCACAAACAGGAATACACACTTTTCTTCTCATTTCTGAAGCGACAACTTCAAAACTCTATAACTCAAGTTCTATGATAGCCAGGATGATAATTTTACCCTTATTGCATTCACTGGTGTCAAGAGAACCCAATGGCATGCATTTCAGCGAGTTTCCTGCAGCAAATTTTCTGCAAAACTTTTCCCAAAATACTTGCATAAAAATTGCACAAGTGCTCAAGGAATTGTTTTACACGAAATTAAATGACATATCCAGAATCAGCGCACAAAACTACATGTGGCCTGAAAATTTCATAACTGTGACTTCATTAATAAAAATTTTTTATCAATGACCAGGGTCCCCCCTTAACTAAAGCAACCGAGTCCCATCATTCATTGCAATGATAGCATAGCAGCGTGGCTGCAAACAGCACACTACTGACAGTTCAAACAACAAAATGCCACAACATGGCTTGACTACTGAACTTGGAGCTAACTCAAAATTTTTTGTCGCACAAGAATTTCGGTGTACTTCAGCACAGTGTTGAGAGCTTAGGCGTTTCTGAGTTGTCAGTAGTTCACAGCCCCCTCTAAAGAAAGCTACGCACTCCTGATTTTTTTTTTTTTTCCGTTTTCAGAAGTAAAGTAAAACCTCGTTGATTCAACCCCCATTAACTGGAAAATCCAGTGAATTCGAATAGCCAGCTCAGTCCAGTTAAGTCTATGGTGGATAATTTGGACGCTACAGGTGTCGCGTCAGTTCACTCGAACGAGCTCTCGAAGAGAGGCTGCGTCCAGTATGGCCGGCACGACAAGAGATCGTTGAACTAGCCCTACTCAAAACCCGAATTCCATGCTGCATAGTCGCTCGTGCACCTCCGATGTTCACGCAATGGCAAGCGTGATGACAAATAGTTCGAATTCTGTATTTTGCTTTTCTGAGCTTCACGCCAGCTCACAGCAACGGCAGCTCTCGCGGCTTCAGCGCCATTTCCTTCGCTTGCGTCCGCGTGGTCCATTTCTTCCGCCAGTGCGCCGAAATTGTGCACTCGTCACACGCCGTTCGCTGTTTGTGCAGTGAAGCCTCCTCAACGCACTACAGTGCTGCTCATGATGGCTGCGACGCTTAGTGGTGAAGCTCCACTGCGTCGCACCGTGAAGGATGAGGGAGACACGACTTTCAAGCAGTTACGCTCCGATGCTCCCAACACTATGCAAGCAATAAAGAATTGATGGAAACATAACAAACAGTCATTGCCATGCTGTTCTCTTCTAAAAATCAGGCAACCACTACCCACTCTTTCACCAGATAAATTCACCGTGATACTGTCATTATTTCGGGATCATTTGATAATTCAAACGTTTTTCTCGATCCCTGCAGTTCGAATTGGCAAGCTTTTACTGTACGTAATCCGTAATGATGACCACAGTTCCAGTGCCATTTTTCAGGGTTCCTCAGTACAAAAAAGCAGGGCTGACTGCCGCTCGACTCGGCGCAAAGCAACGGGTGGCTCAAATTTCAGAGGGAGGCAGACACTTTCATGAGTACTTTGTGGCTTGCACTACACTGGGCCTGCAGTGTTGTGCAAAGGAGAAAGGAAGATTGTAGTGAACAAGCTTTCCCACTCTCTCGCTCTCTATCAAAGAGAGGGGGGGTCGGAGAGAAATGAAAAGGAAAAAAATCTACCCCACAGGTGAAATCTCTGCACCAGCATCGAATACTGCAGCCTATAATGCTTCTCTTCCATACATGCCGGCAGACCCCCCCATCTGACCGGTGACGGGAGCAGTTCCGTAAAGGACAACGGCAACACACAATTCTTCGGGCATCCATTATTACTTTTTTTTTTGCCTCGGAGAATCTTTCCTACTAGTGTATGGCACCTGGCCAAAGTTTATGTACACTCACAGTATGTCGTATTTATAATATTTATAGATATATATATATATGGTTGTATATATATAAGCCATCCTAGTCCCTCGCTGCGGGCTGCAAGCAGAGATGACAAAAAAAAAGTCTGACCATGCGACGTGAAAGAATCCAGTCAACAGCTCTGAATGGTGCGCTGTGTGTGTGGCACACTCAACAGGCAAGGAAAGAAAAAATAACAAAAGAGAGAGGGCCCAACAACAACACGAAAGAGGCGGAAAGTAAATGACAAAAAAAAAAGACAGACGAGGTGGCCTTCTATTCCTCTTTTCCTGGGCAGTGCGTGCTTCTTTTGCCAGCGGATTATTCTCTGCAGTCATCAAAAAGCCCAAAGTGTCCACAGCACGTACACATGCACACGCGCACACACATACACACACATGATGCTACATTTTTCGTGAATCATGATGGAAGGTGATGATAGACACTGCACTCGCGCAAGGAAAACGTCTGCATTCGACAGCCCCTCAGATTAACTGCCCGTTTTCATCCACGCGAGAAAAATACGGTGTCGCAGTTACGGAAATGACCGTAACGCGCCCAACGGAGTCTGCCAAACTATGCCGCATTTTCTCCCGTCCTCGCAATCGACAATTTCCCGGGCCATTTCTTCAGAAGAGGGCAAATACGGACTGGTTGGTGCACGGTTGAAGAACTGCAAAAAACAGCGCAACGGAACACGAGACAAGAGAAGGACAAACATCAGCGCTGGTGTTTGTCCTTCTCTTGTCTCACCTTCTGTTGCGTTGTTCTTTCCAACTCTCCATTTCTTCACTTTAGAACTGCACCAGATTCAAATAATGAAGAAGCAAAAACCTAAAGCGACCATTTTACGTGCACACTCGTTCAGATATGAACGTCAGTTTCTCGGAAAAAAGATGAGGAAAGTGATGAGGGGAGTGGGGGGAAGGTGGGGATGGGGAAAAAAAATTTACCTCGGCCTGGAAGACCAACCACACTTGCATCTCAGAGACACCCCATTCCAATGCACCGATCAGAAACTGATCCGAGACTAAGGCACATCAAAAATTGCAGGTTCACACCGCCTCAAGGTGACACCCGTCCACCAATCAATCAAACATGTATACGTGTGACAATGCAACAACAATCGCGTGATGAGCAAAGGAAAAACACGAAAATGTAGGAGCCGGGGCAGCGGCAGCCACGTGTGCTCGGGCACGAGAAATAAGTCGGCCGACGAAAAACGCGCTGCATCTGTTTCCGGCACATCTTTCTCTCTCAAAGCCAAATGGCTGCAACACAACGCGGGGGAGAGGGAGGGGCATTAAAAGTAGCACCTACAGACATGGCATTAACGAAAAAACAAGTCATCAACTGAGCAAGTGACAATGCCAAAGAAAAAAAAAAAAACACTGGCAGGAATGGCATGCGAGCACATGCAGTTGTCTGAATGATAAAACCGCGCTACCTCTAAGCCGGGACAGCGGGTGAAGGCGGAGTAAAACAAAGAAAAAAAGTACAGAAACAACCAACAGCAGTGGTGTACTAGCACCGACAAAAAGAGAGGCCCGTTGTAAGTGCTGGCAACGTCAACAAAGAACTTTGGTTGCAATGAGGGGCACGACATACATGGAGAGACAAAATGAGGGGCAAAAAATAAGCGCGGCAGCAGCCGCCAACAAGAACAAAAGGGGGGCGTGACGTGAATTGGCACGATGAGAGACAAGTCGTCGTTCCCGCCATGTTTCCAGCACAGGTCACAACGGTGGTGGTGGTGCCTAGAATGGAGGCATCCCATCTGGAAAGGGCGCGTACAAAGAGCCATTAGTACACCCAATTCAAGAAGCACCAAGCCTCACTAGCGTCTACCGTACAATTTAAGGCTTGGTTTAATTGGTTTACTGGGGTTTAACGTCCCAAAGCAACTCAGGCTATGAGGGACGCCGTAGTGAAGGGCTCCGGATATTTCGACCACCTGGGGTTCTTTAACGTGCACTGACACCGCACACTACACGGGGCCTCTAGCATTCTGCCTCCATAGAAATTCGACCGCCGCGGCCGCGATCGAACCCGCATTTTTCGGATCAGCAGCCGAGCGCCGTAACCACTGAGCCACTGCGGCGGGGCGTACAATTTAAGGGTTCCTTGCAGAGCCAACTCCCAAAACGCAAATTTTGCCAGCAATTTCGCAGTGAGCTACTCACTACTTTCCTTCTCGCATATTCTATGGGATTATGCAGAATCACAAAAGTTCATTGCTAAAACTGGGAAGAAGTCACTCCCTGCCTTCAGACATGTGCAACCAGCTCTAATGACAAATGTAGCAGACAAGCTGAAAAGTCAATTCTCAAAGACAAAAGTGGGAGGTGGGCTTATTAAGGAGTAAATACAGTATTTATGCAGTTGACAGCATAAGTCTAGAGGATGCAGGCGAGAGAGAAAAATATTCTTTTTAGTGCAGCCACGCAATCCAATTGTTGCCTGAAAAGCCTGAAAGTATGAGGGGACATGCACACTCCCTCTTCCAATATCACTACCATGAGACAAGGAACTAAGGCATGGGGCAGCGCCACAGCAAATTTATTCCCAAGCAAGCTGTAAGCTTTTGCTAGTGACTGTACACATGTGATTCCCCTCTGTCAGTGCCCAGAGGGTAAATACAGTGGAACCTCGATTATACGTCCCCCGGTCATGCGACGACCTGCATTTTGCGACGAATTTGTGCGGTCCCGGCAAAACCCCCATAGAGACAATGCATTAAAAACCTCGGTTATACGACGCAAATTTGAGAAGGACCCCGCTTCGTACGACGGCTGGCTCGTACCGTCCGTCAAAAAAGGTCGTCAGCAAACGCAGGCCGGGATGTACCGTATTTTCGCGATTCTAAGCACCCCCCCCCCCCCCCCCTATTTTCGGAAAAAAATTTCTGAAAAAAAAACTTTGCATGCGAATATAAGCACCCCGTTTTTGCGCGGAAGAGAGCGTTGCCGAGGCCGCCAAGTGCACTTGCTCTCTTTTTCGTCGAGCCTGTGCAGTCGGAGTCCCAAGGAGGCGCGGCCTGCGTGTTGTCGTTGCGACTGAGAGAAGGATGAAAAGGAAAGCGCACCGGCCCGCCTACTGGCGTGAGCCAAGCCACCACCGCTGCCGAGGAGAGTTAAATGATCAGAGGAAAGATAAAGAGAAAAGATAAGACGCGCGTCCCAGCAAAAGATGCGTCTGCAGGAGCCGACGCTGATGAAAAAACAGATAAGCGGGCGAGGCCGCGCTCGCCCAAGCGAGGACAGCGGCGTCCACGGCGCTTTTTGTAATGGAAGTAATGGATGCTTGCGCCCCACGATAAAACTTCCGAAGTGGACAACGATGCAGAGGTTTGCGCTCCCATTCCTAGTTGCGGACGTGTTGCAGAGCGTCGACAACATCCGACGCTTTGCTTGCGCGCGCGACGATGTTGGCGACCTACTGCCGGACGTGGCAGCCCTCGAAAGAAAGTTGATGCGCCGAGGTTGGGCAAAGGTGCAAAAAAAAAAAAAATTACCGATTTTTTTTAAACGGTAATAAAGATTTTTTTGCAAATCTGTTTCAAACAAATGCTGGGTTTTGTCTTTTTTAATCTGATTGGCGTACTTGCCGCGGGCTTGAAGCCGGTCAACAGTTTTCGGCGCAAGGCCGAGCGCCACTGGCCGCATTCTTTGATTTTCGATTATACGACACCCGGATTATACGACGGTTTCGCGCGGTCCCCTGAACGTCGTATAATCGAGGTTCCACTGTATAAATAAAGATAAAGTAAATGGCCCCGTGAGTAGAATTTCGTGAAAAACTGAATGGCAATTACACAAATGGCAATGAGAAAAATCAACGCTAGCTGGCAAACGACAATGACAATGCACAGAAAGACACATCTTGCTTGGGATCTCTTCCCCCCACCCCCCCCCCCCCCACCCCCCCCACCCCACCAAGCTGGGCTGGACTGTACGGACACAAAATGACCATGGGAACAAACTGCCTTTCCCGGGGACCTTCGCAACTTTTGTTGAGAGAACATCAACTAATTGTGCGAGGCCACATGGGCTACAGTCGACGACCGAAAATTCGGACACCTGATTTTTCGGACATGCTTGATTATTCGGACTTTTTCGCGGCACCGCGACATGGCCCATAGAGCCAATGTGTAAGAGCGCTTGAAATTTCGGACGCACCGCAACTGACCACTCGATTTTTCGGACCTCGTTCGCACTCGCCGCCAGTACCCAAGCCGCCATATAATGTGTACAGTGGAACCTCATTAATTCAGACTGCAGGAGATATCGAAAACTTGATCAAACAAAACAAAATTCAAGCTTAAAGGGAGCCTCTTGCGACGCTGAAATTCTGCGCGAGTCGGCACATTGCGCTCGCGTGTTTTCGAATTCGTACTGTCCTTGAATGTCTTCCGCCGCACGAACTTGAACCGTAGTCCGAGTTCACGGAACTCATCTGTGCCGAGTCTTTAGTCCCGAACACGGAACGCGAATACGATCGCGGAGCGCTTGATCGCAGAGGCTACGCGCACGCCGTGGCCTCCGCGATCGAAGCGCGCTTCGGGCGCGCCGCAGGATCTTATCGCGCCACCGGATCTTATCGCGGCCGCGATCTGCTCCGGCGCTGCGCCGTTCGCGGAGGCCACGCGCTGCGTCCGATGACGGTGCAACCAAAAGAGAAACACAAGCTGCAAAAAGCGCGCTTTCCGAGTCAAGCGGTGCGAGTTTCCTGAACTGGAAGAAGAGCTGCTCCTCTATGTGATGGAATTTCGGAACAACGGCTACGCGTTGACAGCGGACATGCTGCGCGGCTTCTTTTGGCATGAGCGTGCACCAGAGCGCAGCACTAGCTCAGGAGTCTAAATACTTCGCGAGTGACGATTGAACGTGGAATAAATGTCGCTCATTCCCTGGTTGGTGTGTTTTTACTTAAAAAAAATTTTTTTTTCGCATATCGCGTGTATGGGTCGCACCCCGAAAATTGGCCCTCGAATCTGGAAAAAAAAAAAAAGTGCGGCCCTTATACGCGTTTATACGGTATTTCGCGCGGCGAAATATAGTCATGAGGAGCTTTAGAATGTGTGCAATACAATTGGCCGCTTTCTCCGGCATAGTGATAATAAGTTCGTGATTTTTTCGGTGAAATTTGATTTTCCGGACTGCCCGATTTTTCGGTCGTTTTCGCGGTCCCTAGAGAGTCCGAAAAATCGGTCGTCGACTGTATGTGCATGGGTGGTCATGCGATCACGCCCCTGTGGAGTGCCCATGCAGGAAGCCCACTACGTGCTCCTCCTTTTGGTTGTGCTGATACACGGATGCTTATTGGCAATGACAACAAACACACTTTGCACCAAAAACTTCACCTTAGCAGCAACCACTGCAGAAGAAATATGCCGCCATACTTCACCAGCTCTATGCTCTAAAACGTTTTCAGTTCCCCAGCCTGCCACTGCACTCTACAACCACGTGCCGTCAGTTCTCGATGGCAACACATGTGAGCACACTGAAGATTAACACCAAAGCAAGCACAGGAGCTTGCTTAAGCTCAAAGAAGGGCAGGGGCCTCGGCAGGGCAAAGGTCTTACCAGAGCCTCCGAGAGCATGCTCGGTGACGCTCAGACAGAGGGACTCCAGTCGATTGTTGATGTCCGGGTCATTCGCTGACGCATCAGCTTGCATGCGCCCTGCATACACAAACAAGTGGCACCTTTCATTCCTGCCCTCAAGAACCAGTCTTCCCGAATGTGACCAACACGTCACGTTTTAAACTCAGCTGTCCTCAAACTGAACTATGCAGAACCTTTGGGTTCGTAGGTGTGCTTTTTCGGGTTGCCTCAGCATCCAAACCCTTGTTTGCCACAAACCCACATTTACTTCACTCACTCAATTTGGGACTGGCCACACTGCAAATTCTCACAGCAAACCTTCACTACGCGGCCAGTCATTATCAATCGAACACAGGCACCTTTTGAGAGGCTGCGTGTCGGCACGCGCGACACGCAGCCCCCCCCCCCCCCCACACACACACACACACACACAGAGAGAGAGAGAGAGAGAGAGAAGCCATGACACGTGGGGTTCCTCAGCACTTTTCAAAAAACTATGTCTGTGAGTCTCTGAGGCTAAAAAGAGTGAGGACCCCTGTGACAGAAATTCACAGCACTGGCCGGAGGCAAAGCCAACAAACTGCAGCTCATGTCCAGATTCTCTACCTGTGCCTAATACTAACCCACACTATACCGTGGTCATTAATCTAAAAAACGAAAACATGCTAAGATTTGTCTTACAACAGAACACGACACTCATATCGTTTTGCACAGTACATTTCAGAAGCTGGCTTTGGGAGCAGGGACATCTATGCACCTTCCCTTAAAGATCCTAAACCAAGCTACATTTCGGAAGAAAAAGCAGGAGTAAATGCCAGAATCAAGTTCAGCAATATGCGAAACCAGAGGCAAAAGGTATGCGATGAGACCTGGTTAATAAAGCAACTACACTAATAGTAAGCCGAGATCCACAACATTCCTAGGCCCTCCGGCTCAATAACTGTGCCCCAAAACACTGAACCACCACAGCAAAATGGAAGAAATCTGCGGCGACTTGTTCAGGACCTTCCACTAAAAAACAGCTTGCGGAGTATGGAACAAGACAGCCTTGTTTCTGTGGGAGTCGGCGGAACCATTTTCTGGGTCCTACCGAGTCCGTACAATCAATCCGCAGCTGTACTTGATTGGTTGGTTTATGGGGTTTAACGTCCCAAAGCGACTCAGGCTATGAGAGACGCCGTAGTGGAGGGCTCCGGAAATTTCGACCACCTGGGGTTCTTTAACGTGCACTGACATCGCACAGCACACGGGCCTCTAGAATTTCTCCTCCAAAGAAATTCAACAGCCGCGGCCGGGATCGAACCCGTGTCTTTTGGGACAACAGCCGAGCACCATGACCACTGAGCCACCACGGCGGCGCGCAGCTGTATTTGAGTACGGTATGTTGAATGGCTAGTTAGAGCACTCTTTAAGACATAGAATGGTTGTGTGCACAGCCTGAATATACACGCAGGACACAGGATAAGCAGAACTGCCAAGCGAGCTGTCAGCTGTGCCTCCAACACCGTTCCATGCGCACGTACCAGAGCATGCACCGCTGTTGGTCGCAGCCTGCTTGTAGAGGGAGGCCACCACTGGGTTCGGTCGCACGGGCGCCGAGTGGGTCCTCTGGATCTGCACGTGCGGCTTGTTCAGGTGCTGCGCACAGTGGCAAACAAGGGCGATGATCCCTTGACGCGCGAGTCAAAGGGTCCGCGACACCAAACAAAAAGGCCAGGAACAGCTCCACATCAGTGCAAAAGGCATACAGATGACCACGCAACATCGCATGAAAGCAATGGGTCCTTACCACGCAAGTCGTAAAATTCTGGTGTGCACAAGCTGTATTATGCAGTATAGCCCAGCAAGATGAGTTGTTGGTCAAGCTGGTTCACAGTAGCATAAAGGTGGTTTGAGCAAAAGGGATAATCCACACGAATGAAGATGGGACAGGCGCAAACTAACAACTGATTTATTTAAAGAACAGACATTTAAATATATGCATGTCAGCACAGGCATAAAAGGGTATCACAAGCCCACCGAGTGTAAAAAAAAAAACCCGGATTTACGTCGTCATGCTTTCAAGGAATTGTGCCTCTCACTTTTATAATCTGACTGAAGCATCATCACTTATGCACTGTTGTCCTTTCTGCTGAACGAAAGACGCTTCTAGGAGCTACCGTGCTTTCTCATTTTTGCTCTTTCGGAGAATCTTAACTTGTTTGAGCAAAGGCGTGCATTTGTGATCAAGGCAATGCATCGCTAGGTTGACGCTGCTCCTTGTTTTCAACAGACCGCTCGTGTTCCCGCATGTTCACGCAATATAGCGCAGGGGTTCTCGAAAATGGTTTCCACAGAACCCCTGGGTTCCTTGGGTGTGCTTCCTGGGTTCTCGAGCACCTGAACTCGCGCTGCCTCAAGTGGTAGTAAGACAGCGATAGAAAAAAATCTCACGAGAGAATGGCAAACAAAGTTCTGGACACTATCAAGAGAGCAGGAAATCAATTCATAGCTTTGGCAATGACAACAGTTGTACTGTTTCATACATAGCAAGCAACCCTGTGCAGGCTGCGAAAGTAATGCGCCCGCAAAGCCGTATTACTCCACAGCGTATCATTCGTCCTTCTCAAAGCCTCGGCTAAATTTGGCTCTGTATACTTGCAATGGACGTAAATTGCCGTTTAGGCGCAGCTTGGCGCAGGAGATGAAAATGGCGCAGCATGGCGCAGCACTTCCACCCCTGATTGCCATTTAGGCACTTAAGATCTGTCGCAACAAAAAATGCCCATGTTCACTTTGGTTGTAGGACAAACTACTTCTTGGGCGCAGATTTAGCCTGTGCTTTGACAGCGTTGCCTGCTATGTACGAAACGGAGTAAAATGGGATGACGAACTTGCATCTCTAGCACTACCACATTTTGCAGTTTCGTGCCCAAACTGAAAGAACTGCCCACACTTCACTGTTTTCCTAAGTTCATCCTTGAAGTGTAAGGTCAGTGTTCTGTACGAGCACTACAGAAAATGATTACAGAAGGTGAAGAGAGCACAGAGGCTGTTAAAATTACCTGTAGGAAAAAAGGGGGGGGGGGGGGGGGGGGGGGGGGGGGGCTGCAGACGTCCATCCACTATGCATATAAGCACAGGAATGCTGGGATGTGGATACTTTACATTTGGCTTGGCTAGCTTTCATCAGAAAATGTGGATTGAGTCATAGAATTTTCCTCTTCTCTAAGTAAACCTCCAACGATTTGACAGACTCCATATAAAAAGCCGGGCACCAAGCGTTGCCTCGAGTTAAATTCGTCGAAAAAGCAACACAAAAAAAACTGGCTGTGGCTTAGCTTGGTTAAGCCTGGTCACAACCCGAAGCAATACGATAGGTTCCGCTACTGGAAACAGATGAAGCCCCTCACCTCCTGCAGGCTGGGCCTTTTGATGACCATTGCCAGGGGTCCCCCCAGGGGTCCCCCGTTGCTGCCACCGGGGCAGTCGACGGATCCCCCTCCTCCACCGGCAGTGCCAAAGAACACGGCTGGGGGTCTCCCCAGGGGGGCTGGCGCTGTTGGGGGTCCAGTGGGGCCGGCCAGCCGGCCAAAGTCCGAACCCCCCACCAGGGGGGGCAGCACGGCGGAGCCCACACCACACCAACGACTGCAAGGGTGCCGGAAAGGGCGAAAGAAAAGGAAGCAAGGGTTGATGGCCGCCATGGTGTCCGCATCCATACTACAGTCAAACCCACTTATAACAATACCGGTTATAACAATATATCGGATATAACAATGGTCAGTTGCGGCACCGTCAGCTTTTGCATGTGTTCTATGGTATTTTCGGCACAACCCTGTTATAACAATTATTGGTTATAACAATGTTATTTCCATGGCACTTCAGTATTGTTATAAGTGGATTTGACTGTAATACCAACCATGATTAGCAATACTCAGCCCAGCACAATGGCGTCTGGCTCAGCTAAATTTTCCAGGACATGCACTGACTGCCCTTTTCTGACATTCTGCGAGGCCAAACGGGCATGACGGGAAGAATAACGGGGGAACTGGTCATCCAAGCTGGACATAACCAATGAATGACTACCCATGAACGTGCCGCTCCTCTTTCCCGCCCGAGTAGTTGTACTTAAGCAGGCAAATTTGCAGTAACCTTGATGTGTGTGAAAGCTGCGACTTGCTCTTGCATGGTAAACTGTATCGTTCGTGGTCGCATTCCTGTAACTGGCATCCTTTTCATGGCCTATTCACGGTTTCAGAGTGAAAAACAAAAGCAGCTAAGGTTTTGGTGCACTGCATTTTGGCTGGGGTCTGCAGCCCCACAACGTGTCCCTGCGTGCAAGTTTGTCACCCCCTTGTCATTGCTCTCCCTCTACATCACACCCCTCTCCCACTCTCTGATTGGCTGCCACGCTTGCTCCTCTCACAAGGCTCCTACCAATTCCTCCCCCTCGAGGCTTCAGACAGACCACATCGGCAGTTACATTTTGCAAAATGGGGCTCAAATGCTAGCACATCAAGAAAAAGCCGCCACCATCTGGAAGACGAAGTAATGAGCGTTAGCTGTGGCAGGTGGTTGTTTTTACAATGCTATTGTAGATGGCGCTACAGGTCTCAATGCGAGATGTGCTGTTTTCTAGTTGCTCCCACAGATGGCGCTGTGATCTCAGGGTGGTAGCAGACCCCGCGAAATCTCGAAACGTGATGAGTAAGAGCTAACGCTCTTAAAAACCAAACCCCAGCAAATTTCAGATTCTGTGTCAGCGCTCTCTTCACACAAACGACAGACACTGAGAGCCCCTCACCTAGCTGGCGGTGGTCGGGGACCCTGGGCGACTGCAGCAGCCGCCACTGCAGCGGAGGCAGATGCCGGGGAGTGGTGGTGGTGGTGGTGGCGGGCGTCGATGGAGCGTCGGGGTGGCACGGGGTGCCAGGCCTTGTGCACCTGCTGGCGCCAGGAGAAGAGGCGCCGCTTCTGGGCGGGGCTGAAGGCCTCGTGCGCCAGGCACTTGTCCACCAGGGTCACAAACTGGCTCACACTCTGGTCCTCCGCACGCACGCTCACCAGCAGGCTGCTGCATACTGCTCAGCACGCGGCCAGAGGGAGGAGGAAACTTCCGTCAGAGAAAAGCCCCTGCTCATCCACTCACCAAGCGAGGTGGGTTCCTCAGTCCTTTTAGCTTCCGGGGGGGACTTAAACATTTCCGAACAGCACTGAGGAACCCTGCATGTATTAGCTTCCACCCTATCTTGCCCGACCCCATTGACAAAAAAAAAAAAATTATCTGCCAGCACTGCCTCAGTGTTCGACATAAGAGAGCTAGCTATGGGAGCTTCAAGTGCTTACATCGGTGTGCACAGCCAAATCCAAGCATTTACAGATGTTTCCTTTCCGGAAACATCCCTTCCAAGATGCAAGCAGTGCCATCTACCTATCGGATTTTGCACTACTTTCATTTTTTTACGTTCGCCTGTCATAGTCATCATCATCAGCCTGTAGTGAGACCAAACTCGAGTCATTATAACCTCACTGAAACCAGGAGGAACAACTAGGCCTGGGCAACATATGTAATGCAGAGAAGAAATAACTGATAGTATTTCACAGGGCAACAGCATGAATTTCAAGGGATAGTAAATGTAGCTAGGGGCCCTCACAGTTCCGTTTCACCACAAGGCGAGTCATTTCAATGGTTTCCAGTAATCTTTACATTGCACGAAGGTCAAAGCTTACTGTCTCTTCTATGCAACTGCGAACAATGATTAAACGTCATGGAGTGAGCTACGACTACATAGACACCCAGAACAAAAATGTAAGACTACTCAAACGCCCAGTACTAAGTACTGAAACAGAGCATTCCCGCAAGCAAGAAGCACCAAGCGAAGAAAAAAGAAAGAGAGTTCTGCAGAAGTAACCCCGGGCTTTCATCATTAGCTGTCACACCAGTCAGTACGCCAACATACGCATATGCATGCTCAGAGGAAAAACGTCAAACCCCTCACCCTTCCCAACCACCCGAGTGAAGAGTCCGGGCAAGTCCTCATCTTCCTCAGCAGCCGCATCGACCGCGGCAGATGTGGGGCCGCCTTTGCTGGGACTGCGCGAGCCTCCGCAGGCCGAGTCGAGTGAAGAGGGAGGGCTGCCCTCCTCCTCTTCCGCTCTCCTCTCCTCTTCCGCCACCACCGAGGACGAAGCGGTGGCACCACCACTGCCGATGTCGGTGTCGCTGCTGCCGCCAGATGGGTGCGCAGCGGAGGGCGTCGACGATGACGAGCCGGGCGAGGCAGACCGGTGAGGGGGCCCCGCCCCGTCCTGGCCGTCCTCAGCCCGGCTGGAGGCCTTCATCGGTGTCTGGAGCATGGCACGCAGCTCCACAAGGGCGGTCCGAATGTCCCCTTCCTCCTGAAGACTCTGCCAACACAGAAGTGAAAGAAGGACAATTAAAGGGCAAGGGCACATAAGGACGAAGAGCACAGAAAAGAATAGCAACACTACCTGTGCCTAAATTAACCATATATATATATACACTGTATTTACTTGCGTAATTTGCACTTTTTTTTCTAAAATTAAGGTTTCAAAAAGGAGGTGCACAAATTACTTGAAGATTTTGCAAACATGTCCTAAGCAACTCTACAAAAATCATAACGCGCAATATATACGGTGTATTGCTGCGTACTAAGTCGACCCGCAACTCACGCCCCTCGCTGGCCAAAAATAAGTCGGCTCCAAATATAAGTCAACTAGGCACGTGCGAACAGTGGTTTTTTAGGTTTGAAGCGAATTCGAAGCGAATGGTAATTTCTTCTTTTTTTTTTTTTTTCAAATAATTTGGACAGCAAATATTTCAAAGGCACACAAAAAAGGTTGACCACTAAATTATAAATTATTTAGTGGTCGCAGGCAAATACCACAGGGTGCTCTGTGTATACCAATGTCTAGCGCGTCGTTTGAAAAAGAAAACACGCATGCAAAAATTTGGTGTCTATAGTCCTTTAAGCGATTAAATATTTCTTTTCCCCTTTCTCTTCGAAATAGGAAGGCAGCAGTTCATACAGCTAATCTACACAGTAAAACGACCAACAGTTAAGGCCACTCAGGGCAGAAGTAAATCAGGAGTAGCTGCATCGAAACAAACGCAGAAATTGTAGTTTTGTCGCAGTATCTGTGTGACTGACACTCTCTAAAAGGCAGTGCCAGGCACCCCCTCACTGGCAAACACACATTTTCCAAGCTTCCCCTCCACAGGCACACAGATCACAGACCAGGAAGACCTCACCTTCTCCAGCTGACGCAAAGTGGCCGGGCGTTCTTTCAGCTTCCGAATGCTAAGCACAATCTTGTGACGTGCTCCCTTAGTGACACTCTTCGAAAGAAAACAGCACCCAGAATGCATGAAACAGAGGAAACATGTGATGAGCACAAAGGAAAGTTAGTCGTCACTCGCGGAAAACAGCAGGGGAATGCGCAACTTCACCTTTCAGCATTACGGTGTTCTAGAAACAAACAGTGGTAAACACATCCCAAGAAGAATGTATGGGAAGCACTCTACAGCACTACTTAGCACTCACAAGTCCAAATAAAGAAACACGGAGTGGTCGTTGGAGACTAGACTGGGTCCTTCCAGCTGAAACTGTTTAGTCACTGCCCTATTTAAACTCATCAGAAGCAAATAAACCAGTTTTGTGGGCTAGTGCCTCCAGTCAATCCTAGTGATCTGCTTGATATGAAGTATAAATTATCTATCTTTCTTATATAGAAGCTCAATTTTTGGAGCTCCCACACCGATGCATAAAGGTGGAAAGTCTAAACGCAGGCGCTCTTACTGTACGTTTCTTTCTGTCTTTTCCTGTGTGTGTGCCTTTTTGTGCGTAACAGTTTTGTAGCCAGAGATCTCATATGCGGCACCTTGGTGAAATGGCACAGCAGGAAGTGCCATGTCACCTAGGCGCTACAGCTAAAATCTTTGACACATTACATACATGGTCTGTTCTGAAAGTGGTAGGACTCATTTTTTTAAACAAAATTTATTCAAGAGAATAGTACAAACGATTACAATTTTTCAAGGTTGCTAGCACCCTTCCGCACCTACACCCTGCTGCCAATGAGTTTTACAGTTTTCGTACGCCTCCAGGAACGCCTGGACCAGAATGCTGTTTAGCTCCCTCGTCACAGCCTGTTGAACCACCTCTACCGATCCGTGATGTTTCCCCTCGAGCGTCGATTTTATTCTCGGGAATAGAAAAAAGTCTGGCGGGGCCAAGTCGAGGCTGTAGGGGGGCTGAGGCAGCGTTGCCGCCTTGTGCTGGACAAAAAATCAGGGTCCTCATTCAGATGAAGAAGAAGATCCTACCAGTTGGCCTTTTCCTCCTCTGACAACACTCCCGGTACCAACTTCGCGCATGCTTTCCTTATGGATAAGTTTTCTGTCGCGATCCCAAAAACTTTGGTTTGAGGAATGCTCAAGTCATCAGCAATCATTCTGATACTCATTCTACGGTCACTGTTAAATAAATGTTCCCTCGCTACACATTTTCGTTGGTCTCGCTGGTCAAAGGGCGTCTGAAGCGGTCGTCTTCCTCCACTCTTTCCTTACCTTCTCGGAAAAGCTTGTGCCACTCAAAAAACACCTTATCTACCCATGGAAGCGTCACCGCAGGCCTCCTTAATCATGTTGTGAGTCTCTTTGCCCGTTTTATCAAGATTTACTCAAAATTTGGTCGCGTATCGCTGATCCAGTAAACGCTCGACGATTCTGCGTGACGAGACGTTTCGACATGGGTTCACAGTACAAGCGACCTCCTCTCTCCAACGGCCGAGAGCCGACTGCCGATTTTCCCCAGCATTCCCAATATCCCCCTTCAACGATCCTGCACGCGCAGACCACTTCTCGTCCGCCCGTTCGCCCAGGAAAAAACCAGTCCTACTACTTTCAGAACAGACCCTGTATTACAAGTGAAAGTGACAAATGACTCCTAACTGCACGCACCTTCAGCTTTCCTTTATATCTTTCTTATCATCACAGCATCTATTAATTCTGGCTTCCCCTTTGCCACTACAGGCCTTACTGTACAGATCTTTCCGACCAAAGTCCCGCTAAATTGCTCGACAGTGTTTTTTTCACCAGGTGCCACAATCCATCGCACCTAAGCTGGGTGCACAGAGCAGCTTAAGCTTAACGAACAGTAAAACGACGCCCAGGTAGCACTAGGTAGCGCCTCAAGAGAAAGCAATCCAGCAAGCAATCTGGCAGCAGTCAGGTAGGAAAGGTCTGTTACAGTGGAGTCAGGCTCATGGGTGTACAAATAGGCATGTTCAAGGGGGAACAGTGCTTGACACATGTCCAACTGCGAGCAATGTGAAAGGGAACATTCTACAAGAAGAACAAAAAAAAATTTGGGGTTGAAAAAGCGGTACATTACTGAATAGGCAGACGTGTTCACACTCGGGAACCAAATTTATTTTTGCTTGCGCATCGAATATGAAAAAGCGTCATTGAGATTACTAGTCCAGAGAAAAACTGCTCTGAAGCAACACAGTGCTCCTCAATCCTGAAAGCACCTGAAAGCTCATCGCGCTGCTAGTGCCTGTAGTACGGCCATCAAAATCTACTTCTGACTCGGTCTCGTGACCAGCCAGAGCTGTGAAGCACTGGTGTTGGCTACAGAACAGCAGGATGTGAAGTCTATTTGGCAAAACAGCGCTGTGATTGACACCTGTTGACAGTGGATGTAGCTTCCACAACTGCAATGGTTCTGCAAGGCTGCTGTTTTAAATCCAATCACCAATACTCCACGGCGCTGATGATGCCCAGTACTCTGTGGCTCTAAGGCCCAAGATTCCACAGCACTGATGGCCAACACTTTGTGGCCCTGACAGAAGTGTGTTAAACGTGTGCTCACACTTTGTGTTAAACCTCATGGTGGTAGTACCACCCCAGTTTGCAAGAAGGCTTAGCTAAGAATGTTAACGGCATTTATTAATTAGCCCACTGTTCTTACGCAAGCACCTGTCACAAACCATGAAACTTCTACTCAACCGCTCTAAGAAACCTGCCTTAATTTATTTTTTTTTTCAATATGTGGCCTCTCTGGAGAGCACACGAAAATTCATCAGCTACCCAGAAAACTGGTTGAAAACAAACGCAGCAGCACAACACAGGTAGGACGCACTTCCACGAAGTGCCAACTGTGCATGCGAAGTGACAGGTGCATGCTTGACACCTGCCACCATCTGTCACTTGCACCTGTCACCTGCATGAACTGAGCTTGTGCAGCAGTAGCTGGCGGTCTGTTTTCAACCAGGAAAATTTGGGAGAGGTCACAGAGGAAGACATGCGCATGTGCAGAGCATCTGTGTGAAGAAAGGCAAATCAGAGGGGAGTTTGCGCACACTGCATATATGCACCACTTTCATCACTGTCCTCTAGGGCATGTGTTTTCAGCGTGGACAACGTCGGGGATAAATGCGCTCTAAGTGGCTGCAAGCACCGCAGTGCCCACAGTGCACACACTCACAAATTCAAGAATAAACCCAGTAGGACAGAAAATAAATCATTGTCAAAAGGTTCTAAGGCTAGAGCTCCAACTCCCGAAATGGCGACACCAGTAAGCTATAATGTTAACTCATCCAAAACCAGGCTGTGAAAGGTATTGCCGTAAAACAAACGAACAGTCTGACAGTTTCACATGAACCTACCTGAGTGGCTACGGTGTGTTCGACTGTCAAAAGTTTTTCAGGTTCAAAAGTGGCTGCAGCCCAAAGCAATCAAACAAAGGTGCACCCCATAGTAGGAATCACTGACACATAAAATCCAACTCGACCGATTAAATAGACATTATGAATTTAAAAGGGCTAGTAGATAGGAAAAGGCTGAATACGGCTTTCAAAGCACCCATAACCTTTTCTGAAGTACAAGTTGCAGCTTTTCTTCCTAATTTTTGTCAGCGCAACTTGGACACAATTAAACTTAGGTGTAAGTGAATATTTGAGAGCATTGTTCACTTCATGACATGACCCAACTGTTATTTTGCACTTTTTTTGCTAATCAAGACCATTCAAAAGGCAGTGCAGTAGCATTCACTTTCGTTCTTTAAAAAAAGGCTATGAATAGAGTTAAGGACTACGCCCACTGGTACTGATAAGATAAGAAGTCTAGGACTATGAGTTATCAAAACCGTGGCACAAAGGTCAGGACTACCTACAAATGTCACTCCAATGTCACTGCTCCAGGTGAGACTTTTATGTACCAAATCTCCCGGCAAAAGACCGGCTGATTTACTGGTCATTAGGCAAGTAAATATGGTATGATGACACTATAGCAGAATATAAACCAAAGCTGTGCCACTATACAGTTGTACAGAATTTTGTTTCAGACATACTGCCTCACAAGTGGTTATTGTAACACGGGCAAAGCTAGCGCACCACACTTTATGTACACAGAAAGTCACACTATCAATACACACGCAACCTTATATCCTGCATGAGTATGCAATCAAACTAATCTCAAGCATGAAGCAAGAAGAATGTTGACTCTGCAGATGTAGCAAGTAGTCCATAAAAAAAAAGTTTTGTTCATACGAAAACTGAGGACGAAGTGATTTTGGCCTACATCGACAAATTACTGCATTCTAATGACAAATACACTACTTTAACAGGAAATGGAGCTTTTATGAGACGAAAAGCTTCAAGAAATGAACTACACGTGTTGCCATAACTGACCAATTTCACAAGTGAACTATGGGGCATGGACATGCTTTATTTATTTATTTTTTTGGAAACTGATCCCACAGGTTCGGCTACATCGCCATTACTTTCCCAAGTAATGGCTTTTTGGGACGTACGTCACAGATTTGAAGACAGAGGTGGGAAAACTTTTATAGATGCCAATCTCTGAGCAATAAATGCGTCTTCAGCTGACGGACAAATGCCAGAAAGAGGCATAGACTCGATTTTTACTCAAGATGAAAAGCTGTACGACACTGTACTCGTCCCTTTAAAATGTTTGGTTCTCCTTCTTTAAGCCCAACTATCGTTGCTTCCGACACTTCCCTCGTTGCTACCAATTGTTCACTGCATTTTTTGCGCACTGACATAGCACACACCACACTCCTTCTCCAAACAGTGCTTACAACAATCACGCTTCCTTTACACTTCACACTAAACCCTCCCCCTTTTTTTTCCAAGCAGGAATAAACGGCTGAGGGCAGTGCAAAAGCGGCAATGAAGACAAACGTCTCTTGCACCTGGGCTTCCAGTTTCTCCTCCGTGAGGTTCATCATCTCCTCGTAGCTCATGTTGGCAAACAGGTAGGCGTACTTGTGTAACCGCAGGCTCTTCAGCCAGCTGGGCACATCTGCAAGGACAAACGCGCCGTGAGACAATGCGCTTATATCAAGTGCTGCTGTCATTTAGCTACAGGCTACAACTATGAGAGGAACAGCATTCCATCATTAGTTTTGCATTACGAGTTGTAATGTTTTCATTAAGGGGGATGAGGGTCTTGAAAACTTGTTTTTTATTTTTCGACATAACTTGTTGAAACTTAGCACGCAGGCGTATCATAGAATGCTGATTTCAAATATGCATTTAGATTTCAAATATCTCACCTGGAAGAAAATTAAACGCAAAATAACATTCAAATTAGGCAATTTCTTACGGGCCTTTATAGTAATTTATCAGTTAAAGAATGATTTTTTAAGAATATGTAGACATTTGCAAAGGCCCAAAACACATGCTAAAGCTTTCTTTTTTCCTTTAAACATGATATATGAGCAATTAGGCCAAGTGTGGGCTAATTACTGCCACATCATTTTTTCTTTCCAAATTTGTTGTTTATTTATGATCAACAAAATTAGTTTGTAGACATTCTGTTAGCTTTAGGATGTGCTTTGGGCCTTTGCAAATGTCTGCTTATTCTTTAAAAATGTTTATTTAACTGATAAATTACTAAAAAGGCCCGTAAGAAATGACCTAATTAGGATATTTTATTTTGCCATATATTTTCTTCCAGGTGAGCTATTTGAAATCTAAATGCATATTCAAAATCAGCATTCAATGATACACCCAGGTGCCAAGTTTCAGAAAGATATGTTAACAAATAAAAAAAAGTTTTCAAGACCCTCATCCCCACTTAAGTAATAAACACGAGAGAACTAAGATTCAAACGAACATCTGTAATGCCTTCATTCGCAAAAGCCCCAGTCAGTTCTGCGACTTCCGACAGAATTCTGGGACAGTAACAGGACGGAGAGTTTGCGAACAGCAGTGACATTCACATCACTCACAGCGGAAATTTACACAAATTCTAAATTACCATGCCAATATATCGCACAACTCAACAACCAAAGTGGCTGTGAAATTCATGTTTTGATACCTTGGCATCCCATAAGGAGAGTCTACTACAACGATTAGTAGATGTAAGTGCCATCTAAAAGCTCTTTTGTGAGCCCTTTGAAATGCGGCAAGCAGCACGGTGTAAATCCGCAATGAATGCAAACCTATTGAACTGAAGAGCACGCCAAACTTAGCAACATAAGGCATCCAAGGACAGTTTCAAACCTCATAAGATCAACAAGGTCTCCAAACTCTCTAATCACAATTACAACAGCAGCACCCTAAGTATCAATCACCGCAGTGAACATTATGCCAGATATTCTCTAACTATGTTCCATAATATCCTCGGGTTCCTTAGAACGCTTTCATGTTACCCAAGCACCTAAATCCATGCACGCCTCAACCCAAACCTGTCATTCACCACTTTGTTTTGGGACTGACCACGCTATATTTCTTTAGAGTATACTGCTCAACTATACGGCTCTAGTCATCATTAATTTAATATCTGAATTTCATTTATGAGGGACCATGCGTCTGCATGCTTGTTCATGCCTTCCTGGAGAGAAGCCAATACGTTTCGAAAGCACCCTTTCAACTCCACTCGGGTTCCTAGAGGCTAAAAATAAAAAGACAGAACATCTGCACCAGACTAATATGAGCATATATGTAGGCAAGCCTGAAAACGTAACAGCACAAGTGCCTAGACACGCGCTTGGCTCTGCTGCGTCAAAACCAAAAATGTCTGCAACATGCCCCGGGAAAGGCGGCAGGTGTTTTTCGAGACGCTCGAGAGTCACCCCGCCTCAACACTTGCCCTTCATGCCGGAGCCATCGAGGTTGAATCCCGGTTGGGCCTGGTCCTCCGCTCCGTGGCCCTCCGAGCCAGAAGAGGCACCACTGCTCTGCGGAGACAGCGGAGGGCCGACGGCCTCCGCTTCGTGCGGAGGGGGCCCAGGGGGCGGACCACAGCGCCAGTCCACCTGCGGAGACAAGCCGGCAACATACAATCATCTCGGCACAACACCAGCAACCACAACTGGGCTCCTGTACTACCTGCAAAGGTACGGTACAGCTATTTATCCACATTTGTTTCAATTATGTGACTCACATTCTTGTTATGCGCAAACTGTATTGCACTTCCGTCGACTGCCGAGGGACAGAGGCCTCGTCAGGCGCCACAGCCTTTAGCCTCTGCCCCTGCAGCAGATGCTGTAACTGCTCTGCTCAAATAAATCTTTTCAATTCAATTCAATTGTAGTAAAAATGCAAAATGCCACCAACACATCCCCCCGACCCATGTCTGTCTAGAATTCTGCTACGAACGTATGTTGAGAAACTGTGTCAAATGAGCACTGAACTGCCGTCGCTGTATTCGTCCCGACTTTTCACATGCACTGTTTACTCTGAGGTGACACACCAAAAAGCCCAAGCTTCTACAATGGTAATAATAGTCACAAGGGCATTTGGCATGGGCCCACTGCCGACGAACTCCCCCCAAGAGCTAAGTGAACTCACCCCAAAAGCTAAGGGCATGCAGGCCACACGCATCCCAGAGGGCACAGGCCACTCACCGAGGTGGGGTGAGATCCGAGCAGACGGCCAAAGCCCTGCTGTGCCTGGGGCATCTGGGGGGGCTGGTGCAGGGATGAGGTGGAGCACGGGGGCGTCAGGCTGCTGCTGCGCTTGAGCATTGGCTGGGACAGCGACTGGCCTGTTTTAAGGGGGAGAGAGACAGCAGGGGACCAGCTTCTCCTAGGATGACTAATTGCAACATTACTAGACTGGTATGCACGTAAGCGTGAACTCTCAACTGATTATATTAGTTGACAGTAGGGGTGTGCGAATATCAAATTTTTCGAATACGAATCGAATACGAATACTTGGTTCCGAATATCGAATCGAATATCGAATAATCAAGGACA
Source organism: Amblyomma mixtum (assembly GCF_055824585.1). Classification (NCBI taxonomy): domain Eukaryota; kingdom Metazoa; phylum Arthropoda; class Arachnida; order Ixodida; family Ixodidae; genus Amblyomma; species Amblyomma mixtum. Next base: position 53,658,395 of record NC_143019.1, read on the forward strand.
GATGCATTTAACCACTACAAAACATTATTTGAGCACCCAAGTACATCACAGTCCAACTATCAGTGATGAAATGAACACAAAAGATGTGTGCGGCTGACAAAACAGTATCAAAGTCTCGAACATTATTCTTAGAAGAGTGGAAATATCAGAGAAGATGGCTAGTACACAGCATTGATTAAGGCTAGCTTGCCATAAGCACAAAAGCGCGTTGCTGGGATGAACATAAAAGGTTGTCGTGAAGAAAAACCGGCTGCTCCACATGGTCAGGCAGAACTAGTTTCTTACTGAAACGGCTTCTTCAGCCACAGAAAATGCCCTCACAATTGGCACTGAACTGGCTCGTATTGCGAGGTATTTCGTGCACAGCTCTGACCAAACCAGTTTTGCAGGTGTAGCCACAAAAAAGCTCACCAGCGCAGTCAGCTACTGCATTTCCCAACATTACGCATTGCTCTGGGCGTCGCCATGTTGTTATGTCTCTGTAGGACTTGCGGACCGAAATGAACGCTGCTGCTCGCAGTAAAATATTCGGCTAGATACGAATATTCGCATCGGGTCGAATATTCGAAACAATGCGAATACTTGGATTTCGAATCGAATACGAATACTAAAAATACAATATTCGAATTATATTAGAAAATTTCTAATATTCGCACGCCCCTAGTTGACAGTCTGCGCATGCATGCCCCTGCTCCCATCTTTGCTTCCACTGTGTACCCCTAGAAGAACGCATCTCCTTGGCATCAAGTACAACTAGGGCTCTTTGTTTTCAGGTTTTGTTTTTTCCAGAATTCGGGGAGGGGGGGGGGGGGGGGGGGAATTGGGAGACATCTTCAAGCTCAAATTCGGATATAAATCGAGTAATATTTAAAACTGCGCGAACAAAACAAGGACCGAGCAAGAACACAGTAACACACACAAGCGCAGACCTAACCGTAGAAAGCTAAAAGAGTGATGCATGAACCCTACAGGACTAAGAGGAAGGCGAACATCTAACCATGACGGTATGCATTGCTCCCTTCTAGAAACTCAATTCCTTTACCAGACAGGTGAATTGACGGCGTGCAGTTTTAAATATGAACGATTCAGACCAACTAGCCCGCCAGAAGATACTTTTCAATCGAGTCATTCAACGTACGATCTATAATAGACTTTATCCTCTTTCTTTTTCTTTCCGGGACAGTTTTCCCCACGCTACTTTGAATACTTTACCATGAAATGTATAATTTTATGCGGGGCATAAAATGATCCCTTTCTTGCTGCTACTTCCCAAAAAATACGGCAGGTTGCGCTGAAAACTGTCCACCAAAAAAAAATATTTCCTTTCCTCTCATTCACTGCAACTATTTCGTACTTGCATAAGGGCCACGCCCCCAGCTTGGCAGCTGGTAATTCGGAAAAATGGCGCCCTTGCATGCGGCCCAGCTCACCAGCAGCAAACCGAACATAGCAATGAGTTCAGTAGTTTCGGATTCAGGTGTGCACGCCACTGATCACTGGGGAAAGGGATTGCCAGTGCAAGCGAGCCGGATAAACGGCACATAATTCGTGCCCCTGCCACTCTCAACTTTCACAACCACATCCGGCGACTTAAATCTCCAGTGAAGTTCCACCCACATTAAGCCTCCACGCACAGAATATCTCCACAACGAAAATGTAGTCCACTGCTTAAAAGTTTCTTCTTACCTAAACAAGAAGCTTATCACAAGAAAAAAATTATGAGCTCTAGAATTCTGATACATGAATTGCTTGATATAGTCAAAAATTAAAAGGCTGATTTCGTTTGCCGTTGCGATTAGCCAGCGGAGTAATACAGGACGCTGCGGACAGCGGCCCAGTGTTAGTAACTGCTGTTTTTTTAAATTGTATCCTACTACAGTAATTTTTTTTTTTATTGCGAAAGTGATACTAGTTCCACTTTCAGCCCGTCGCGTAGCGAGGCCGGTAGCTACCATATTAGCATATTGGATTGGATTGGATTGTATAACCGATGAATCACCACAAGTCTAACCACAAGCACCACCACCAGCTACACTACCAGCTGAACCATGGTGTAGGTACGGATATTGCTTTCACAATTACCGGGCTTAACTAAGCTAAGCCACAGCCATTTTTTTTTTTTTTTTCAAGGATCCAGGTAAAAAGTTGGGGGTGCAAAAATTATGAGAGGGAGCAAATTATGCGAGTAAATACGGTATAACCTTGACACTGTGCTGCTAAAGAAACATGAGCAAGGCAAGTAGGAGAGTCCTCGTGTTGTGTGTCCTGCCATTTTATTGAATTTATAAACTGTTGACACCCTGCCAAGCAAGGTGCCACCACCCACCAGCATGACGTCATGAACGGCCGCTCTACATCTAAAGCTTTGGTGGAACACAACGCATCAACAGGACACCCCATTGATTGGGACGAAGCATCTATCAATGCCACAGAGAAAAACTTGTCATCGCGCCTCCTTTTGGAATCATTCCATATACATAGCACAAAGCATGCTCTTAACAGGACACGTGGTAATCTGCCAGAAATCTGCAATCGCTCACTAGGAAATTTTAACCGTATATAAGCCACTGTCGTTACATGCAGCGCTCTTGTGATCAAGGGGACCCGTACAGGCCCCGAAACGTCGTTTCCTTTTTTTTTTTTTTGAAAGATTTTGGCGAGTGTATGTTTGTTATTTACGTTACCCACCAGCAGGCGCGAAAGTGGACAGGTTGCTTGGGTGGAGTGCCATGTGGCTCGAGTCAAGACCTGGAGGCAGGGAGCCCCCGCCAGTGACCAGGGGTGCCAGCCCAAATCCGTTCAGGTCCCCCCCGTAAGGGTGGTGGTGGTGGTGGTGGCCGTTCAGAGAGCCGAGCCCGTCGACAGCGGGCCACGAGTCGAGGCCAGCCGAAGGCCGCCCAGCGGCAAGGCTGCCTCCGCCATCGTCCAGACCGCCGGTGCCGTTCAACGACTCTGCACCACTGCCTCCGTGCTCCTGGTACCTGGATGGATGAATAACGAAGGAAGCGAGAGAGTGAACGAGTGAATGGACTAGTGAAGGAGTCAGTGAGGGGAATGAGTGCAGTGACTGAATGAACGAGTGAATGAGCCAAGGGGTGAATGAAAAAGCGATGGACAGAACCAAGGAGTGAGGTTCAGTGAGTGAATGACCCCAAGAGTGAGCAAGCAATTGAGGTCTTAAAGAAGCAAGAAGTAAGTTAGTGGCTGGAATGAGTGAGTGATGAGTGACTGAGCATGCAGCCAGGCGAAAATGAGTAACAGTCACTTTTTTGCGCTGACGGGGAGACAAAAAGGGCGGGAGTTACCGTACTTACACGACTGTAAGTCGACCCCCCCCCCCTGGGTTTTTCAAATTTAGAAAAATAAGTCGGCCTACAATCGTGTATATATGCACAGTACAGGACTTCTCAAATCTCCCAAGTGGGCCCGGGTACGCTACCTGGAGGTGGAGATGCGCTCCTCAAGGTGCCGGAGCCAGAGGGTGAGCAGGCGGCGGTCGTCCCTGGAGCTGATGGCCGGATGGATGAGCGAGTAGGAGAGCAACTGCCGGGCCCCCTCGACCAGTGGCCGGCAGTCCAAGGCATGTGCCAGCACCTGGTTGCCACGACAACAGGGCAGGGAAACACCAGAATGAGAAGTGCTCATGTAAACAGGATCCATCTATGCTTCCTCCGTAATTGCACCAAATGTCAAAGAACAGCACAGGAGACTCCCTTTAAGAGGAATTTCGAGGATCACGTAGATATATTTTTGCCTCATCAGACATTCTAGTTCCATAAATAAAAGGATTTGTGAGCATGCTAGGTGTGTCCAAATATATGTTATATGAAAACAATGAATAAATGACCTTGCAGTGAAAGAATAATTGCAAAGACAGCGTTGATTGCAATGTGCATGAACTGAGCTGAAGAGTGACGGCATGGAACAAGCTCACTTCATTTTAAGGGCGGAAGAGGGTATTATACCCCTGTCGCACAGGTATACTGTTGAGTGTCAATGTTGAGTGAGTAGTGAGCATGCAATCCGACAGATGGCGCTAGGGGTAGCAACGGGGAAGGGGATATGTAGTGAAACTGATTAAAACAAGTCGAATAGAGACACGACTGCTATTTTATTTGTAGCTTTTTGCAGAAAAAGCTACAATTAAGGTTTGGCACAATCTAGAGACAGCAATGCGCACTTCATTTCAGAAGCATTCCCTTTTCGCCAGCAAAGCTGCCACAGATCAGTGACAATCTTTGTGGTGTTCATAGCTGCTATCGTTGCAGAATTTGTCGGGAACTTCTTGTTGGTGGTCACAAAGTGCACTAAGAGGCGAAAAAAAGTGAAACGAAGTGGTACGCCGCGACACCGAACAACAAGAACTGTGTCAGCTTGTTTACATCCGACCACCGGGCGCTCTGCACAGCTGCCACTTTGACTACCGAATAAAAATTAGTTTATGAACTGGCTAATGTGGTCTAAAATTTTGCCATTACATCAAAATTATATTTTTGCCTAAGTTTTATTGCTTTTTTTTTAAATGCATGGTGTGTGTGTGTGAGGTTGTTCTCAATGACCCTCGAGATTCCAAAGGCCACTCGCAAATCTCTATTGAGTCAATGTCCATCCAGTTCAATGGTCATTTACAACCGCAGTGTGGCACTGGCGAATCCCCATTGAGTTTGATATCCACTGACTAGGTGGATACTGAAACTGTCTGTGCGACGGGGGTAATAAGAAAAAAAATTTATTCACGAAGTGACAATAACAAAATCATGACACACATATCCGTAACTCATTCATTGTGGTTCTAAGTTGCCAAACACAATTTTGCAGGTTTGATTCCCTTAACCACTGAGCTGCCGCGGCAGGTTCTAAACGTCTTTTCAATTCAGCTGCACTCGTTACACCAATTACATAATGTTTCACCACAGTGCCGCGAGCGTGCTGCACCGGTTCAGACAGGTCAATTACGGCTTGCCGCTAGCCGCTTCCAAAATGAGCGACTGAGTGCAGGCCCGGTCGTCTACTCGCCGCAGTGTCAACACCAAATTGCAGCTGCTGCGTGCTGCTCACCAAAACGAAAGTACATCAACCCTTGAAATGGTGCAGCAAGTGCAGCCAAATCAAGCAGACCTTAAAGGTCTGCTTGATTTGAAAGAGAAATCTGAACTCGTCTTTTTGTCGCAGGAACTCAATCTACATACACGTTCCGAGCATTCTGAGAAACTGCGATTTATTGCCCTGTGTGACCGATTTCCCTAATTAAATCAGACTAACGTCCGGCTCCCGCCTTTAATTCTGGCTTTAATTCTTCCCATATGGTGGGCGGAGTCGACCAACGCGTGGAGCGCCTTTCACCCAGTCCCGTGGAGGCTTGCAGCTCTGCCATCGGCGGAGTAATACGTAGTAATCCACAGTCGCAAATAGTCTGCACGTATTTTTACTTCTGCGGGCTTATTTTGCGGCTATATTATCTGGGAATGAAACTATTTATTCACGGAAACCTAAAAAACAAAATCAAATGAAAGCAAAGCCTCCATGGAGCTGGCTGAAAGGCACTCCACACGTTGGTCGACTCCGCCCACTGTACAGGGAGAATTCAAACAGAAAGGCGGGAGCCGGACGTTAATCCGATATAATTAGGGAAATCGGCCACATAGGGCAATAAGCCGAAGTTTCTAAGAATGCCCGGAACGTGTAGATCGAGTTCCCGCGGCAAAAAGACGAGTTCAGATTCCTCTTCACTGCACCTTTAAGCTTACTGCCAAGCAGCAGCTTCTGTGACAATTCCAACGGAGAGTGTGTGCGTACCTGTGGTATGAGGCTGAGGTAGGCTGCCTTGGCCGCCTGGTTGCCCGGTGCGAGCAGTGGCAGCAGCCCCAACAGCTGTCCCAGGGCCTGGTCCCGGGGCTCCCGGGCGAGCCGCTCGATGTAGGCCGGGTCATTGGCGTGCCTCTCGCGCTGCCGCAGCTCGGTGCAGTCGGCCAGCGACCGGTCGAGCACCAGCGCCAGGAAGCGCGCCTGGGTGGGGCCCAGCCGCCGCAACAGCGAGTACAGCCCCACCGTCTGCTCGCAGGGGTTCCACAGCTCGAACCAGGAGCCCATGGCCGCCACCTGGTCCCGGAAGACCAGGCTCGACTTCATGCCTCCGCCGCCCGCCACCGCGCCTGCCGGGGCCGCCCCGCCCGCTCCTGGAGAAAGAATAGAGACTCAGCTCATCATCCTCCACTCATCAGGCAGCAACTATTAATTGCAAAGCAAGAAGCTACTCACGTACTAAGCACACACGAAAGAAGCCCCAATGAATGCAACATGCAGAGAAGATATCCGATGGTACACAAAGCACGTGCTAACTTGTACAGATTGTTTCGCTGTTTTTCGCTGTTCTTAATTCTTGTCTGTACAGTTTTGTATTTTTTTTTCACCCAAAAAGCTCACTTATTATGTATACACTTTGTTAAAGTCATGATTCAGAAGGAAAACGAAAAAAAAAAGTGGACAAAAGAGAGAGAAACACGACAGGACCAACGCGCTGGTCCTGTCGTGTTTGTCTCTCTTTTGTCCACGTTTTTTTTTGCATCGTTTTCCTCCTGAATCATGAACCAACTAGCCCAAACTAGAGTTCTTGTTAAACTCAACACACCTCTCACACAACCCCTAATCTGAGTTCCGGGGTCCTGCCTTTGCAAAGCGTGCAGTGTAAAACCAAGTACCAACAACAGAAGCATTTCCGATTCTCTCACACAAAGGCGTGTGCTGTTGCCAGGAAGGGACAGTAAAACCAGATGCACAGTGCAGTTTAAAATTGATGATGGTGTTGATGAATTTTTTATGCCGAAAGGGCATCTGTGGCCAAAGAGCACCGTGGCACAAGGTATCTTTCTTCAACTCAAGGAGGGGTCTAAGACCCATTTCCCAAACATTTCACCCTAAATAAGCCGAGCACCAGACCAGGGGAAAGCTCGTACCCATTGCATCACCGGTGGGTACGCGGCGGCACTGGGGATCGAACCCCACATCTCCTGCACGCGAGGCAGCAGCTCAGACCACTCCACCACCGCTTCAGTGCGCAGTTTAAAATTCTTGTATGCATTAATGGAATAGCTCGTGGTAACACATAGCAGCGCTTGTCAGTCGTCGTATGTGTTTCTTCTCGGTCCTTGTCTAAGTTTTGCGCCCACTTCATTTATAACACAGTACCAGGAAGGGCAAATCAAGTGCATGGGGGCAGTGGTCTTTCAGGCCACCTAATGCCACCAGCACATCCAAAGCAGGCATGACACTACAGCGTTATGCCACAGAGCAGTCTTTCTTATTCCTCAGTGTTCCTATTATCTGCCACTAACATAAAAAAAACAGCCCAGAATAGGCAGAACAAGGAGAGTTCATATGCAACACCACACCAATCAACACGAAAATGGCCGCTCGGCAAAGGAAGGAAATAGCACAACCCAAAAATCAATTTTCCAGCTTAACAACTTAAGAGCATGAGGAGTAGTTGATTCGACACGGTACAGAGCTACCACGTCCAGCACCGTTGATTATCAGACTCAGCCGAACCACAAGCCATCACAAGTCCCATGCCCTTCACCCGCCGCGGTGGCTCAGTGGTTATGGCGCTTGGCTGCTGACCCGAAAGACGCGGGTTCGATCCCGGCCACCGCGGCCGAATTTCGATGGATGCGAAATTCTAGAGGCCCGTGTACTGTGCGATGTCAGTGCATGTTAAAGAACCCCAGGTGGTCGAAATTTCCGGAGCCCTTCACTGCGGCGTCCCTCATAGCAGAGTCACTTTGGGGCATTAAACCTTAATAAACCAAACCAAACCTTCTTCTGCACAAAGTACAGTCCGCAACCAGCTCACTTAGGCCCTACAATACAGCAAGGTTAAGCAAACAGCAAACAAGGTGGAAATTATGCCTTGGCACAAGGATAGCACCAGACGACAGATGTAGGGGTTGAGCTTTAACATGGTTAACATGGATACCAACACAGTCAAGAAGGCCTACTTGGAGCGGTAGAGGAGATCAGGTGATGAGATGAAGCAAGGTGAAAATCATAGAAAGGCCACGCATCACTCAAGACATAACCAGAGGACTAATCACAGAAGATCATGACGATAAGGAATGACTCTCAAAAATACGATCAGCAGCAAGGACATATTCCCTCTGCGAATATTTCACAGACAGCGTTGAGCCCTAATGTCTAATTTAATTTACCACTCGTCTCTATAGTTAGTCTACACTGCAGCCTCTCGCAAGAATCAAAATTCAGTGCACAGGCCGCGGCTCTCAACTGCTAATTGTATCGAACCAGTTTGATCCACAGCTCAGCATGCAAATAGACGACCTGGCAAGTTCCTGGAGCAGGCTCCGCATAAAGGCAGTGCATGCCAACGAGGCTTTCAAGCGGCTCTCTTTGCACAGAACTGCATCGAGAAAAGAGAAAAAGAAGAATCGCTCGACCGCATGCAAGACGCGAAAGACCGAAGGTTGGCTGGCATGCGCGATGAAGAACACGCAAGAAGCGGGACCCGCAACAGCAGCCCAGCAAGGCGAGAAGGCCGCCGGCCAGCCAACTCTCCCTCCACGCCCTCGCCCACTTCCTCCTCTCAATCCCCGCGGGCATCGCCTCGCCGTTAGAAGGGACTCGTCAATACCGTGCAGGGCTGCGGAAGCGCCGCGAAGTAGAAATAACGGTGCCGGGCGCCTGCTCGTAAAAGATCGCCACGTGCACTGCTGCCTCGGGTAAAGCGGACCTCCGAAAACTTCAGAACAACCAGAATGCAAGATTATGACTCGACATGGAACCCGAAGAAAAACTCTCTTAGGAAGCAGTCTCCATTTCACAAGTTGTGCGCAGTGCAGCGAAAGCTACGAGCGCGCGGCGGTGGTTTCCCCAATTACACTCAACTACAGTTGCAATCACGGCGAATTAAAATGACAACACTGGAAGCCGACGCCTCGCGCTCGAATAGCTTCCGCTCCACGGGGAACTTGTAAAATTCAAGTGACTAGAGTAGGATACAACTCAAGATCGCAGCGGCTTTTCCCCGTCAGACGACCAGCCCTTCCAGCCAATGGCGTCGGACGATTCTCGTGACCCTGCTAGCGTGACAATGCAGGGAGTGGTAGACGAAAGGGGATAACCCCCTTAGACCCCTCTCTCCATTGTGGCGCCGCTCCCTCAGCATCGTCACGTTAGCAGGGTCACGAGAATCGGAAGACGCAATCGGCTGGAATGGGGTGTCCTCTGACGGGGAATAGCCGCTGCGCTCTTGAGTTGTACACCGAAACTAAAGTGACTTATCGGACGCGAATGTATCGGAAGCAGGGAAAGCGCTTTGTTTTTGTTTTTTGTTTTTCTACAATTAATTTCTTTCCTCCTAGCTCTCCTCTCTGCCGCTGTTCACCGAGGTGAAAATTCTATCCGCTCCCAAGTGGTTTACGGAACAATTCTCAGTTGGGACCAACTGGAGCCAATTTTTCATGTCATCCATATGCCCAATGGGCATATAGACTCCCCTGGACGTCCCAGGACGTCTGCGGGACGTTCAGGGGAGTTTCAATGCCCACTGAGTGGGGACTGTTGGGACCAGTTAGGATTTTCACCCGGGTTTCTGGCGCTGTCAGCAGGCCCTTCAAGGCAAAACAACCAACCACCCCGCGACAGCCCTTAGCGACCCGCGCGAAGTTTCAACAAGCAGGTAGGGCGACAGAGTCGCTCCGGTGATCGGTCGACGACAGGCCGCGTAGCCTTCGTGACGCTGCACTGTTTTCGGTGCGGCACAACAAGCAAGCGCTCGCAACCGCGGCACACTCGACGACGCCAAGGCAGCCAAGGCCTCGCTCGCTCGCTCGGCGTCCTTGCCCTGCCGCGCGAAGAGAGCGGCCAAAGGCACGCGCCCAAGGCACGCACGGAGAGAGCGGACGAGGCAGCGCCGTAGATGAAAGAGAACGACAGAAGAAATCCACGCGCTTGGCAAGCGCGTATACGTAACTTTAGGTGCGAATCGAGAGAAAGGGGGAGCGGGCTTCTAACCACATTCTTAAAGAAAATGCGATAGCACTGGAGAGTTGGCCCACCTCCGAAAATTCCAAAGGATTCTAAAAATTTGGAAGTAGGCCCACCACAAAAAAATCATTAAGATTATAGTAGGCTACATCTTAAAAAAAAAAAGCAGTTGTTAACACTGGGCCACGGTGCGCGGCGCATTGTATCACTCCGCTAGCCAGTCACAACAGTAAACGAAATCAGCTTTTTAACGTTTGACTCTATTAAACAGGCCAGGTATCGAAATTCTAGAGCTTATAACTTTTTTTTTTCTCGTGATCAGCTTCCTGTTTAGGTGACAAGAAAAGTTTTAACAACGGACTACTTTTGTATCGTGGAGGAATTATCTGCGCCGGTCCTGAATGTGGGCGGAGCTTCACTGCGGACTCAAGTTGTATCGGACAATAGTGATGGATTAAGGTGGACTAGTTAGGATTTGTTGGTGGATTAAAGTGGGTTAATTGGGATTTGTGGGCGGGTTAAGGTGGAATTACTGGATCGATGTGCATTAGTGGGTCGGGTTAGCATAAACCCGTATGATAATCCAATACAAGAGCCTCAGATTTTCAAATTTGTCCGTGCCGATGACGTCACGACCTTCTCGACCAATCACAGAATTTCGGTACGGAGATATCCAATGGTTTCTGCAATCATCACCATCACCAGCCTGACTGCGCCCACTGCAGGGCAAAGACCTCTGTACATGCTAACGTAGTAAAAAAAAAAAAAAGAGAAAGGCATAGGGCCATGTGTCGCGACGGGACCTTACACCCCAGATACCATCATATCATCCAATACCATACAGAAATTTGTTTTGATGAAAGGAAAGACGCAGCACCTGTCTCAATACTCGGTGGGCACCTCGAGCAAGCTCCTGGAGGTCGAGGTCTCGACTAACTTAGCCAACTACAGCGCGCGGTGAGGAGCGCAGTGCAGTCTCAAAAACACCACACTAGCCTAGGAGGAAATGTCGCCGCTTTCGCCCATGCCGCCTTTGCCGTTATGAGTTCCGGTGGCATTCAGCGCAACGCTATTTGAATGCGCTTTCTGAACGTAGGCATACACAAGGAGCAGCGGCTGCTAACCTGATACGTCGACAGTATACACAAAGTGGACCCTCGTTAATTAGATGTCGCTTTATTCGAACACCCGCTTTATTCATACTGAAGCTTTTGTACAGTGACCACGAGGCGCATCAAAGTAGGCCCCGCTTAATTCGAACTCCGCGGTAATTCGAACGAATTCTCGGTCCCGTTCCAGCGCTAAACATCGCGAGTCGACTATAGGCATGTCTCTAATTACAGCTTCTGAAAGACTGGTTCAAGGGACTCCTTGGACGCCGAGAGCCTCCTAAAAACAAGCAATGCGGGAGAGTACAACGAAGCGTTCGCCCGGTCGTGCAGGAACGCGGGACTCTCCGTGAAGTCCAAGTCAGCGCAGGCGGGAACGCCGAAGGTTCGGACACCGGAAGCCAGAAACGGCGCTTCTCCGTTGCTATACAGAGGTGGAAAACAAGACCTAATTCCACTATAGGCTCGTGCGAGCTGTCTATGTCGGGTATGCCAGCCGCCTCCCAACCAGCGCAGCACTGCCGCTCTCAACGTTTGTCCCGGCGTTGCTGCCTTACCGCCTTCTTTGTGTTCCTTGATTCCTTGAGTGTTGCCAGGACACGCCTATAGTGCTGCCTCAGTGAGGGGTCAGCTCTGACACTCCCAAGTCTATACCGCCTCGTTCCAGTACTATCACAGCGTATCCTCCACGTCCACTATGACTTAACCCTATCGTTTACGATAATCTGCGTTGCCTTCGCTGTGGCTTTACTGCCGTCTCCGAGCTGTGCACGACGTCTCCGTACAACGGCGCCTTGCCTCAGCGCCGTCACGGTGCCGCCCCTAACGCTGTCCCACAGCGCCGGCCTCGTGTCGTCTAGCACAGATGTACACCATTACAACAGCCCCGCGTTACTGTACACGCGGGTCCAGCGCTCTCCTCTGCTCCGTGCCGCAGACAACAAGGCGCGGCCTTCATTTCCGTCAACACCGCGCTCGCGCGGACACAGACACACACACAAACGCACACTCGGTCGCCGCGTGCAGACTTCATTGCTGCCGCCTCAGCGGAGAAACCAAACCGCCTCGGCGGCGGCGTGCAAGAAGAGAGCCGCCCCTTCCCCCCAGCCAGGTAATGGCCACCGGCCGCGTCACGACATGGCGCGATGCAACGCACAGCGCAGCGGCTAGTCGCGTTGCGACAGGGACGGTCCGTTGACGCCGAGAGAGCGCCGGGGCGAAACGAGGAAGCGGGCCACCAGGCGGGCACCTCGGAAGGGGCCGCTTCCCCGTCCGCTTTTTCCCTCACCCTCTCGGGCCGCCGACGGGAAAAGTGAGCCGACGGGGCAGCCAGGCTAGGCCGCCGTGCAGTGAAAACCTCGCAGAATTCGGTCGAGAGAGGGAGGGGGGTGGCGACGGCGGCCACGCCTGGTGTGGTCGGGGTCGCTGGAGCGGCCAACGGGACGGGAGAGAGCCGTTATGCAGGAAGGGGAGTAAAGAAAGAGGGGGGGGGGGGGGGGGGGGGGTAGCACGCTGCCACGCACGCTTCGTACCGCTGCCACAGCGCGAGCATCGGACGCGCGAGAAATGTGAAGATGATGATGATGATGATAGCCCTCGGTCGCTCTAGGTTGCATGGTAGGCCTGGGTCTCTAGTTTCACGTCGGATACAACTCAAGAAAGAAGTGGCTCTTTCCCGTCAAAGGAACCCCCTTCCAGTCAATGGCGTCGGCCGATTCCGATGAACCTGCTAGCGTGACAATGTAGGGAGTGGCTGATGAAAGAGGATAGTGCCCTACATCCACGGTCGGGGGTAACTCCTTCCCTGCATTGCCACGCTAGCGGGTTCATGGGAATCGGCCGACGCCACTGGCCGGAAGGGGGTCCCTTTGACGGGAAAAAGCCGCTTCGTTCTTGAGTTATATCCGACCTTTAAGTAGGTTTGCACGCAGACCTTCGTTTCCAAAGCCTGCACGGCTCATTGGTTTGACCACCGCCCCAGCCTCGTTAGGGTCGCACGGTGTCCCTAGCCTCGACCGCACCCCCTCGACTTAAGTTTTCGCGCAGCCCAAATTCGGCCTAGCTTTGTACTGGCGCCCCTTTGTCAGCAACTTAGGTCGCGTGGTCGCCACCCCGCCTCTCAAAACCTTCACTCTTCTGCGCGAGCCGTTCCTTTCGTCACCGCGTCGCGGTTATGAAAGCCACGCCGGTTCGAAGGCCATTAATGGAATTGCGCCGGAGGCCAACGCACGGATGGCGCAACAGCCGGGGGTCACCGGATTAGAACTATCTTAGAGACAAAACGGATTCCAGCAAAAATCGCCGTGTTCGAACCCACTTCGTAGAGCGCGCGAAGCAGCGGATATCGTACCGCTAAGCACAACGCTGCAAGTGCGCGCCTTTTCCGTGGCGCCGAAATGGATAACCTGGCAATCCAATGAATGTGTAATAAGAAAGGCATCACATAAGCAGTGATTCACGTGCCCGAATGAAAATTGCACGTGTCATTCTTTTTCTCATTCATTTAAAGCATACAGGACAACAACACAGCGCAGTTTTTTTGTTTTTTTTTTCGCAATAATAACGTTCTCCGAGCCAAGTGACGTTCCGCGCCAAAAGGTGTACCCGGATGTCCCTCCTCGCCGCATCCCTCCCACACCGAAAGAGCGCGTGCCAGCTGAGTGGACCGACGTCTGTCAGCGGTAAGTCACCAGCGACAGCGCTGGAGCTCGCATCTCCAGTCGACACCACCGATTTCCGACACCACGTGCCTCCGGCCGACACCACGTGTTTTAATCCCACCGCACTACAAGAAACAACGGAAGGTATACTATATAAACGTGGGCAAGGGCGACAACGACAAAACCACCGCAGCCAGCCGAAACACAGCTGCGCGCCGTCAGCTCGGGTCGCCGCCGCTGTCACCGGAGCAGCGAAGAAGAGACCGGCGCCGAGCCGAACATATGGCGCGCAAAGAAGCCGCGCGGCCAACGCGGCCGAACGAGAGAGAACGTCACCGCGCTGCTGCCACGTGAAAAGAACGGGGCAGGCGACTCGGGCTGGCCGGCTGGCTGGCGGCTGACCGGTTCGCTTTCGCGAGGCGCGTGCTCGACCTCGGTCGGCGGGCAGGTCTTCTGTCCCCCCCAATCCTCGGCGAAGGCAGTCGCCGCGCATACTTAATTACCATACGGCCGCCGTAAGAGAGAGAGAGAGCCGGGCGCTCAGGAAACGCGCACGCGGCAAGAAAAAGAATAGAAACCACGAGAGAGAGAGAGAAAAGAGGGGGTGGAAGGAGAAGCAGGCACCGGTATTCTATGCGGCAACATTGGAGAGCAGAAAGAAAAAAAACTAAACAAGAAATAAATGCCCGGCGGCTTTCTTTCTTTTTTTTTTTTGTTCTTTCTATCGCGTCAAGGCGGCGGAGAACGAGAGAGCAGCGCGCCGCCGCCGTCATCCCAAGGACTGCCGGGCGGCCAGGCGGCATATAACGGATGCCGCATTAAAAACAGCCTGCCTGCCTGCAGCTAGAGCTGGTCGGCTCCACACAGACACACACAGGGCCGGCTCAGTGGTGTGGCGCGTCCTCATTCGGCTGAGGACAGAAAAGAAAGAAAAATGACACTCAGAAAGAAAGAGAAAGGATATAACAGAGAGGAGACTATATGCAAAAAAATAAAAAAAAAGGAGTCCCGAGAGAAGAAACCCTGCTTGCGCGCGAGCCTCCGCCACCACCAGCACGTCCGGTTTTCGCCTCTTTCTTTTCTCTCGTTTCTTCTTTCATTCTTTTTTTTTTTCTTCGCCTCCTCGTTCCCTGTATCGCAACTCTTTTCCGCCGTCTTCCTCCTTCTAGGCGCGCGCAAAGAGCGAAAGACAATGGCGGCCACCACGGAGAGTGCGCTCCAAAGGACCAACGTCCGCGGACACCGGTGGACAGGCAAGGTTACCGAGCCGCCGTCGCCGCCTCCATAGGCCAACACCGCTCTCGGAACCGCTCGACACAGCGGCGTGCGCACGCGAGAGCATGTCCCGGGACAAGAGCGAACGCCGACGACTGGTATTCGAGAGATAACAACGTTCAATCTTCAGCTGTTCGACCTAATAAAAAAAAAGGGGGGGGGGGGGGGGGGGCTGAAGGGCAGTGATTGATTACGGCTCATTAACGCGGTCATCCATTAGGTAACGACTGTGGGGAGTACCAGGGTGCGATTGGAGGTGAAGGCGAAGTGAGGTGAGATTAGGAAATGCACAGTAATAAGGTGATCGCAGCCAGCGCGCGACTGGGCCAATACTGGAGGCAAGCGGGTGAGGCCATTTACCCCGTCGCAGACGATGACTAGACTGTGCAGTGCGTCATTCACTTGCCAGGGCTGTCGTGAGAGGGCGCCCCAATACTAAGCAGGCGTAAGGTGCGACCGCCACCTTATTCATTATCGGGCACAAAAAGTCATCGTGGCAACAACAACAAGCGACGTCATTGAGTTGCCTTGAAATACCAGAAATACCTCTATACGTTGGGAACGAACGCCTGCGCTACGTTGCGCGAAAAGCGAACAAAATGCGCACGCCGTGTGTTGCCAACGATCGTTGCCTCGAGCCGCCAGCTAAGAGAGACACCGGCTTCGGTTGCAGACCATGTTTCCAGCAGACTTTTTCTTTCAATGCGAGAGCATTATTACATGGCTACGTCGCGTCAGCTAAAAAGTGCCCACCACAAATTTGTCCGCACGATTACGTCCTTCTCTGAAGAGACGACTTCAGCATCATAATTGCAATCTGCCGAAATTTAAATCGTGCAGCGACGTCGCGCTTTCCGCCGCGTATAGGTCCTCCGAAACCGGGACATATGGGCCCGATAGAAGCAATAAATCCACAGGCGATCATACGATGCGACGCGAAAAATTGCGTTGGCAGTATCGGCTGTACACAAACATTTCGCTTTTAAACTGACCGCCTTCCCACTCCGCTCTCTGAACTCGATTTCATCGTCACTCTTACGTCCACCCAGCAGTAGCCTTCTCGCGGGTAGAGAGGCTACAGCTGCGTGGTCGCGGGTGCAGGGTGACCGTGGGTTGACATGTGCAGTGCTCTTGGATGTCGGACGTGAGTACGGTATGGCAGCATGGGTATAGTAGTGTTTAGTTTAGTTTAGTTTATGGGGTTCAACGTCACAAAGCGACTAAGTCTATGAGAGACTCCGTAGTGGAGGGCTACGGAAATTTCGACCACCTGGGGTTCTTTAACGTGCACTGACATCGCACAGTACACGGGCCTCTAGAATTTCTCCTCCAAAGAAATTCAACCGCCACGGCCGGGATCGAACCCGCGTCTTTCGGGTCAGCAGCCGAGCAGCAGTAGTGGTCGGGACAGTGGCGCCGCGGCAACTACGGCCACGGCACGCCGAACCGAATGTGATATAACGCACTAGGTTGGGGCAGGCAAGAATAAGAGAGCATAAAGTGAGAGTTCAAGCAGGACCGCAAATCAAAGGTGAATCGGACAGTTCATGCCCCTGCAGTGCCTAGTAGCGGGGGAGCTGGTACGAGCCCAGGAGTCGGGTCTTTCCGGCGTCAACTGCGCAGCTACAACCGTTAGCCCCTAAAAAAGCGACCGTTACTCCATTAGAGAGACTAAGCGCCAAGTGATCATCAGCCATAGTTAGACCATGGACGCCCATGAGCGTTGGTCGCGAGCACTGCGCGCGCTGCTGTTAGTCCCGTTACACCAACTTCTATACGGCTGAGACTGTACGGACGTCAGACCCGATGATCCAGGCCCCGACACAGTGCACAGCAAGACGCGCAATGCCTTCGGGTTCAACGCCTCTCGTTTGTTCACGCTTCGCTTGGCCCTCATTATATCACCGACGCAGCACACACACAAACTACTGTCACGGGCGACAACAAACGGGCCATCGCCACAAAGCCGCACGCTCACGTGGCACGCGCAAAAAACAAGGCACGCTTATAAACGAGCAAGGGTTAAAGTGTTGTGCGACGCTAAACAACCATGTTATATACACTCCTCCGATACCCCCTGCCAAGGTAAAGGAACGTTCGCTTCGCCCGCACAATATATATTATATACACCGCGCCACAGCCGAATAGCGCGGCAAAACAGGGGGACCTTGTTACGAGGAGCGCTCAAGCGTTCCATTCTCGGGCCCAAAATATCCGCAGCGCGTCGCCCGAGGAATGCGGCTTGCGCTCCGCTTCGAGCGGGTTAAGCGACTCGGACACGTGCACAGATCGGCCAGTTTACAGCGCTTTTTCCCGTTCTTTTCTTTTTAACTGCCGTGGGAGGTAAGTGAACGCCGGTCTTGCGTTTCAATTACTCTACAGCAAGCTGACGTATATGTGCGCCACGGGGCGCTCTTTCATTCACGTGTTCCTCCTCTCCCTTACGGCACAGTTGAGGTGTCCACCAAGCAGTGAGACAGTTACAGCGCCTTTCATTTCCTGACAACCCTGCGTGTTGTGCCTGAATAAAGTCCCGAACAGTATACTACACCACGGCCATTCATAACCAATCATGACGCGTACGCGCAAGGATATCAGTTCGGTGAACATTTTCTTCGTAACTAACAAGTTTTTCCTCGTTTTCACACACGCCAAAGCCGCGGCTGGTCCACGAGTCACGACGTACTACACCGGATGGTTGCGAAGCAATTTCCACCTCGAGTGAGATCCTTTATTGTGCTGCTCAGCCTAGTAACGCATGTGTTTAGCGAACTGGAGGGGCTGCGTAAAAAAAAAAAAAGAAATAAAACAGCCCCTGTGGCTCAGTGGTCAAGGCTGAGCGCGAAGTTCAGGGATCGAACCCCGACCCATGGGGGCGCGTTTCGATGGATGCAAAAGACAATGTAATGTCAGGGCAAGTCAAAGGTCCCGAAGTGCGAGTTAAAAGACCCGACTAATCGCACACACCCCAATTTTCAGCACGAGCTAATTTCCGAAGGGCGTGATGGCATTTCTTCACCCTCATGATGACATTTACCGCACGATGTTCAGGTGAAGGCATACACGGTGGGTCTCTCATCAAGCAATCCGGGATCTACATCGCGACTTGTGACTTACGCACATTGCGCAGGTCCCCCGCAAATCAGGCGCTCTAAGTGACTTTCTCGTAGAGGGCATTTATTACGATAAAGACAAGACAGTTTCGCGTTCAGTTACTGTCGTTTAAAACTTAATTCATAAATTCTTGACATGGCTTCAAATTTCCCGCTGCCTGTCAAAAAAAAATTCAGCCTGTCTCCAAAGCCTATGGCATCGCGACGAGTGAACAGATTGATCATGTCTTGAGCTTGATGACAAATACGATACGTTCACTGAAAACGGCTCTTTTAAAAATCAGTAAAAAAGACCCTTCCCCCCTCCCACCCCACCCCCGCTTCCCCCTCCAAAAAAAATGGATACCCAGATTTCTGAGGTTATAGCTACAACGCGATGCACACCCAAACAGTGATCGCGGAGTCTTCTACGATACTGACGTCATCAGTTTGAATCGAGCGACTGGGGCAGAAAAAAAGTCGCGTCTTTAAATCAAGTTTTTCATGGCAATAGGTGTTTTTTTTTGCTGTCGAATATTTTTTTTTAACAAAGCCACGCAGAACCGAGAGTATATATATATATATATATATATATATATATATATATATATATATATATATATATATATATATATATATATATATATATATATATACAGGGTGTTTCACCTAAGACTTTCTGCAATTTTTAAAAATAAGCTATTTGAATTAGATGCGCGCTTTTTCTGGCATAGCATTGTCAGTGGTGTAGTACATCATAATGCAGCTAAGACGTGCTAACTAGCAGGCTTGTTAACTAATATTTAATAGTTAACTTTTAAACTATTACCGTTGGGCTCCTTAATTATTGAGAGGCATGTAGCCCACCGTAAGTAATACCCATATCAGTTTTTAGAATTTCGAAAACGCGGTTACCCTTGGCGCTGTGGCCCAACAAATTTCGCCGACATCGCGCCAAAATACATGCGGTTTGAGAAGCTTGCAGGCAAAGAAACCTCTCCAGTGAACCTAACTCGTCGAGATAGCCAAAATTTGTTGGGCCACAGCGCCGAGGATAATCGCGTTCTCTAAATTCTGAAAACGGATATGGACATTACTTACGGTGGGCTACATGCCTCTCAATAATTAAGGAGCCCAACTGTAATAGTTTAAAAGTTAACTATTAAATATTGGTTAACAAGCCTGCTAGTTAGCACGTCTTAGCTGCATTATGATGTACTACACCACTGACAATGCTATGCCAGAAAAAGCGCGCATCTAATTCAAATAGCTTATTTTTAAAAATTGCAGAAAGTCTTAGGTGAAACACCCTGTATATATATATATTACCAGGAACAGAAACTGGGTGGAAACTCTCCTCAGTGCCCTTTGAATCTTGTCCCACGAGTACAGGCATCAAAAAAAAAAGAAAGAGAGACTCCTCATCGCCGCGTGGCGCAAGAGCTACACTGTCCATTACAGTGAAACCAGAGATAGTGAAAAAAAAAAAGAGAGACCAGCCTAGCTAACAAAGCAGTCGTCACTGCAGTCACACACCACCGCCAGCGATCAGATCCGGGGCAGGGGCGCATCGCCAATGCGAACCGCGTACACACGGCCAGCGCAAAGGAGCAAGCAGGTCGGGGATCGTCGCCGCCGCGGAACTTTCCCGCGACTACGCGTCGCGTATCGGGAGGAGCCGGGCAGTCACGGGACGTGACTTCGCTTCCAAATCAGCCGGATCCGAACGTCAAGAGCGATGATAGATACGGAGGAGCACGTGACCAGCTCCGGGCCGCTTCTTTGTACTTCTCGTTCTTCCTTTTTTTTCTTCCCTGACGCGCCACCGAACAATCGAACAATGCGAGAGCGTTAGCTTCCCTACTAACTATGAACCCTCAACAACGAGCTCGAAATCTGCTGGTTTGGTTTTATAGAGTATAACGTCCCAAAAAGACTCAAGCTACGATGGACGCCGCAGTTTCCCTACTATGAACCCTCAAGCCCCGCCGCGGTGGCTCAGTAGTTACGGCGCTCGGCTGCTGAACCGAAAGACGCGGGTTCGATCCCGGCCGCGGCGGGTCAATTTCGATGGAGGCGAAATTCTAGAGGCCCGTGTACTGTGCGATGTCCGTGCACGCTAAAAATCCCCAGGTGGTCGAAATTTCCGGAGCCCTTCACTACGGCGTCCCTCATAGCCTGAGTTGCTTTGGGACGTTAAACCCCTATAACCAACCACGAACCCTCAAAACAAGCTCGCATTCTGCTGGCTTGGTTTTATAGGTTTGGTTTGGTTTATGGGGTTTAATGTCCCAGAGTGACTCGGGCTATGAGAGACGCCGTAGTGAAGGGCTCCGGAAATTTCGACCACCAGGGGTTCTTTAACGTGCACTGACATCGCACAGTACAAGGGCCGCTAGCATTTCGCCTCCGTCAGAATGCGACCGCCGCGGTAGGGATCGAACGCCCGTCTTTCCGGACCAGCAGCCGAGCACCATAACCACTGAGCCATCGCGAGTTCGCATTCTGCCGTCCCCTCAAAACGAATTATTAGTACACAGGCCAGGAGCGAGGGGGATTGACTGGCACTATTCTGAGTTAAACCGCAAAACAACCTCAAAGACTTGAGAAGAAAAACATTGTTACTAAAAACAGAACTTCTGTATTCTTAGATCAGTCTAGCAACTTCAAACAGGCAAAAGCTGAAATTACAACGTGTGTATTATAATTTAGATTTGCGTATCATGAAATACATTCGCTAACAAAGCCTCCGTGAAGGCGCATAATTATCTTAGCGACGAAGGGGACGGTAGTCAACGATGATACTGCACTCGGGGGGTTATCACTTACGATAGTAGCAGTGCTAACGCGAGCACTAAATATCAATCCCCCCCCCCCCCCCCCCGGTCGAGTGGTTCAGCGCTTAACAATGTACGCGCTCACAGCTTCAAAACAATGCACAAACAAAAAAAGACAATACGAAGAACAAATCCGTTAAGTGTACAAGAAATAACCCCTGCTACCAAAGCGAAGTGCGCGACTGTACGTTCCAGCGCGTGCATGCATGCAGGCGGAACGGTACACACCACACCGCGTACGGGGACGAAAGCCTTTCTCTCTCACCCAACACTTCCCTTTCCCACGCAGCTAAAACGGCGCTCTCGCTAAACCACGTGGCGCCGGAGCGACGCTGCCCACTTCACACGCGCCCCTTAAAAATACTGTGTCAAGCCGGCAAAGTAGTGCACGGTATAATACTCCAAACTTCTCTCAGCGCAGCCAAGCTTACGAGCACGAAGCGACGGCCTCCACAAGAGTGCTATTCTCACGGCGCTAACCTCACACGTCTGGAAAGGCTTCGCCTCGCGCTAGTACAGCTTCAACTACACGCAGCAAGGGTTATGGTGAGATGGTGGGGTACAGGCAAAGGGTAGCATATAACACACCAGACCTCTAGGATTAGACCGACTTACACAACCGTAACCGGCGAAGAAACAAAGACCTTTTAGGCCCGAGTACAAAACAAGCTCCCCGCCGTGCTAATAACACCTCTTACCACCAACAACAAAGACAAAATGGGCGAGCGGGAGGAGTGGTGAGGGCAGAGCAGCGCGGGGAGCCCCGTGGCGTAAAGGCGTCGCGACAGCCGCTGTGCGCCGAGGTTTCTGGAGCGAGCGGTGTAGAGCCTGTGCACTATACAGCGCGCGAAGAATGGAGGCCGCGAATTGCTCGCTCACACACAGCCGCGGTCCGGCTCCCGACCGTGAGCGAAGCGCGATGAAAAGCCGTTGCCAAAGAGTGCTGTGCGGGTAAAATACCGATACGCTAACACCAGATGAGGACAACTTTTTTTTTCTCGTTTTCACTCAAGCGCACCTACTTCGCAGCGAACACGGTAGGCACAGGACTGCATCATCTGAAGACAAGGGCGCACGGTGCGGAGAGACAGGGTGCACACGGTGCGGTACAGGAAAAACAGGGTACCCAGGGTGCGGCGAACAGGGTGCACAGGGTGCGGAGAACAGAGAGTGCCGAAGAGGGGCGTATCGTATGCGAAATACAGGGTGCACAGGATAACAGATGCACACACGGTGTTGAAGACGGTAATGAGGAAGTGATTACTCTTCCACCAAAGTGTGGCTATCTACAAAGGAAAGCTGCACATTTTTGTACTAATTCGCAGTTAAAGTTCATCCCGATTTGGGAGTAGAACCCGGACCACGGCCTGTCCGGGGCAATCGCTCTACCAACTGAGCTAACCAGGGCAGCTCTTCTCCAACTGCGAAGTTTCTGAGAAAGCTGCATTATAAATCTTTCTATGCCGTTATGAAGTCTACAGTTGTATCCTTTGCAGCCGTATGGCTGCGCTTGCTCGGACGGTAACTTTACCCCCTCGTTAAGAATTTACTCCTCCCTGGGGGATTTTCCCAAACTAACTGAAGACAGGACGCACAGGGTGCTGAAGACAGGTGCACGAGGTACCGAAGACAAGGTACACAAGGTGCCGAAGACAAGGCACACAAGGTGCCGAAGATATGTGCACAAGGTGCTGAGACAGGGTGCGCAGGATGCCAAAGACAGGCGCACAAGGTGCTGAGACAGGGTACACAGGATGCCAAAGACAGGCGCACAAGGTGCTGAGACAGGGTGCGCAGGATGCCAAAGACAGGCGCACAAGGTGCTGAGACAGGGTACACAGGATGCCAAAGACAGGCGCACAAGGTGCTGAGACAGGGTGCGCAGGATGCCAAAGACAGGCGCACAAGGTGCTGAGACAGGGTGCGCAGGATGCCAAAGACAGGCGCACAAGGTGCTGAGACAGGGTGCGCAGGATGCCAAAGACAGGCGCACAAGGTGCTGAGACAGGGTACACAGGATGCCAAAGACAGGCGCACGACAAGGTGTTGTGTGTGTCATTCGATGGGGATTACATTCGGAAAAGGTGCGGAAAATGCCTCGTGGACAAGCACCGTCTTCTGGAAAAGCGCAGCTATACTTTGTCACACATCCGCACCGCCAGCGATCTAAACTCCCGCCGCGGTGGCCGTGTAGTGCTGCGGCCGCAGTCGACAGAGGTATCGAAGAAAGGCAGCATCGATAGTCTTCTGCTTCTATACACTGCTGAATTCACCCACTGTTATCCGCAAGTTGAATCAAAACAACTACAAGGCAATCCCGTAGATGAGCACGTTCCGCGCATTCAAAGGACAAAATATACTCGTCTTTAGCGTTGAGGCCGCCGCGGTGGCTCAGTGGTTATGGTGCTCGGCTGCTGACCCGAAAGACGCGGTCGATCCCGGCCGCGGCGGTCGAATTTCTTTGGAGGAGAAATTCTAGAGGCCCGTGTACTGTGCGATGTCAGTGCACGTTAAAGAACACCAGGTGGTCGAAATTTCCGGAGACCTTCACTACGGCGTCCCTCATAGCCTGAGTTGCTTTGGGACGTTAAACCCCATAAACCAAACCAAACCAATCGTTATTGGCGTTGTTACGAGTCCTTTCGTGCCTTACCCTGTTGTTGTTCTCCCTTTGAAACCAACCGTTACCCTTCAAATCCACAGCGCACAACGTCGCCACTTTTGCCCCCGAGCGGCGAAGAGTATGCGCTTGTCTCCGCGTCCCTGATATTTCTAGCCCTGCCGGGCAAGTATGGCAGTATTTCTCGCGTGGCTTCGCAAGGAAGCCAGCGCCACTGCATCCTCAACAGGCTCAGAGACTGCGCGCCTTCCCGATCCTGCTCAGCACGGGGTTGCGGGTACGATAGCCAGGACTGCGATCGCAGCGCCAAAACTTCGTTACGGCCATTTAGACGACACTGTTTTTTTTTATTATTATTCAGCTACGGCGGGCAAACGCCCATCAATATTTTCGCATCCGCTGCCGAAGTACATATGAGTATCCTACAGACCTCTCACAGGGTTCCTCACGTGACTGCGCTGCAGCGCCTCGCATGGCGACTTCCGTCCTTGCAGCTCAAACAGGTCCACATCCGCGTCGCGGCTTTCACATCCACGTGCTTCAGACTGGTTGATTACTGGATCCTCCACGTGCCAAACCAACACCTTTGCTGACGCACTGCCGTAAAGTGCAGGACCCCCGGTTGATTTTGGTCACCTGGCGGGCTTTTTTTTTCTAACGCGCTGCGGTGTCACTCGATACGCGGCTTTCATTTTTTCTTTCTTTCCCATTCAGCGCCTCCGTCAAAACGGGGCCGCCGCCGGTGGGGCCCCGGGAATCGAACCCACGAGCTCACGCACGGCAGCCGGAATGTGGACCAAGAATGCAGGCCGTACAGAGGCCGCCGTATCCGCGATCCGGCGGCCACTAGCTAAAGCGCCAGTCCAGCTGACCGGTGGCGCAATCGGTGACCGGATACGCGTGGAGCGCTGCCACGCACGCGAGCGTCGTCGTTCAGACTCCATCCGTCGACGCATTTTTCATCGAAAAACAGACAGGCTATTAGGTTCGGACGAAACATCCATCGCCATTAGCTTGCCAGTTTGTACGCTAGCCCTTTTCTTTTTTCTTAAGTAACAAAAGAGGTGCCCACTACCATATGTTAGAATGAATTCAGCGAACGCCCCGCTTCTACGGAAGAGCCACGCGGTGGAAATGGATGGTTCCACTATGGTCATTCTTTTGTAGGACCGGCGCCAATATTGGGCCAATATACGGTCCCAATATTGGCCCAATTACCTGTGCTAGACGGGAAGTGTCGGATGTGGCACTTCCTCATTCGGGACGAAAAGCTAGGCTGTACGGAGCAGAGTTAAAGGAATGCGGGGGGAAGTTTGAGCAACCGTACACTGCCGCGGCGCAAGACGTGGGCCGGTAAGCAATCGAGCACACCTGACAGATCTCCTAGCGATAATCGTTATTTGTGCATGAAAAGTGTAGAGACGATTCCCCACGGCCGAGTGAGAGGACGCTCTCTCTGCTTTCACCTGGACAACCTAGAAATCGGCTGACGACGTTACTCGGGAACGTGTAAGGCACTTAAATTCGCCGAACGGCCGCATCTGTAGCCATTTGCTCGCCGAGTGGTGCTTACAGAGACAAGCACTGAAATCAGAGATGCAACTCATGACATTTCGTTCCCGTAGCCTGCAGGGAGTTAGCTCCAGAGACAGTGCGCTCCGGAGTCACGTGGCACATGTAACGTGACTCCCAATATTGGCAATGGATGGATTCACTCCGGTCCTTCACAGTGCCGGCCTTTGACAATACGTTTCCAATATTGGGCCAGTTAGCTACGCTGCTTGGGTAAAAAGTCTTCATTCCTCCACACCCCAAGCCTTGCACGACAGCATTTCCCCAAACTTTCTACCCGCGAGGCCTAAGCGACCCTGGGGTTCTCGGTAGTACAGCAGGAACGAAGCGACTTACAGCAGGAACGAAGCGACTTACAACAGGAACGAAGCGACTTACAACAGGAACGAAGCGACTTACAACAGGAACGAGGCGAATCTCGAGCGCGAGCCCAGCTGGCAGGCTAACCTAAACCGCCGCCGCTACTCACCAAACCAGCTGTGGACGCCGAAAACGATCGACAGAACCACGACCTCGAAGTAGTGCGGTATAGAAAGAAGGCAGCGAGCCACACACACACGTATATACATACATATACAGTTCAGTAGACGTCGGAGAAGCTTCCTCCGCGGTATTAGGCGCAAGAGCAGAAACGGCACGTGCAATACGTACAGGTTGCGGGGGGTACAACGAGGCGACGGCTAATAAGCCGGGGGAGCACAGGCACACCGATAATACGACCATCAGCACACGACGACGCACCTCTGTCGAAGAGAACGTCGCCGAGACGCTGGGGCGGCCAGACGCCCTGTATCAGCTGCATCGCACACGCCGACGAGGCTCAGCAGCGGTCGGGACACGACGCTGGTGCCTGGACGCAGCTGCGATGGACGCCAGAACAGCGCGGCTGGCAAAAAGGCATCCTGGTCCCTCCAGTATAGTCCGGTGGCAACGATGCTCCCGCTACGTTAGGTCCTATGGGGCGACGGGGGCTCGCCGTACCAAACCAACTGCAGAAGGAGTGTACTCCAACGGCCAGGAAGGGGGGCGAACTGGTGCGGCGACGGCGCGGCGGTCTCACGGAACGGCACACACACACGGGCAACACGCGGTCACTGCGGCGGCCGCAGTCTCGAGGACGTGTTGGACGGCGCCGCGGCCGACGAAGAAAGTTGCCCAAGGGGAGGAGAAAGGCGAAAGGAGAGAAAGTCTTCTCCGCGCATCGCACCCCCCTCCTTCCTCGTACACACACACACCTCCAGCGGCACTGGTTCACCTCACTACACCCCCCCCCCCCCCCCCCCTCCCTACCTTGCGTTACTCCTTCCAAGCAACTCTCGTCGTCGCGATCAGGTGGCCTACATTTGCGCGACCACCGCCGGGCGCTCCGTCTCTCTCTCCCTCAGCGCCGAGAACAACAAGCGGTGCTTGTCCCCCTCCCCACATCTCCCCTCACCGCGGAACGCCGTAGCCACCGTCGCAGCACTACCGCATCCCCGAGGGAGCGCGCGCGCGGGCCGTGGCATTTCTCGGGGATCCTTTTCTTCTGCTCCTGTCGCCGCACTGTTCCTCAATTTGTCCTTTTATCACTCTTTTTTTCGCGACTTTTCCTTTCCGTGTTTCTTCTTCACCAGCGTCGTCGCCGTCTTAAGCTCCGCTTAGCGGCGAAATAAAGAAAAAGCGACGCTCGGCGGCCAAAGGCGTCCAGGAAACGGCGTGCGAGCACGCACACGGTGCGACAACGGCGATGGAGGGGAAAGTGCGCCCCCCCCCAGGTTTGTCTCTTCCTGCTGCCCCGTGTAAATGAAAAAAAATCCGGCAGAGAATCGGAGAGACAGCAGAGCGCGGCGTGGCCGGATCAGAAACTGGAGCGAGAACAGCCGGCTTGAGACAAGGAAGCCTCCCTCCCGTCTCCGCCTCCCTCCCGGAGGTCTGGCGCCGGCTGCAGCGGGGCTGCAGTGCCCAAAGAATGGACGCCAAGCAACCGCACCTTGCGTTTACCCTCTCTGAACGCCCAGCGCTAGCGGATCGTCGATGGCACCTTGCCTCGGCTATGGTAAAACGCGTTCGGCGGTGCTCACTACACCCATATTTCCCCTGAACTTTTCTTCGAGCGCGAAGTGATGGCTTCCGCAAGCGCGATGTGTTTTCACGCACCTCCGAGCCAACCAAACAATGCAAAAGATGTCGTCTCGCGCTCCCAGCTTCTGCTCCGTTGCAAGTTGTGAGATGTGTATTCATCTCACCCCTTCCCGCGATGGGGTAGGAGTGGGAGCTAGTTCACTCCCTCTGATAAATAATTCCTGCAGTGGACTGGGAGCTGTACTCCATCTCACCACTTCTATACCTAAAAAACTGCTGCGACGGAGAGGGAGCTACACCCCACCTCACCACTTTCAGTAGTAGAGTGGGAGCTGCACTACACCTCACCACCTCGTGCGGAAGAGCGGGAGCTGCATGCACTCCACCCAATTCCTGCGGTGGTATGGGAGCTTCACGCCATCTCGCCACTTTCTGCAGCGGACTGGGAAGTGCACTCCATCTCACCACTTCTCCATCCGAAAAATTCCTGCGATGGAGTGGGAGATACACCCCATCCCACCACTTTCTGCAGCGGAGTGGGAACTGCACTCCATCTCACCACTTTCTGAAGTGGAGTGGGAACTGCACTACATCTCACCACTTCCTGAAGTGGAGTGGGAACTGCACTACATCTCACCACTTCCTGAAGCAGAGCGGGTGCTGCACCCCACCTCATCGCTTTCTGCGGTGGAGTTGGACCTACACTCCATTTCATCCCTTCCTGTGGTGGAGTGGGAGCTGCACATCTCAAGACTTCCAGAAAAGTGGGAGCTCACTCCATCTGACAAATTCTTGCAGCAGAATAGGAGCTGTGATACATCTCAACATTTCCTGCGCTGTGGAGTGGGAACTGGACTCCATCTCGTAACATGCTGTGAGGTGGAAGCTACGAGAGCGAGAAGCTTCCAAGGGTAGGATCCCAGTGGTTGCTTCGCAAGCGCGTGAGACAAGCAAGCCATCACCTGGCGCTCGCAGCTTCCCCTCGCCTCAAGAATTGAAATGGGAGTATACAGACAGGTTTGGCTTTCAGTCATGGGAAGCAGTCGTCTCTACAGAAGCGTCACACTGATGACATGGAGGACGTCTCTTAGCCACACCTGGCTCCTCCAGTGTACTTGGTGGTACCTCGGCTAGTTGGACAATCTGCATTACTCGGAAAATTGCAGCGCCGTACGTAGAACAACCTTGACTTGGAAGGCCTCTTCTCGAGCAACACATTTAGTGCAGTAGCACCACTAGGCACATTTTCAGATTTAGGGCATACGTTCGTGGACGTATATGTACGTCCCTGAAGCCTGCTTTGTGGCAGGCGAGGTGTAAGCAACCTGCCGGGTGTGTACACCAGGCAGATCTCCACTTCGGTAATGTCTAAGACCTTTACTTAGGTCATTACCTTCAGGGTGAAGGCCTACATGGCGAATTCTTTCCGGAACCTGCAAGGTGTGTACACCTAGCAGGCCTTCACCAGGGCGCAGGCCTCACCTAGGTTTTTACCCGAAGGTCTTTAGGGTAAAGGCTTTCACGGTAAACGCCTTCGGGGTAAACGTCTTCATGGTAAATGCCTTCTGGTAAGAACCTTTAGGTCAAAGGCATATTCTGATACAGGCCTTCAGTCAGGAAGGACTAAAGGGGACTCACATTGCTACAGCCATTAGTTCCTGAAATAGTAGCTATTACTCCCTTAAACACTACTGCAAAGTGACCATGAACAGCAGTTAGCCTCTCCACGGCCTAACCATCCGTCGCGAGAACTAACTGCCGGATTTACGCATATCTTACCCAATTGTTGCTAACAGCGCAGTACTTAGCAGGCGCGACAAGGTGTCGCTTTGTATGCGGGGGCAGCGTCCCGCTCCAGTGCTCCGCACAAATCTGACGCCGACTGTACACAGCTCCCCCTACACACCTCAAATGACCGTTATCTTCCTGCCCGGTCCCGCGCAAGCTCACAGAATTTCAAAAGGCGTACCCGCGGGCTCATTCTTCGCTATACAAAAAAAAAAGACCGTATGGACATCGGGGCAGCCAACGAGTGCGGGAACGAGAAGACGCAGCCCCGGCCCAGCATGGTCGAAAACAAAAGGGTACCCTTTCCCTCGGCTTCTTTTCGTCGATGGGGAGGTGAGGGCGGCAGGCAACGTCAAGCGATAGACTGGCCGCGTCCGTGCGGGGCAGCTGGCGCGAGCGGCCAAGTAAACGAGCCGAAAAAGAAAGTGTCCCAGTTTTTTTTCCCCGCGCGCTCGGACTGGGCCGGCCGTTCGCGCGTCCCTTCCTCGAATCTCGAGCGAAAGGGATCTCGCGCGCTCTTCTTCGGCCAGCTGCGCGGACGAGGAACCGGCCGTCGCCGAGAGCGACAGCGGCCGCCTGCCGATGGAACAGCGGGAGCGGGATGAGAGTGAGAAGGAAAAAAAAGGATCTCTAAAAAACAGAGAGAGAGAGAGAAAGCGCTAATTCATTAACACCGCTCGACCGGCCCCTCTCGGCATCAGATCGGGGGGGAGCAAACGCAACGAGCGGTGCAGCGCCGTGGATCGCGGGCACTCGGAGAAGGGGTAAACAAACGCGGTAGAACGCCCGCTCAACGGAGGCCGGCGGCACGGTCGCCGCACGGTGATAACCGCGGGGGAGCTCGCACTTTTCGAACACTATACACGGGCGCCGAGTTCCCTAAACTATGTACACGCCGAGCTCATTTATTACTTCAGGTTTATTAAAGTATTCCCCCGAAGGCCCTGGGAGGACGTGTTCCAGGCTATAAAGGGGAGAGGGGCATCGGAACAGACGAATCGTACAAAGCCTCACGGAACGGTACACTCTAGACAAGAATACGCCTGTACGGGAGTAAAAAAAGGGAGCAAGTTGTACTTCAGAGCACTCCCTTCTATAAAAGGGAGTGAGCTAGAGGATAACTTACTACCCATTTCTGTTACTCAATTCTCTTTAGTGTGTAGGTAAGCAAAGATTATTCACGAAACAAATGTTTGTGAATTTTTTAATGAATGCCGGACAGCTGCATCAAAGGCACAATAAGCGGGGGTGCTGTGTGATAACACGGCTGGACAAAAGCTCCTCGATTACATCGGTATCATCACCACGGCTAGAATCGTTCCTCGGAATTCACACCCCATTCTGTCTATTTTTTTTTGTTGTTGTTGTTACGGCAACTTAAGAACAGCAGAAAATAACACCTGAATGGCTGCACCAAGAGTGAAGAGAGTAGGTGTGCCCACTCGCTACGCTTCGCCCTTACACTTGGAAGTATATCGGTCTACCTCTGTTATTGAAGTGACCTGGACCTGCAGTGGTTAGGTGGCCTCTAAATGAAGCCCACGTATAAACAGCACAAGCTATATAGCTTGTAGAGAAGCTTGGTGCTCCGTGCTACGTGAAGCGGAGCATCTAAGGGACGTTCGTTCCACTATACAAGTGAACGCTGTGGCCTGAAGACTTTTGACGGGGGTGTGCGCTCGCACCATCACCACGCGAGTACACCGCGGAGGAGTGTTGACATTCCACTTTCGTCTCGAGCGAATATGATACGCAAAAGGAGCAGCGGTATTTCCCCGTTACGCCACACGACCACGCCCCCTCCCCGCACACACACACACACACACACTGCACCGGGGGCACGTTTGGGGATGGGCGTCAACCGACGAAAACCGCTCAAGGTTGACCGCGGGACGGCCCGTCGCGGTTGCATCGCGACCCGAGCTAAGAGCGTAACATCAAAGATGAAAAAGAAAAACGCGAATATATTACACGAACTCCGAAGGTGGCCGGGCTATGTACACAAAACGCGGATACGAGATTCGCGCAACACAGCCTGTTTCACGCAATGCAACTTCCACACTGACGGCAACGACAGCTCTGTGCCAGAAAACGCATTCGTGACAGCGGGAACTTCGGCATCGAAGACAGCCATACCAAAAGTGCCCAGGCAACTTTGTGTCAGTGCACTTTCATTTCTACTCACCGAAAACAAAAAAAAAATGGCAGGGTTTTAACCTAGTTAAACCGAGTACGCGTGCGAAAGCATGCCTTTAGTCCGTTAGCCCATTGACTCACGGCTTTGCTTTGCTGGGTCGTCGGAACGTCTGGCGACGATATCAGAATAATCTAAAGTCCGACCGAGGTTAAGCTGATCGCATCTGTTCGCTCCGCAGACGGAAGTCGATGTAGACGACGATGTGCAATGCACAGCCGCGCATTTGTTCAAGGTCAAGGCTTCAGCAACAGCCCGGCTTTTGCAGCTCTGGTCGCGAAGTACAGCTTTCGCTCTAACAAAAATTAAGGAAAACCAGCTACGAGCAGTGCCACGTACGTACATCTATTCAAAGCGAAACCGAATACAATAAGCTGCTTGACAGCTGATAGAACACACAGTTCCAATTTGTTCACAGTGCGGCCGAGGTCGCATTCGCTCAATGATCTGATCTAATTTGTCGGATACTCACACCGCAAAGCAACAACACAGTAGGCTACAAGGACGGTTAAATGTTGTCCACCCCCACCCCCCTAGAAACGCGGCCACCGCCGCCGCCGGGACTCGAACCCACGACCTCGAGCTCGCCGCCAGCGACCTCGGCGGACGAGTTGGCCTAGCGGAGCAATGCGCGCCAGCGGTACACTTTTCTTTCTTCCCCCCTTTCTTTATCGCCCGCACGCTAATAGGGGTGTTCCCCGTCACAATCGCGGAAGACACGGCTCGCTCGCCGCGAGCGCCCTCTCCGTCTCTCTCCTTCTGGAGCGAAAAACAAAAATAAAGCGCCAGCAGCTGATGAGGAGCGACTCGGTCTTCCTCGTGCGGGCAGCGGGGCGCGCACGACACGGACCTCTTCCCCGCACGGCATCCCTTCCCGTGGGCTATTTATAGACAAGGAGGAGGAGAGGGGGGGGGGGGGGGTCGCTGAGTCGACCAGCAGCGACACGCGCCCACTCCGAAACAAAACCGTGCGCGTGCACACACACACACACACCTTCTCGTCAAATCGCCAACTCCTTCTGGGGCACCCTGTTCAGCCAGCTCTGGGCAGCAACGGGACGGGGAAAGGGGGAGGGGGGGGGGGGGGGTGCGCTCGGTTAATGCCGCCGCCAGAAAAAGTAAACGAGAGAGGAGGAGGAAGAGGAAGGGGGAAATCACCGCACGCCCCGTGTTCCCCGGCAGCAAGAGAAGAGGCTGTTTTCGCGAGCGCTTTTCTAGCGGGCCTCGGTGGACGACCTAACGTTAATAACGTTTACTTTTGCTTTGTTACCTCCGCGCCTTCTCTCTCTTCGTCGGGACGACAGAGTGAAAGGATGTCGACGCTGCGGGGGAGGGGGACGTGATGGCCGAACTCGGCCCGGCTAAGCGCGCAAACGCCACTCCTCACCTATGTCCCCCCGAGCTGTCACTAAACTGACCAGTAGACCAGAGAGTTGGGCTTAATGTTTAGCGCTTCAAACGGAATCACAGAAAAGGACAGTGTCGTATCGTTTTCTCCGTGTCCCCGTTTGAAGCCATATTGGACAAAGAAAAACTGGAAGCTTTGAAGTTTCCTCGCCAACTCCAACTTGGTGCGAAATAAATTTACCAAAGGAGTACAGATATCCAAATTCTGGTTTGCGTGTCGTCTGGCTTCAAATGATGCCTCAGACATTGGTATAAATGCAGCACCCCGCGGTATTCGTCAACGACCGCTAAATAATTTAGAACTTAATTTCTTTGTCCGATACAAGTCAAGAAAACGGCGGCTTCTCCCCATAAAAGGACCCCCTTCCAGCTAATAGCATCGGCAGATTCTCAAGAACCAGCTAGCGTAACAATGCAGGGAGAAGCAGAAGGAATGGGATAGTCGCCTCCCTGCATTGTCGGGGTAGTCGCTTCCCTGCATTGTCACGCCACTCACGCTGGCAAGTTCGTGAGAACTGGCCGACGCCAGAGGCTGGAAGGGGAGTCCTTTGACGGGGAAAAGCCGCTGTTTTTCTTGACATGTAGCCGAATAGTGTCAATTGCCGGGATGAACCCTTACAAAGAATTGTTCGGGCAGTCTATAAGACTGTCATGGACTTCTGTCTATATAAGTCTATAAACTGTCTATGGACAAATGCTAAAGAAGAGTCTATAGGCAATACAAATTGTACAGACAGTCGTAGACAATCTATGGATTTATGGTCATACACTTTTAGTAGAGTTTTGTCTACCAACAAGACAATCTATAGAGTATGAATCGACAATGAAATACCTATACGAAGGCAAACAGAGTCTATAAGAAGTCTACAGACTGTCTATGGGCCAATTTTAAAATGGCATTCCCGACCCAGTTTCTATCCCGAACGAGTTCTACTTCAGTCGACTTCAACCAAGATGACCAACTTCTCTCGACCAACTCCTGCCTCGGCATGCATGTCCGATACAACGCCTACCATGACTGAAACGATGTCCGGCGAAGCAGAAAAAAAAATATTCAACAGGCTACCCGCTCAAGAGGACAGGAATATCGGAGCTGACGTCACGGGTGGGGGGGGGGGGGGGGGGGGGGGGGGCAAACGCTCTCACGACTGTGCACAACAGACGCCCGTGCACGCGCTCAAGACGAGCGCGCAAGAAGCGATCGCCACAGCGCGAGTTCAGCGACCGCGGGCGCACACAGTGTGTCTGTCCAGACGCACACGCAAACAGTTTTCGACCCCCAGACACTCTTATCGACGCTCTTGGAACAACACGCCGGCAACGACGACGACAGCGCCCCGCTACCACCCCTCACGGGATAACAACGGCATGCTGCACACACAGCTTCACCAACGAACCGATGCACGACCAACCATTCCACCCTCTTCTCGTGATCCTTTTTATATCCCCACTTCGGCCAGTACCACGGCAGCAGAGGGCAGGTCCGTTTACAGACACCGGTGGGACCATGGTGCGCGCGCGTGTGTGTGTGTGTGTGTGGGGGGGGGGGGGGGGGATAGTAGGATACAACCTAAAAAAAACAGCAGCTGCTAACACTGGGCCGCGGTACTCGGCGTCCTGTATTACTCCGCTGGCCAATCGCAACAGTGAACGAAATTGCCTTTTTAATGTTTGACTATCTCAAACAATCCATGTATCAAAATTCTACAGCTCATAATTCTTTCTCTTGTGATAAGCTTCTTGTTTACGTAACAAGAAACGTTAAGCCAGCGGACTACTTTTTCGTCGTGGAGGAATTATGTGCGCGGAGGCTAACTGTGGGCGGAGCTTCACTGCAGACTTAAGTTGTACACTACTATAGACCAGATTTTTGAGCCTCTCCTGGGCGCGGGCATTTTGCACCGACTGGCGCGCCGCGGTGCGGGCGTTTCTTTGGGGACTGCGGGGCTGCGACAGTTCCGCGGCCGCGCCTGCATATAGCCGCGCTTCGGGCGCTAAAAAAACATTGTCGAGCATACTTCCGCTGCGTGGCTGTGTTGCAGGAAGTATTTACGTTATCAAAGCGATAACATTGACGCGTTTTAATGACATTTAGTTTGACATTCAGGTTAATTGTGCCGGCGCTTAGAACGCGCTCGTGCTTAATCGAATTCCGTCTTGGTGCTCCACCGCAAAGAAACTTTTTATTCAATATCAAGAATTAGGTGTGCGGCTAGTATGCAGTTCCAATTCCCATGCACTCTTATTCCTTCCTGCCGGCCATAAAGCCCCCTCCCTTCCACAAACGGCTTTCTTGTCGCCGCTCCAGTTTATCAACAAATTACCGCTGTGAGCTCAACTGAGTCGCAGCGCCAACAGAAAACAAATTTTGTCATGGTTTATGCAACCTGGTGCATAAAAACGTACTTCCGCTTAATTTATAGAAGCTTGAATAGATATGAGCAGCTAATCCAGCTTTCACTAATTCTGAGGTCCGAAGTCGCGTTATTTTAATCAGGAGCTCTCGCCGCGTGTCAGAGCGTTGCGTAGGCGTTTGGCTATGTGTGGAAAATGTAATGAAATCGCGCATATTTTCCTATGAATAATGTAGATACCGCACCGCTGCGGTGGCTCAGTGGTTACGGCTCTCTGCTCTGGCCCAAAAGACGCGGGTTCGATCCCGGCCGCGGCGGCCGAATTTCGAAGGAGGCGAAATTCTAGAGGCCCGTGTACTGTGCGATGTCAGTGCACGTTAAAGAACCCCAGGTGGTCGAAATTTCCGGAGCCCTTCACTACGGCGTCCCTCATAGCCTGAGTCGCTTTGGGACGTAAAACCTTAATAAACCAAACCAAGCTAAGTTAGATACCAACAGCAGAAAGATACTATAGATAAACCTTAACCCCCAGATACCTCTGACATGCGTGCGGAAAAAGCAGCTGAAATCGGTAGCGGTCGTGCTTACAATCCTGTGCATGAAATGTTCTTAATGGGAACAAGAACAAGCTCAGCGCAAGGATGCTGAACACGTACTGGTGATCGAAAACACGCGCTCCGTCGGGACAACCTTCAGTCTGCAGCTCGCCTATCCAGTTACTACTCCACTGAGTCAAGTCAATAGATCTACATTCTGATGCATAATATTATCATAGATGATATCGCACGTAAAAGGCGACAACAAACGACACGACAGCGCAGAAATCTGCTTCGAAGTGCCGGTTTCCAGTCCGCACACTACCTGGTCGACTACCCTCGGATGTCACGTTAA
Source organism: Amblyomma mixtum (assembly GCF_055824585.1). NCBI lineage: Eukaryota > Metazoa > Arthropoda > Arachnida > Ixodida > Ixodidae > Amblyomma > Amblyomma mixtum. The sequence goes on from NC_143019.1 coordinate 53,694,254, forward strand.
CGAGTAACTGCGCACAAGATAACCGCAGCACTGTCTGGAACAGGGCAGATGTGAGTAGTGACGCACAGCACACACCCTCATACGTTAGCTGATGGAGCACAAAACGGCAGAAGCGAACACGTAAACATGCGTTCTATGCGCGGCGCCGGCGCGACCCGCAGTCCCTCGGGCCGCGCGCGCCGACAGATGGCGACTGGCGTCGAGAGTAGGCGCGCGTCCGCAGCCTGCGTGCGAGGGTAAAAAAATCTGGTCTATAGGGGAGCGCAACCGCCTTGTATGCGGGAGGCGGTGTGAGGTGTAGTGGAGAGACGTCTGGTGGTAGGAACTGGGCTCGTAAGGTGTGAGGTGTGGCGCAGAGACGTCTGTTAGGAGCTGGGCTTGTAGGGCGGGATACGGCATTTTTCCCGGATGTGCACCAACAGAAGGATGTTCTGTGCTGTGTTGCTGCTGATGCCGCCGGCACCCAACTTTTGAGAAAAGAGCTAAGAACAGCTACTCCGTAAGCGACTCCGTAGAGGGCAAGAATACGGAGAGAGGAGAGAATCTGCCAGCACTCGCAGCACGAAACACACGGGAAGCAGGGGGCGCACAGGGCGCCATACTCTCTAAACAGGCGGCAAACCGTGAGACGGTATACGAACGAAATATCGAAAGAAACAAGCCAGCTACGGGGAGAGAACAACTCAAGACTACGCGCACTGGAGGATCGCAAACTGCAGAGAGAAAACTGCACGAACCATAACGTAACTAAACGTAACCAAAAGGTGCAAAACTCAAACGAGAATGAGACGTAGCACAGATCAGCTGTTGGGCTATTCAGCTAAACCTGTAGTGCCCAAATATCGAATACGACTAATAGAATTTATTCACTTCCAGAGCTTCCGTCATTACTTGCCCTTCATTGTAGACAATACGTATAAAAAAAGAGTGCTCAACTTAAAAATAAAGTGTTGCTGCTGAATTAAAATTAGCAGATAAAGCTAATTTTCGAAGCCTAAAAGCAATAGTACTGCTCGCGACACACACACAATGACATACATAGAATAATTCAATACCAAAGTCAAAAACCACACGGGGGCACTTTTGCATTTCGCCTCAATTGGAATGCGACTGTACCGCGACCGGGATTCGATCCTGCGACCATGGGATCAACAGCGTAATAAAGCCACCGAGCCACCGCGGCCGGTGCTTATGCAGTAGGTGACAATGCAGCGTTATGCCTCCTGCATCTACGACGTAAGAGTGTGACGTTCCTCCTCGAGCATGAGAGAGAGAGCTAGTGCCATTTATATCGGTCTGTATCGCACATGACAGGGCAGCGATTGTACGCTGACTCAGTCGCACCTCTCAAGCCTTCATTTTGCAGTAAAATAGAAAAAAAAATTCGCTGTGGCTTAGCTTGGTTAAGCTCGGTAATTGCGAAAGCAATATCCGTACCTACGCCATGGTTCAGCTGGTGGTGGTGCTTGTGGTTAGACTTGTGGCGATGCATCTGTTATACAATCCAATCCAATGTAATTTAATGTAATCTAATCTATTCTAATCCAATCCAATCCAGTCCAATACAATCCAGTCCAGCCCAGTCCAGTCAGGCCGCCGTTCATGTGCACCGCCGTCGCACACGGACGGCGCGAGATCGCGAAGCAATGTGAAGCCGCTGGTGGTTGGCACAGCTACTGCTTTCTAGCGACGTGAGTCGAGCCTAATCTCTTCAGCGTAACGCCACAATCGCGCTCCTAGCGGAGAGCGCAGGAGTTAGGCGCCGGTGGTGGCACCGCCGCGGCTTGCGACGGCGCGAGTCGGTCGCCCTTCTCTTCGGCGTGATGTCACACATGACGTCACACAGAGGTCAACTAAAGGTCAATGGTGGCACCGCCGCGCCACGGCAAAGGCTGAAAGTGCAAGTAGTAAAGCTTTCGCTTTAAAAACCTCTCAGTTAACCAGATGTCCTAGAGAGAGAAGATAAGGCAGCGAGGGGATTGCTGGACTATCTGACGCCGTCCTCGGCTCCTCTAACCACCGCGTTTAGCAGTCCACATATGGGAAAAGTTAACATTAACAATGTTACGGGTTTAAAGCACAGAGATCCCTCTCGATACAGACGCGTTCAGTGGCACTTCAACTGTTTATGTCCTCTAGTGTCACATGGTTGCAACGCACGAGGTCCCACATCTGCGTAACAAGCCTGTTTCAGGAGAACTACATAGTAACGCGTGCAAAAAAAAAAAGAAATAACCGTCACCGAGAACCACTTCCCCCGCCAAGCGGACGGCATAACGCGATCAAACAACAGCCACCAACCGGGTCCGATTTCATCTTGTCGCTGCTGCGTTTAATCGGCTTATTCGCCCGAACCGGATGCGCCCGCAGTTATTAAGCAACCATTTTTTTTTTTTTTGCCACACACAACAGCGGCACACAGACCGCCTCGAGGCACAAAAAAAAAACTGCAAGAACACGCCGCCTAATCCGAGCATCACGCGTTTATTCAGCGGCCCTTATCTCGGGAGGCCGAAGGGCGCCACGCACCGCGGGCATTCTTCGTCAAGTACCGGCGGAAGACCCCGAAGCGGCTCTATAGGCGGCTCTACATAGGCGGTAAAGAGTATGCACATATTTCCTCCGACGCAAGCAAGTGCTCGCACAATCAGCACGCGGGCCGTTTTTTTTTTTTATTTATTTCTTTTTCTCTATCTCCCAGGCGCTAAGAATCTTCCGCCTATTAAGAGAAAGAAGCCGCAAGAAGCTGCATATCAACGACGACGATTGCTGATATCGCGCCCGCTTGCTATCGCGAAGTCAGCCAGCTAAGGGCGCGGGAGGTCGCGTGCTTTCACTTTCGCGGCGAGACCGCTGCGCAGATAACGAACCAATAAAGAAAAAAAAGCGGGGGGGGGGGGGGGGGGTGACACGAAGCACGCACGGCCGTAAATGTATCCGCGCAAGTGCCCAGCGCAGTATCGCAGTAGGGGGGCGAAGTGGAGACCCTTTTCCTGTAGAATTAGTTGAACGCAAACCTGATGCGCACCCGTCATGGTATAAGCCAACAGCGGTGATGATGATGGTAGTGGAATTTTAACGCTCAAGGGCATGTTTGGCCAAATAGTGCCGCGGCACAAGACATCTTCTTCTAAGAGGTCAAGACCCCATTTTGCAAGCACTTCACCCCAGACAAGCCGAACACCAACCCAGGGGAAAGTGAATAAGTACGGAATGACCAATTCTTCATATATGGGCATTAACCCACTAAAGCCCTTCAGGCGGAGCTCAAGTAAGTGTCCCCTGCTTTCGCACGTGCACTCGGTTTAACTACGTTAAACTACGTTAAATCCCTGCCACTTTTTTCCCATATCCGCGCATTCTGCACCCATGCCAACACAACTGGTTTTGCCTCAACGCAGCTAGCCAGTGAGAATCAGAATCAGGGCCCCACCATAACAACAACTTCTTCACCGGTGACTCTCCCCTAAGCTCCAAGCACGCCAGCAGAGAGGCCAGAGGAGAAGCGTAGTGGCAGAGGGGGGGGGGGGGGGGGGGGGGGGGCGGGGGGGGGGGTCCCTGCCCCATCGTTTTCGCCAAGAGATGCGGAAGCAAGAGCGGCGCGCGCTCCTACCTACTACACCGTTGGGGGCGAGCGCCAAAAAAAGAAAGGGAAGTCATGGAGGAATAAAAGCAGGTCGGCCTCTCCCTTTCTTACCAGCGGACCGGACCAGCGTGCGCGCCTGAAGAGCGAACCGAAAGTGGGCGCAGGAGGGGTTCCCCGACACACACACACACACACACGCTGACGTCAGCCGGCGTACTCTCCGCCGGCGACGATGAGGGGAGGTCAAGGTCAATGGCACTGCCCGCCTCTCATCGCACACACAAGGCGAGACGGGCTATCGGTACACGGAGAACGGCTGGGTCGCACATCTCGGAACCAGCACCCAACTGTTTGCCGGCACTTCCCGAGCCTCGACTTTCCGTGGCCAGTCCGCTGCGGCGACTCAGTGGTTGCGGCGTTCGGATGCTGAGCGGCCGATGACGCGGCGACTCGGAGGTTACGGCGTTCGGATGCCGAGCGGCCGAAGACGCGGCGTCGAATCCCGGTGGCCGAGTGCTGCGCACGTCATAGAACCATGGGTGGTCGAAATTAATGCGGAGTTCTGCACTGAAGGCGTTCGGGGGGTGCACCGTGAATGAGACGATTAGCGTGCCTTTCCTGTACTCATCGGCACAGCCAAGACCTCGGCAACCCGCGACGTTCGCTCGGCACATTACGGCAAGCTTGGAAATTAAGTCATTTTACTCTGTGCTTCTAGATATCAAAACTGCTTGCTCTTAACCGACGACCGTTTATTGACCACGGACGTCTGTCAGTCTCCCCGCTAATGGCCTTGGACGTCTGTCAGTCACCCCGCTAATGGCCTTCACATAACTATACGTATAAACTGCACGTGAAGTACGTGAGAGGAACGAAACACGCCCTATTGAAAAAAGTGTACAGGTTTGAATGGGTCAGCAAATGGGATCAAGGCACATTTGATCTGGATTTACAGGTTTAACGTCCCAAAGCGACTCCGGCTATGAGGGGCGCCGCAGAGGAGGGCTCCGGATAATTTCGAACACCTGGAGTTCTTTAACGCTGACGTCGCACAGTACTCGGGTCTCTAGCATTTCGACTCCAGCGAAACGTGACCGCCGCAAGCGGGATCGAACCCACGAATTTCCTGTACTGTGCAATGCCATTGTACGTCAACGCCAGATGGTCGAAATCATCCGGAGCCCTTCACTACGGCGTCCCTCACACCATGAGTCGCTCTGGGAGGTTAAACCTACAAACCAAACCATATGTGCCGTAATCATACTTGCTGACCCATTCACACCTACACACATTTTTCATTAGGGAGTGCACACGCTAACCGTTATTTCCTTTTTTTTTCCCCTTTACTAGACCTCCTCCTGACCATCACGGGACAGCAGCACGAAAAGCGAAGCGGCCGGCAGAGAAAACAAGCGACCCACATAAGCAGCACGGACCACGTATGTATAAATAGTGAAAAGGAAACGCGCGTGCCGATGCCCGGCCAGGGCGCACACGTACGATTCCAACAAAAGCATCGTGCGCCGCCGCTTCGTGGACCGGCCGCGCAGCAGTATGTAAATGGCGCCCAGCTGAAGTTTCTAATCCCGTCGGGGGGGGCAGAAACACGGAAGGCGCGGGTGGCCACGGCGGCGAAACCGGCCCAGTCGACGACCCGCGCAGCACACAAGCCAGGCTCGAGGGCAGCCACTCCAGGCGGGCAAGAGGACTTCAGGCACATCCCCAAGGCGATTCGCGATTTCGCACAGGCGAAACCAAAGCACCCTGGAGCGAATCCTCGCGCGTAGCCGACAGACAAACGACGTTGAAGAAACCCGCGGAGATGGAATGTGTGTGTGTGTGTGTGTGTGTGTGTGTGTGTGTGTGTGTGTGTGTGTGTGTGTGTGTGTGTGTGTGTGTGTGTGTGTGTGTGTGTGTGTGTGTGTGTGTGTGTGTGTGTGTGTGTGTGTGTGTGTGTGTGTGTGTGTGTGTGTGTGTGTGTGTGTGTGTGTGTGTGTGTGTGTGTGTGTGTGTGTGTGTGTGTGTGTGTGTGTGTGTGTGTGTGTGTGTGTGTGTGTGTGTGTGTGTGTGTGTGTGTGTGTGTGTGTGTGTGTGTGTGTGTGTGTGTGTGTGTGTGTGTGTGTGTGTGTGTGTGTGTGTGTGTGTGTGTGTGTGTGTGTGTGTGTGTGTGTGTGTGTGTGTGTGTGTGTGTGTGTGTGTGTGTGTGTGTGTGTGTGTGTGGTTTAGTTTAGTTTTGGTTGGTTTATGGGGTTTTAACGTCCCAAAGCGACTAAGGCTGAGAGCCGCCGTAGTGGCGGGCTCCGGAAATTTCGACCACCTGGGGTTCTTTAACGCGCACCGACATCGCACAGTACACGGGCCTCAGGAATTTCTTCACCTCCATCGAAATACGGTCGCCGCGACCGGGATCGAACCCGCGTCCTTGAGATCAGCAGCCGAACGCCAAGGCCAATGAGTCAGCCACTGCGGCGGGTCGTCAGGCTCAAGACTACGGCAAATAAACAGGCGCGAATCATTCGATACCGGCAGCGGCGGTTGAATTTCTATGAAGGAGAAATTCTAGAGGCCCGCGTACTGTGCGATGTCAGTGCACGTTAAAGGGGCCCAGAAACACAATCTTAGTTAACTGTTTTGCCTGTTGATTGCATACAGTGAGTTATAATGGTGCTAATAGCGTCGGTAATACCGCATACATTCCGTTTTTTTTTTTAATATTTTAATGTCCTCCCAAAAACAACTTCATGGCTCTGATGGTGTCGCCACACAGTGACGAGTTTTTAGCAGCGGATATGACATCACCTGGCGCGAGCTTGATAACCGGACAAACAGTAAATATACTGTGAATAAATAGACACATCTTGTCACTTGTCTGCGTTTTATATTAGATCAACAAAAACAATTTGTTTGTCTTAGATAAAAGCCCTGCAAAGCAAGTAAAATAAAAATACACCACCAGGGGCGCTCTGGCATGGAAACAACGCTGCCAGTCTCAGCAAGAACGAGTTAGAGAGCAGGCAACCATGGAGTACAAACTTCCGCTATACTTCCGCGACGTTCTCTGGCTGGCTGTTTTGATTGGTTGCGCCAGGTGCCGTCATTGGGAGAGCGAAATAAGAGTGGGAAGCCCCGCCAAAATCGAGTTGAGGGCAGCGTTTTGTTTGCTTGTATTTTCAAATTTCTTCACTGAATAACTCCCGTTCCTGTGGATCGATTCCTGTAATTCTTTTTAAGTCAGCATCTGTGTGACATAAAGAACCCACCTGAAGTATAGCCGGTATTCCCCCAGGCAGTGTTTCACAGCCCCTTTAAGGAACCCCAGTTAGTCGAAACTTCCGGAGCCCTTCACTAAGGCGTTCTGCCTCCATCACAATGCGCACTCCTCCGCATGACGGCATTTTTTGTTGGTTTTTTTTAGGGGGGGGGGGGGGGGGGGCTTTCTGTTCCCCGTACTTTCTCTGGAGCGGCTAGGAGGAAACGCGAGCTGCCGGCGGCCGACCCACACACACGCGGAAGAGTCCCCATTTGAGGAAACGCCGCACGCGTCGCTGCCCGCGCACCTATACATACATACCCGACGCCGGAGACGCAAGCCGAAGGCGTTCGAGCCCGACACAAAAGCCCGCGGTCGTCAGACACCGTGGCGCGCGCGCTCGACTCTCTAAATAGCCCTAGGGGGGGAGGGGGAAGGGGAAGGGGGGGGGGGGGGGGGTCGTCCCGGAATGCCACGAAACCCGGCGACGGTGCGGTGAAGCGAACGCACAGTGCGGCGGCAGCAGCAGCAACAGCAGGCCCGAAAAGAGCGCGCGGGGGCAGGCTGCCTACCGCTACCGTGTCAGGCCGTCTCGCCGCCCGTGCGCCGTGACGGTTAGGGGCCCGCGGCTCAAAGGTGGGAAGTCCCTCCCGTCCAACCTCGCGGGGAACAGCGCATCGCGTCAGGAACGCCGACTATCTGTGCCGGCTCCCCTCGCTGGCTCGCCGCCCGATAGAAGGCGCATTAGCGCGGGGCAAGTCATGGCGCGAAGGCAACTGGACCAAAGAGTAAACGACAGGGGCTAATGTGTTGTCTTTTCTGGTCTGAGCGAGGCTGGGTCAAAGACCAATTTATTCCAGCGAAGATAAGTAGCAGGCCAGGGGAAAGATTGTGCATAACGGAAAATCAGCATGGCCCAAATAATAGTAAAAATTTCACAGGACGTTGGCACTTTAGATGACGATAACTTCAGCGCTAGCTGTACTGGTGCGAAATCCCGATAACGGACGGTTTTGCTATCAACTCTGGGTACTGACGTCACAAGTGACGTCACTGCGTCCGGACCAGTCAGTTACTTGCACTGCACCCAACCGTCGTAACGCTTTGTCCAATCGACACGGCGCGTTGTGATGACATCACGCGTGATTCAAACCCACTCTTACCAATCAGCGAGACGCATGGTACCTGGTGTTACGCCAACAACGCCGACGCCGCATAAACGGGAAACGCGGCCTTTAAGAGCTGTCGCTGCAAAACGACAACTGAGCGAAGCCAATGTTTGGCGCCGCGTCACCGGGACAACATGGTCATGGGGATGATGATGATGATGATGATGATGATGATGATGATAGCTAACAAAACGTGCGAGATCACAAGACTCACCGGAGCTGGCCCGGGAAGGCACCGTCGTCAGGGGCGAGTCCGAGGCCACCTGTGAGAGGGAGACAGAGCGGTGACACACGTCCAGTCACAGAGGCTGCAGAACACTCGAAACGCAAGAGCCGGGGCCACGCGACACACAGATCACCCCACCCCCTCTCCCTTTAAACAAAGGTCTCCTCCTCCTCGGATACAATGTGGCACCAGGACGGCAGCGCACATGCACTGTCCATTCATCGGCGCAGGCCACACGCATACTAATAGCGCGACCTGCAATGCCACACCTCGCAGTTCAGTTCGGCACAGGCGCTCGACGCCGCAAAGACCGAGGCAACGGACGCAGTTGTAGACGCCGTCCCAGGAACGCATTCACGCAGACGCACGCGACGCCAAATCAGCGCTGACCAAATAACGTATACACAAGCGCAGCCTTTTCTGTTCATTTTGCCGCCTCGTGAGGTTGCTGTAAGATGGCGCATAATATCCCCCCCCCTCCCTCCATTGAGTCTGATGGCACCCGCCACCACAGCGTTACAAAGGAGACGCTCTTGAGTCATCCATCTATCCACCACCATTTCTCAACCCACTCGGCCGATGAGACAACATTCAAACGCGCTTCAGATTCAAACGCGCTTCAAACACTCCTGCCGACGCGTCTGTCGACACTCCTGCCGACGCGTTCGACACTCCTAACAACAGTATGAGGCATTAAAGGCTTTCGCCTTAATAGAATGTAACAGCCCTATGCACTATGCACTCCATCACTCCATAGGTTACATCAATTCTCGCCATTGCATCCTTAGTACCCATTTCATGGCCGCATTTTATCTTCGTTTTTTTTTACCTCTTCCACACTGCTCTCCTTCTGTCTTTATCTCCCAAATTCCCCTCCCTACGCAGAGTAGCATGCCAGCGATTTTTAAGCGCCGGCTAAATTCTCTGCTCTTCATTAAAGAGTCTCTCTCTCTCTCTCTCTCTACGACAGCCAGCCAAAAAAGTGGCGCAAAATGGCTGCGTTTCGAAGGAGGCGGAACGCAAAAATTAGCTGCGGTTTAACTACTGCTGAACCTGGTCAGAGAGCGAAAGCTATGGCGTATCGGGCAACGCAGATTGGCGTCTGCAACGTTGAGTGCGCGTTCCGGACACTAGACAGCGCGCCCACCCTACCACTCTGTGGCTCCCAAACTCTATTTCATGAAATAAAAGTTTTCACCACCACCACCCTGGCAGGAGGCAGTTAATGCTTGATCGCGAGAGTTTGCTCACCCAGTGAACGGCGCGGCCTACTGCTGCAACACCGCGCGTCTGCCGCAACGTTGCCAACGCTAACGCATGCAACCCACATCTCTCTCTCACCACCTCATGCACCTCAAAGCGAGATTCAGGCGTCCACTGGCCCAGGGAGCCACGTCTATGCGCACTTCCTTTCCTTAGAACTTTGTCAACGCCAACGCCAATGAACGCCGACGGCCTATGGCTTAACACGTGCCGCGTTTCTGCCACAACGTTGTAACGCATGCAGCGCACATCTGTCACTAACGCCAGGTAGCTTAAAGCATCGTCCCAAGTTAGGGGGATGGGGGGGGGGGGGGGGGGGGGGGGGGGGGGGGGTATGCACCTTTTCTTTGCTTAATCTGAAGGTGAAATGAAGGTGAAACCTTTAGACACGGTGACCTCAGATTTACCTAGCGTAGTGAAAGGCGCCCGTGTGCTGTGCGATGTCCGTGCACGTTAAAGATCCCCAGGTAGTCGAAACCATTCTGGAGACCTCCACTACGGCACCACTTTCTCTCTTCCTTCTTTCACTCCTACCTTCCTCCCCTCCCTTACGGCGCGGTTCACGTGTCCACCGAGATATGTGAGACCGATATTAAGGGTGCGTTCCAATTCTCTAGACGTCCGACAAGACGTCTAGTGTGACGTCTAGGAAGCCGTCTACATGTCTACATATTGGAACGTGTCTACTTCACGCGCCACCTTGCGGCATATAAACTGAACTAACATTTGGGAATAGTTGCACTCCTATGTTCTTAAAAATTCTTAATAAAACAAGTTAAAACCGCGCTGTTAGTAGTTTGCTAGTTCATATTTTATTTTATTTTTTCTGCAATAATGGTGCGTTCATCGCTACCGCTTCAGCATACGATCTCACCTGCATAGCAGACGATCTCACCCGCACGATTTCCTCTCGCTCGATTCACAAATATAATCGTAGGTCCACAAAGACGGCTTTATTTGCCACCAGTTCCTATAAAAATCAAATTAACGGAATGACTGACACTTGAAAGATGGTGCGTCTCCGGGCTCCAGTGCCCGCCAAGAGCACGGCTCACTCAGCTCTGACTGCACCAGACTGCACCAACTGCTCCGCCATCTTTAGACAGGAAGTTAGCCTGCATCGATGTGGACTTCGGCGAAGCAGTCTTGTTGGACGGCTTCGTGAAAATTGGAACGAGTCTCAAAATGGCCGCTGTCCGGCAAGACGTCTAAGTAGACGTCTACTTGGGAGTATTGGAACGCACCCTAAGGCGGAAGCCTTTAATGCCTCACCGTTGTAAGCAAGAGTTGTCGACAGAAATGTCACGCTTTTCAAACGGGGCCAATTGTACGGCTAGCAACCATGCAACCAATTAAAGGGATTGTATAGTGATGCGCCAAGTGGGAATGAGTTTAGTTAATTCCTTAAACACCCAATTAGCCTAATTAACCTTTATAATCTGGCCAGATAAATAAAGCCGAGTAGGAAATTGGTCGAGTTCGGGAATCGAACCCCGGTCTCCGGAGTGCGAGACGAGCATGCTAACCATTCCGCCATGCCAGCTCGATGATTCGGAATGAACAAAGGCGCGTCTATTTATAGTGAATACGGTGTCTTCGTTCACTCCCATCTTCCTCCCTTTCCGTTACGGCGAGGTTCAGGTGTCCACCGAGGTAGCGAGAGAGATACACTTCCTTTCCTCAAAAAAATCTCTGCCTCTCCCGTAACCAAGAGTAGAGTAAGCATGAAATGTTTACGGGCCTAATGCCCTCTCGGTGGACACCCGAACCGCACCGTACAGGAAGGGAGGAACGCCACCACCCGTTCAGCGCGATGCCTTGCCATTTGAACGCAAGGTTTTTTTGAGGAAAGGAAATGGCGCAGTAATTATCTGCCATCTCGGTGGACACCCGAACCACACCGTAATGGAAGGGAGGAACGCCACCACCCGTTCGGCGCGATGCCTTGCCCTTTGAACGCAGCGCTTCTCCCCCGGGCCCCTGTGCGCCTGCGCGGCTTTGCTTCGATGCGCGAAGCCCCTAAGAGATCACGTATGACAACGAAGTGTATCGTGGCATTTATGTGCTTTTTGCACGCGTTATTAGAAATCGGAAATTATAATTCCGTGCATTATCAAACGCACAGCGACTGATATCTTGATGAACATTGAGAAGGCACTGGCAGCAGTTATTTTTTTGTGACTCCTTTGGAGACCAACCGGCGCTTGCATGCCGATCGCGTAGGAGGGCTTAGAGAGTCTCGTTAAATCTCGTTAAGTCTCGTACGGTGCCCGGATGTTCTCGTTTCAGAGCCCGGATGACTGGAATTCAGTGCCCGGATGAGTGGATTTCAGTGCCCGGATGAGTGGATTTCAGTGCCCGGATGAGTGGATTTCAGTGCCCGGATGAGTGGATTTCAGTGCCCGGATGAGTGGGTTTCAGTGCCCGGATGATGGCTCTCGGTCTCGGCGTGACGTCACCACACTGCCGACAACGGGGGCTAAAAGCATTTCATGCTTAAAACCAATTTACCGACGAGCGAGGCGTAGAACCGAACGGGCGATGGCGTTCTGTGGACTCCCTGGCAGCGTTGCAAGACGCTGTCGCGTTTCACTCTTGGTATTTGAAGAAAGTGAATGACGCAGAATCTGTTTCACATATCTCGATGGACCCTTGATCGCGCCCTGAGGGAAGGGACGAAGGTGGGAGTGAAAGAAGAGAGATAAACACCTCCGGAATAATTTCGACCACTCCGGGATCTTTAACACTGACATCGCGCAGCACACGGGTGTTTCACCTCCATCGAAACGCGGCCGCCGCGGTCGGGTTCGAACCCCGGTACTCCGGTTCGATAGATAAGTACCTTAAAATTTCCTTTCCTCAATAACCAATTTACGGCTGTCCTAATGCTCTCTCTCGCCTTACCATCGCAAAAAAAAAAAAAAAAATTCTAGACGATTTACGGACTGCATATAGAAAATTGTATCAAGGGCACCACGCCCGCGCCAGAGAGTGCTACGTAAATCAATCAAAATTTGTGGTCAGCACAATCCGCGGGCAAAAAACGGCCCGCGAAGAAGGCCACGCGCACACAAACTACGGAATAAAAATCCGGCACGCAGCACCCTCGCCGGCGTCGACAGTTGGAACCAAATGCGCCGCCGAGGAATCGTACAAATTTGGCGCAAACGCAACGCAACAGCAGCGTCTAGCTCTTTTTTTTTTTTGCTTCCCCCCCCCCCCCCCCCCCCCCCCCCCCCCGATTCGCACGCGCGTTCGCCAATTTTCCTGTTCCACGCATCTGCGTTGCGAGGCAATACAGGCCTATCGCAGTGCACAGAGCCGACTCGAAGGCAGTGAAAAAAAAACGACCTAATTCCAACAACTCTCTCACGGCACGCCACTCTAAACGGTTTGTTTTCGCTGTAGAGACGCAGTTAACCGCGCGGTTATGTCGGAGCAAAGTAGCGACATTCTTTTTTTATGCGTAGCATATTGCAATCACTCAGTACAGCCCTTGGGCGCGGCCGGGCAGCCACCAAACCACGTGACGTGACGTCACATGGTTTGGTGACGTCACGTCACCAAACCACGTTAAAAAGATAAAAAAAAAAAACGAAATAAAAAAGGAAAGAAAGAAAAAGGAAAGGACGCCTGAGCATGGTGGCGGTTGCCACCGCCCCGTTTCAAAGGGGGCGCTCCTATCCATCCATCCATCCATCCATCCATCCATCCATCCATACGTCACGGAGGAAAAGCTGCCGAGAAAATCGAGTGCCGCCAAGCAATACCTCGCGCAAAAAGACCGCGCAATATGCAACGCATCCTTGGCTTAACCAAGCTAAGCCTGGGCATCTTTTTTCTCTCGGCAATGGAAATAAAACTGAAACTGAAGTAAGCACACAATAAGCGCGGACGGCACAGCGGGTTGTTTGCTGCTCGCTTCGCTTGGTCACAAGTACACCGCGCAGAACGGTGCTGCCGCCAAACCGCTGACTGAAGCTTGGAGCCCCAAAAAACGCATCTTGGAGCACTTTGGTGCAGCTACGTAGACATTTCGGAGCAGTTTGGAGCACCTGTATAGGCATTTGGAGCAGTTTTTGGACCAACCAGATAGACATTTTGGAGCACATTAGAGCAGATACATAGGCATTTTGGAACAGTTTATAGAGCAACTAATTAGACAATTTGCAGCTCTTGAAAACTACATGGGCATTTGGAGCAGTTTGGAACAGCTGCACACACATACTGCAGTAGTTTCTGGAGCAACTAGACAGACATTTGGAGAACTTTACGGCAGTTACATAGACATATCGGAGTAGTGTGTGGAGCACCTGTATAGGAATTTGGAGCAGTTTTGGAGCACATTAAAGCGTCTACATAGGCATTTCCGAGCAGTTTGGAGCAGCCGCACAGACACATTGGAGCAGTTTTTAGATCAACTAATCAGGCAGGTGGAGCACTTTAGAGCTACATAGGCATTTCGGAGCAGTTGCGGCAGCTGCACAGACATACTGCAGTAATTTTTGGAGCAACTAGACAGGCATTTTGGGAGCACTTTACAGCAGTTACATAGGCATTTCGGAGCAGTTCGAAACAGCTTAACAGGCATTTTGGGAAAACTTTGGAGCAGCTACACGGGCATTTTGGAGCAGTTCGAGGAAGCTGTGCTCTTAACTATCGATGTGGCTTGCCCATCAAGCAGCCATCTGTTGCGCAGTAGCAGTGATGAGAACGGAAAATACAAGACGTTCGACAATGCCACGGAAATGGACATGTCGTACCCCGGGAGCGGGAGCAGGTCTTCGGGAAAGGAAAGGCGCGGTAGCACCCTCAAGCAAAAATAATGGACACCTGAACCGCGTTGTCGGGTTGAGGGAAAAAGGTGCCGGAGACTTTCAGAGCTGAGCACACAAGGCAACTAACTGCCCAGTGCATCCTTCCAGAATTTGTCCCCTAAATACGGTGGCTCAAACAGACCCCTGTAGAGGGGAATATCACTGAAAACATTTGTTAAGATCGGCTATAAAACCAATACAAAAAATAGTGCCTGCACTGACATCAGAAGGAACTCCTCAAATCAAGCTCTTTCTATAAGTCACTGAAACAAAAAAACTGAATTATTGCGGTCTCTGATGACACCGCTCCTAAATGCCGACGTTGATGAAAAAGCGCCAGCTCGAACGTCGCATGCATGAATTTAATATAAGCAAGCAACTCAGTTCAACCTCGGCCTTTTGTGCAACGGGTTGTTTAGCTGAAATTTCTCCTCCATCGAAATTCATCCACCGCGGACGGGATCGAACCCAGCCGCGGTGGCTTAATTTCGATGGAGACGAAATTCTAGAGGCCCGTGGTACTGTGCGATGTCAGTGCACGTTAAAGAACCCCAGGTGGTCGAAATTTCCGCAGCCCTTCACTACGGCGTCCCTCATAGCCTAGAGGAGGCCTTGTGCTTCTGATTACCCCGATCACCTGCGATTTACAAAGGTAGCAGCACACCTGAGTTCCTTTCTTACATAGCCCGCGATTTTGCTCCCATGGCAAATGGTTGGAAGAGAATAGGCGCATGCACAGGACGTTACTCAAAAAGTCCATTCTGCCGCGCGATACCCCCGAAGTCATCCCCGCAGTGTTTCCAGGATAGCCCGGCCTTACTCAGTAACTCTCTCTCACACGCACGCACAGCCGACGGCTCACTGAATTGACGCGACATTTACAACTGCACGCCCGTGCTCAGCAGCACAAGTGCGCGCAACCAAACAGCGCAAAAAAAAAAAAAAGAAAGAGGAAGACGTACCCGTATGACGGCAAACGATATACGCGCGCACACATTCTCCGCATTCAGACAGCTGCTCGTTCGTTCCACCCAGTGAAGCGCGGCTGGCAGATTATATGGGACTGCGAGAAACGCAGCTGACGCTGCGCCAAGGATGCAACGCGCGGAGCGCACGAGCTGTGGTGCTGCTGCCTTTAGGCGGTAAAGTGAAAACTTCCCGATTCTTACCGGCTCGGGAAAAATCATCCCGACAGCCGTGTACTGCGACGCTGTCTCCTCCCTCATTCGGTTCGACTTCCGTAGTTCTGTACTTAAAGGTGCACTGAAGAGGAATCTGAACTCGTCTTTTTGCCGCGGGAACTCGATCTGCACGTTCCGAGCATTCTTAGAAACTTCGATTTACTGCCCTGTGTGGCCGATTTCCCTAATTAAATCGAATTAACGCCCGGCTCCCGCCTTTTTTTTTTTTTTTTTGAATTCTGCCTCGTACGGTGGGCGGAGTCGACCAACGCGTGGAATGCCTTTCACCCAGTCCCGTGGCGGCTTGCCGCTCTGCCATCGGCGGAGTAATACGTAGTAGTCCGTAGAAGCAAATAGTCCGCGCGTATTTTTATTTCCGCGGGCTTATTTTGCGGTTATATTATCTGCAAATGAAACTATTTATTCACGGAAACCTAAAAAAACAAAATGAAGCGAAAGCAAAGCCTCCACGGAACTGGCTGAAAGGCACTCCCCGCGTTGGTCGACTCCGCCCACCGTACGAGGCAGAATTCAAAAAAAAAAAAAAGGCGGGAGCCGTGCGTTAATTCGATTTAATTAGGGAAATCGACCACACAGGGCTATAAGTCGCAGTTTCTGAGAATGCTAGGAACGTGTAGATCGAGTTCCCGCGGCAAAATGACGAGTTCAGATTCCTCTTCAGTGCACCTTTAATTAATGCGTTAGCATGCAGGTTCTCGTAACCACCGGGTTTCACCGTACCAAAAATTCCCCGATTGGTCGAGAAGAGGGCCATGACGTCATCAGCATTGCCAAATTTTAAAATCTCAGCACTGGTGAAATGTTAGAGTACCTTCCACTGGATTAGCATATGGAATCATACTAACCGAACCCATCGTTCCACTTTAAAGGGCAACTGTAGCACTTCTTTGAGAATTTCGAGTTATTCAAGGATTCAAATCTATACAGGCTGTAGGTAAAGCATGCCAAGTGTTTTTGCACCAGAATTTAAAATAGTGACGTAATCGACTATTGAATTTTGTGCTTCTT
This sequence comes from Amblyomma mixtum, assembly GCF_055824585.1. Taxonomy (NCBI): domain Eukaryota; kingdom Metazoa; phylum Arthropoda; class Arachnida; order Ixodida; family Ixodidae; genus Amblyomma; species Amblyomma mixtum. Next base: position 53,710,775 of record NC_143019.1, read on the forward strand.
CTCAATGCAACGGAGGAGTGCAGGGAAACTCAGCGTGACGTCACGGAAGGTATGATTTCAAATTACCGCTGCCGTCAGCCACACCCTGCCCTGACTCGTTAGACGCTACCAAACACTCGGCAGGGCTCGCCTTCGGTGGCGTTGGTTTTTTTCCTTCAAAGCAGGCGTTTGTGCGTTGAAAATGTACCCATACCTTCGATGACGTCATCATGCGCCCCCCACTTGGCATTGTGCACTGTGTTGAAGCTTGAAGCGCGTACAGGATTTAATCGGCGATTACTTCACAATTTCAAGTCCTAGCCCAAAAAGACTTCGCATGTTTTACCTGCAAGTTTCGCGCATTCGACCCTCTTAACCTCGTTGATTTCTAAAACCTTCTAAGCCGACTAAGTCCCACCGATCCACCCAGTAATCTCCGGATCCACCTTAATCTTCCCACTAATCCATCTTAATCCCTTTTCTGGGCTGGGCCTACTTCCAAATTTGCGGGGTCAATTGGAATATTTGAGGGCGGGCCAACTTACAAATGACATAGCATTTTCTTTAAGAATACGGTCAAGGCCTTAAGTTTTTCACTAAGCACTGTGTAGTTCCCTGTGGGCTTATCTGATAAGATGGAAGCCGTGTGCTGTGTTGCCCTGCTTTCTTGTCTCCCCGTCCATCCACCCGTCCACTGCCATACGGATTCCCACTCGGATACGTGTTTGGTACCACACCCTAACATAAACCAAACCAAAGCAGGCAAATGAAATTGCGCCATAAGCTATCACTTATATCTAGGATCCTTTCTTCTTATTCTGTCTGAAACAAACTTTCGAGATCATTGCGGCGACCCGTATTGGAGCAATGCGAAAGCAAAACGTCCACATACTATATCTACGTCCGTGGCTGTTCTGACGTCCATGTACTATATGACGTCCAAGGCTATTTTGACCAAGTGCATTTTTTCGCGTTTAATTAACTGATTACACCTCATCAGCCAGCTTTCCCGCGGCAACGTTTCATCACACTCTGTCTGTAACAATCACAATTTCACACATTTATCTCCGGAGAACGACACGGACAAAATTGTGGACATTTTTTTGCAGACGCGACAGAGCCATATAATGCTCTTGCATTTAAAAAAGAAAGGTGGGGGGGGGGGGGGGGGGGGGCAAGCGTTTTCGAGACAGCCCCAGCTACCACGCCGAGCGAAAAGCTGGAGCGATCTGTTCACACACGTGCAGCTCTAGGTTCCTTCCAAGCACTGCCGACATCGATATCGGTTCGCACACTCCGGCGAGCAGGACGACTGCGCGACGTATACACCTTTCTATCGTGGTGAGCGCCATCTTCCAAAACAAGCCTCAAACCAGGGATCAGAAGGCCAGCAGCAGCTCACTGGTATCGAGAGTAACGCGCATCCCAGTGTTGCCCGTTGGCTCTGGACTGCTTCGTCTCGTGTAACTGCTGCAGGCGTGCGTGTGCGTGTTCTTTTCCCGCGGTCATAGCAGCTTCCTACGATGTCTGAAAGCTACAAAATTTCTTCTGGACAGCACTGTGCTGTTTACGGATGCACCAGCAATCAAAAAAAAAGAAATGCGGCGAGAAAAGTGCACTGCAGAACTCACGCTCTTCTTCAAGAAAACTGCGGGTGCAACATGTTTTTGTTGCACCGATTTCCCGCGGACCCTGACCTGAGGCAGCGTTGGGTAAATGCTGTCAACCGGAAAGACTTCAGTCCTTCAGAGTCTTCCCGGATATGTTCTCTGCATTTTGTTGATGGGAAGAGAACGGAGCAAAATCCGGAACCCATGCTTCGCCTTGGCTACCAAAGGAAGGTAAGACGTGCAACGAGTAGTGCAATAACAATTCGCTGAGCGCTACCAATATCTTGCAGGTTGTGAAAGGGAGACGACGGATAATTAAACATGATCCGGTTGTGCCCAAAAAGGTTTGTTAAGACGCGTCGTTGTAGCGCGGCAGTGGTAACAGAATGCTTTTGTTTTCAGCGAGCGAAGAATATCTTTGCGGGACCTCCCCGATCAGTCTCCCCGATCACTCCTCCCCGATCAGCCGCGCTGATATCGGCGAACGGTTCGCCGAGACAAGAACCACCGCAAACGGTAAAAGCCTCCATATCTTGCACTTTGTTCATTTTTTTTTTGTACCAAAGGTCGCCGTAGTCCTGTGAATTGACAGATCATTACCACACACTTGCAGCCTGGAATGGACTCAAACTCGTTGAAAATGCTCTGCGATGCCGCCCTACTAATGGTAAGTGTTATTTTTGTTGTCCTAGAGCAAGTTATGTTGAGGAGTGAAACAGAACTGACGCGCGGCGTTCAGTGCCAGTGGAGGCTTGCACCCGTGTGTGCATCGGGTCGGAACTTCGATGACCATTTGCCTAATGTGGCAGCAATGTAACAGTAGAATGGCGAGGCCTTTCTTTAACAAATGTCCGGGTCTTTACAGTGTACTTTGCAACACGATCCTATTCCCGCCTGGCTTCGGACTGGAACGGCCTTCCAAATTAAATCGGCGCTATCACCTGTCTATCCACTTTTTTAAAATTGCATATCGCGCATATTTGCCACAAAGATGTTTACACCTATTCTGTTTTACCCATGCAATCGGCTTTGTTCTCATGCAATAACCCAAACAGGAGGCTTTTTAAAGAATGAATGTGAAATGTAATTACCTCTACTCATATCCTCATATGGTCAGTGGCACTGTTTCTTTAAAACTCTAAACGAACTACAGAGATTTTACTTGCAAACATTGCTGTCTATTTTAAGGAACTTAGTTCAGCTCGATCTCCTCGCAGGCATCAAAAGACGAAATCACGGTTCCAGCCCATCCAGCACCGGAGCTGCAGGTCAGCGAAACGGTGAGTAACCAGGTGTCGGGACTGACTTTCAAACCTTTTGGAATGGTTTCAGTAGTGCACTTGCATTGACTTGTCCTACGTGTATGCCATATTTGTGTGCTATATATTTGTGGTGATAATGTCAAACTTTTATTTTGAACAAAACAGACAGTGGTGGAGGTCTCTGACAGCATTGGCAGTGAGACAAGCTCTTCTGCACAGCTTCAAAATGCAGTAAGAATGGCAACTGTTGCACTATACTTTCCACGGCACTGATTTTTTCAACTGTGATTGAACCCAGGTTTTCTGTGTTAATGCTCAGCAGACATTGCTATTTATATTGATCTCTCCTTGCAGGAATCGGAGGCCAATATCACTGTTTGTGCCCATCCAGCACCGGAGCTGCAGGTCAACGAAACGGTGAGTAACCAGGTGTCGGGACTGACTTTCAAACCTTTTGGAATGGTTTCAGTAGTGCACTTGCATTGACTTGTCCTACGTGTATGCCATATTTGTGTGCTATATATTTGTGGTGATAATGTCAAACTTTTATTTTGAACAAAACAGACAGTGGTGGAGGTCTCTGACAGCATTGGCAGTGAGACAAGCTCTTCTGCACAGCTTCAAAATGCAGTAAGAATGGCAACTGTTGCACTATACTTTCCACGGCACTGATTTTTTCAACTGTGATTGAACCCAGGTTTTCTGTGTTAATGCTCAGCAGACATTGCTATTTATATTGATCTCTCCTTGCAGGAATCGGAGGCCAATATCACTGTTTGTGCCCATCCAGCACCGGAGCTGCAGGTCAACGAAACGGTGAGTAACCAGGTGTCGGGACTGACTTTCAAACCTTTTGGAATGGTTTCAGTAGTGCACTTGCATTGACTTGTCCTACGTGTATGCCATATTTGTGTGCTATATATTTGTGGTGATAATGTCAAACTTTTATTTTGAACAAAACAGACAGTGGTGGAGGTCTCTGACAGCATTGGCAGTGAGACAAGCTCTTCTGCACAGCTTCAAAATGCAGTAAGAATGGCAACTGTTGCACTATTATACTGTCCACAGCACTGATGTTTTCAACTGTGATTGAACCCAGGTTTTCTGTGTTAATGCTCAGCAGACATTGTTATTTATATTGATCTCTCCTTGCAGGAATCGGAGGCCAATATCACTGTTTGTGCCCAGCCAGCACCGGAGCTGCAGGTCAGCGAAACGGTGAGTAACCAGGTGGCGGGACTTGCTTGCAGACTTTTTTGCAATGGTTTCAGTGCTGCACTTGCACTGACTTGCATTATGAGCGTGCCACATATGTGTCCTATATATTATTGGTCATAATGTGAAACTTTTTATTTTGGGCAAAACAGACATTGGTGAAAGTCTCCGGCAACTTCAGGAGTGAGGCAAGCTCTTCTATGCCGCATGCAGATGCAGTAAGTAAACCGTTGCAGTACAGCTTCCTAACAATTTTCCCCATTAGAATAAGTGGTACATGCCTGTTTTTTTGACAAAATGCTGCAGCTGTGGTGATGTTTAATGTCTCTTTAGCTTGTACAGAGGGCAAAACACATGCCTAGAACAACCAAACTGTGTGTTCCGCAGCTCCCAAAGCCGCTGCGAACAAGCAGGCAAAAAATGAGGGTGAAATTCGATGAGTTTCACTGCACATGTTTACATCCAGGCTATTTTTAACCAAATCTTATCGCTAGTTATCGCGTGCTCAGCCCGAAAAACGCTCAGAACGTGTTCTAGACATGCGTTTTGCCCTCTGTACATTGCAATAAAGTACTATTCCATTTAAAACCATGCAGGCAGCATAGGTTACTACACATGGTACCTCAGAAGGAGACTACCAGATGCAGGCTTCAGATTTTGCAAGTGGAATGCAGAGTCACTGCAGCATTTCCACACTCTTTACTAACCACACACAGTCAAGGCTGTTCAAACAAAGCTTACATTCTTTATTTTTTACTTTACTAGTGATTATAGGTGGCACTGCCACCCATAGGTCAACTTAAACAACTATGTGATGATTCAATCTTGGAGCTTGACGTCCTGTTCCAGGCTACGCGAAAACCTGTGTTGTCTAGCCAGAATTCACAGCAGTCTACGTGGTAGCATGTCAACATGGCGAGTGGAACACTGGTTGTGTTGAACATTTTGCAGCCGTTTCGCACTTCTTGTTACTAAGCTATGCTGTGCAGTTGTGTACGCAGAGGGCAAGTCTGTAGCCATATTCAAACATAAAGAAACACTAATCAATCTGCAGCCACAAGGCGGTGCTTTATTTCAGATAACACAAGTAGCACCTCCACATCCTGGCGTGGATGATGACACAGACTACAGCCACCATTACAGAGATGTGGTAAGTTGGTTCAGGAACACACGCTTCTCATTTGTGTTGAATATGGCAGTGTACACTTGTCTTCACATGAATGCAGCTCACAAAACAACATGCCAACACATTCACTGCTCTTGAAATTCAAGACACCACAGGCTGTGAATATCACTTATTCGGCCATAAGGCAAGCTATTAGCTTATTCATGCAACACATTGATAATTGATGTTCATAGCATTGCTCAGAAATTAGCAGGCAGCATTAACACACAGAGACAGAGCATGCTGGCTACATTAGGCAAAACAACTTCTTACTGATGCTCTGGTTAAGGGTTGAATGAGCTTTCTGACCGTCTACCATAGGCACAGTAGAGCGAAATAGTACTTGACACATTAGTGTGGTGTAACAGTATGTACCACCTTTGCAGCTTGATTATCTAAAACAAGGGCACACAACTGAAAAAGAGACATGCATATTGCTCGAGGTAACATCTGTGCTGACTGATTCAAAAGAGGCTCTCTCATGCGTCATCTTAAAAGAGTGTTGATCGATGGCAGCGTCTTAAATGTAGAAGTTCATTCCATGTAGCTGGACTATTTTTGTATGAAACTATTTGTATTTGCCAAAGCTACTGTTGCGGAAAGTTGGCAAGGCACAGGAATGTGAACCTAGCCCTGTTTTGGCTGTGTTGTCATGTTAGTAGTCTATAAGCACGAGCTATTATATAACACCTGTTGTGTGTTTTGGCCATGTATGTTACTACAGTAGCTTCTCAAACTTCAGAATGTTGCTTTTTTAATGAAAGTTGCATGTTTTGTTTCAGGCAACGCAAACACCAGCTGTCACAAGCTCTGACCTATGCCCTAGGATAGGAATTGTGAGTGTGTTTTACATAAATGATTACGAAAGTTGTGGTAATAAGCAACAAATAACCGAGCATATATGATGCTCCTGCTGCATGCATATTTTCAGCATGGAAGGTGAGTCTCAAATTCTACTGAAATTATGCTTTCTTCACTTCTGGAATACACAGGCTTGGCTGAGTGATTACTTGCAAACCGATTTGAATTGCCGAGTGTTCTGAAATCTGTGTTGTTGTAATTCAAAGCAGATGCTTATGTATTTTTCTTGTTTTGATGCACTGCTTCTGTTTTCTTGTAGGTGTCAACAGGCAGTGATGCTCCATCAAACCACCGAGCACATGAAGACCACCCATACGCACAAATGGCTACACATGAGGTTCTGAGAAGCTCGTTTCTTCAGACATTATCAAAAGATGACATTGTTTTCTATACAGGTTTACCTTTTCCAGCTTTCAGTAGGCTGACTAAAGTCGTTAGTGCACTGACAAATAAGCCAACTTTACTGTCATCAGAGGATCAACTTCTTATGTGCCTTATGAGGCTTCGCCTCGGCCTTTTATACGGCCACTTAGCACGTATTTTTCAAGTGTCAGTTTCAAGTGTCGGAAACTATATTAAATATATGTTGCAGCTTCTTAGCCAAATAATGAAGAGGGCAGTTATTTGGCTCCCCAGGAAGGCAATCAGGAACAGCATGCCAGCATCATTTATCAGCAATGGCTACGGCAACACAACTTGCATACTGGACTGCACTGAAGTTTCTCTGCAGCGTCCTAAAAAGCTCAGGGCGAGAGCACAAACTTACAGCAGCTACAAAGCACGGAACACAATCAAGTTTCTTGTCGCCATAGCTCCTAATGGGTGCATTATGTTTGTCTCAAAAGCTTATGGTGGGCGTGCTTCGGACAAATATATAACAAGGGACAGCCATATTGGGGACTACCTTGTGCCCGGAGATGAAATCATGGCGGACCGAGGGTTCACCCTTGATGAGGAACTTGAAGTTCAGGGGATTCGCCTCAACACACCAGTCTTCACAAAAGGTATGCATTCAGAAGTTGCTTGAACGTATGACTCAGACATTTTAAATGACTTCGCAGGGCGGAAGCAGCTGACAGAAAAGGAAGTCACCAAGTCACGACGCATTGCCTCTGTGCGTATCCATGTCGAACGTGCAATTAACCGCATAAAAACATACCGGATGCTGAAGCAAGCCCTCCCCATCACCTCGAAGAAGATGATCAGTGACATAATTTTTGTGTGTGCAGGGCTCTGCAATATGAAAGGACACCTCATAAAGCCCCAAAATGAAGCCCTCTAGGCAGAGGTGTTCCTTGAAGCAGGACCCACTCGAGCAGATGCAACGTTGGAGCTCTGGTGGGCACTCAACCCTTCTGAGGAGCCTCTGAACGAGCTCCTTCCTGCACTGACGCCAAAAAGGGCCTCCCAGTCATCCCACACTAGATGAATATGACATAAGCATGCCCTGCGCCTCCTCTATTTTTACAATGCCAGCCGCATCGCCTGCTTTGCAATGGGAGCCGTCGGTACACCTCACTTCCGATAGTTGCCGCGGTGCGGTGCTAGCCAGATGGTAGCACTGCTTGCGTCATGCTTGCATATGGGCGCGAGGTGGTGATAGCGCTGTCCTACTCCTACTCCTAGCGTCTGTCAGATTCTTGCTTCCTACCCCTTCTTGTGTAGCTCTCGCTGAAACCGCGGCGCAACGCTTTTTCCAACGACAATCGGCTGGAGGGAGCGGCGACTTTGCTTGCCGTTTGCAGAGGTTGACTGCGGCGTTCGCTCCGCTTATCACTCGCGGATGGCAGCTGGCATACTTGATGCGCTGTTTGAGGTGATTGCACCACTTATTGCTCTTCCTTACCAGACGAGTAGAGTGTTATAAGTTTTAAGGTTCGTTCGTTTCGTGGCACTATGGTTAACGAAAACTGTTTTGCGTGGGTAAATGGTGTTGTCTTCGACGCTGACGAGGTGTCCTCGTAGCAGCAGTAAAATGGCACCGGTTAATTATGTTCAGTACGGCTGCTGCTTTTAGTTTTTTTGTGAAGTGTGGGAGATTTTATGCTTGTTGATGTGAAGCTGAGGAACTTCGCTGCACAGACAGTACAAAAGAAGGGGTCGTTTACGTGCATTTATTCACATATATTTCCAGCAATTTAAAGTAATAGTATATAAAATATACGCCGGGTATTTCCTATTGAAGTTCATTTTTCGCTTCTCAAAACAATCGTAGCTGCAGGCTGCCAAGGATAGAGAATACTCTTTATCTAGTTGTCGTAATTATGACTGCTTATCCTCACAAAACTACAGCTACGACTTGAAAGCTATTGCTACCTGGTAGTTTCGAAAAATGCCTTCTCGGGAAGATTTACCATGTCTTCATTTCATTCTCCCATTTTCCTTACAGAACATGATTGAATCCAGAGCCAAACTAGCGTAACTTATTGCTAAATACATTTACCATCTGATTTCATATTTTCGTCAAGCAGTTTCAGTGCCTCTATCGGTATGTTTCAGTGCTGTAGCTTAGCTTAAAGACCGACATGATTCGACCAAGCCACCACAGCCTTTCGTAGCAATGCCAAGGCCGCTGCGCCGCACACTCTGACTCCTTTCGAAACATGCGCTCCACGATGACCAGCGCCACGAACAGCGTGCTCAATGACGCGTCCATACCTGACAGGCAGCCTGATGGTAATGCGAGATGCAGAGCGCCGCCTCACGAAGGAAGAGAGAACGCTTAGAAAATTGTTTTCGTCCGCTTTCCGTCGTCTGGCGCCACCCAGATGGTACTCTCCCTCACAGGAGCACAGCAGGCGCGAAGGCTAGCCGATTGGGGAGAGTAGGAAAGGAGGATAGGAGACAGCCTTGGACGCTTGAATTGAGCATACTCAGCAGGCATTGTAAAAATAAAGGAGGCGCTGGCATGCCTGACTAGTGTAGTGTGCCAACTGTGACAGGTTCCGCTACCGCCATGCGCCGACACTGCGCTGCGCCTGACAACGACGAAGTTATGCGCCGACACTACGCTGCGCCTGACGACGACGAAGTTGCCCCGCTCCCTTGGTGCTGGCTACGCCCGTCTACGCTGCCAGATCCTGCACGGCGGTTCGGTCTCTTGAGGACGCCTTATAAACGCACCCCTACAATTGGTGCAGGTGCGGGGTATGTCCCCTACCAACCTGGAACTCCGGAGCCGTACGCTGCCGCCTGTGTCAACCATGCCAGATGAGACTGCCCCAACACCAGCGGCCAGTTCAACCACCGTCATTTGTTCTGGCGCCATCCGGCAGCGTGACCCTGCCCGCTTCAGTGGGACTGCCGACCAAGATGTTGACGACTGGTTGTCATCGTATGAGCGAGTGAGCAGCTATAACAAGTGGGATGACACTATCAAGCTGAGTAACGTCATCTTTTATCTCACGGACGTGGCGAACCTCTGGTTTCGAAACCATGAGGCGGACCTACCCACTTGGCCCGTATTTAAGAAGAGCTTTGCGGAAGTGTTCGGCCGCCCTGCGGTGCGCAAGCTCCGTGCTGAACAGCGCTTACGGGACCGCGCTCAACACACCGACGAGACCTTCACAGGTTACATTGAGGACATCGTTGACCTCTGCAAACGTGTCAACGCCGCCATGCCAGAAGCGGACAAGATCCACCATATCCTCAAAGGCATCGCTGACGACGCATTTCAGATGCTCCTCGCGAAAAATCCCACCACCGTCAGTGAGGTTATTAAGCTTTCTCAGAGCTACGACGAGCTCCGCAAGCAGCACGCTTCTACACGGCGTGCCGGTGTCTGCGACGAAGCCCTCTCCACACTGGCCCTGGGCGGTACTACTCCTGAGGACTCCCCTCTTCTAAACCAAATCAAAGCCTTCGTTCGTGAAGAGGTCGCTCGCCAGCTGTCCCTCATATCCCATTTTCAAGACCCCGCCCGCCAAGTTCCTGACTCGACCCCGTCTTTGGCCCCTACCATTCGCCGTGTCGTGCAAGACCAAGTCGCTGATCTGCTACCGTCCAGCCCTGTGCCCGCGCCTGTGACAGCACCCCTGACGTACGCCCAAGCGGTGGCCAGGCCACGACATACGCCGGCACCCGATTGCTACCAGGCCGCCCCTTCTTTCCGTCCTCCGCCGCCGTCTGAGCCCCCGTCTCAAGCTCCGTTCTCAAGGGTTCGCCCACATCCTACCAATCCCTGGCGTACTGCGGACAACCGACCCATCTGTTACGCCTGTGGTCTGCCCGGCCATGTCGCGCGGCTTTGCCGCCAGCGCCTTCCGCCTTCTCGACCTGATCTGCGCTCCTACCCGTACGATGCCGAACTATCCTCGCCGAGAAGGCCACCTGGTCCCCCCTTTGTTTCCCCTGATCGCCAAATTTACACCACTCGCCGATCGCCTTCCCCTCGACGCCGTTCCCCTTCTCCGATGCTGCGACGTTCTAGCTCCGCGCTTGAGGGAAACTAACAGCCGCAGTTCCGGGGGCAAGAACTGCGCTTGTTTCGAACTCCTCAAGTCCTCCGTGTCGTCCCGCTAATGTAATCGTAGTGTTCGTGCAAGGTGCCAAGGTTCTCGCCCTCGTCGACCCGGGCGCTGCAGTATCTGTCATAAGTGAAGCTCTCTGCCGCCGACTCCGCAAAGTGACTACCCCACTTTCTGACTTTTCGCTTCGCACCGCCTCATCACAGCGCATTCATCCCTCAGCCACATGTACGGCCCGTGTCCTCATTCAAGATGTTTTGTACACCATCGAGTTTATTGTGCTGTCTCACTGCTCACACGACATCATCCTGGGATGTGACTTCCTTTTGACTCATCGTGCCGTTATTGACTGTGCTCGAGCTGAAATCGCCTTTTCTCCGCTGTGCGACGCTCCCTTTTGCGACGTGCCTACGCAGTCTGCCAAACTTGTGGTCGCGACTGATACCGACATTCCTCCGTTTTCTGCTGCCCTCGTGCCGCTCTCCTGTGTCGGCGTCCCTCATTCAACTGTTTTCTTCACGCCTTCCGAAACCACTTCCCGCCATCCCTGCCTCCTACTTCCCTTTGCTGTTCTGACGATCGACCATGGACAAAGTGCAATTTACGTCTCGAACCCATCTTCGTGCCCGTCAGCAGTGCTCCGAGGTGAATGCCTCGGGCGTATTGAAGAACTTGATTCCTGCCTTCCCTACCCTATTCTTGATACCACCGCTTCCTTCGATGTCGATGTGCTCAGCTCTTGTGATGTTAAGAATGATCCACCGCCCTCCGACGTATTCCACCGTGCCATTGACGCCGACCTTCCACCCGCACTACGTGATCAACTCGTCGCCCTCCTCCAGTGCTTCAGTTCTTCTTTCGATCTTCCTCAGACTGCCTTGGGCCGTACGTCTGTCGTTGCGCACACCATCGACACCGGTACACACGCCCCTCTTCGCCAGCGCCCCTATCGTGTCTCGGCTTCTGAGCGCCGCGTCATTTCTGATCACGTGGACGACATGCTCCGTCGGGGTGTCATACAGCCCTCCCACAGTCCCTGGGCGTCTCCTGTTGTGTTGGTAAAAAAGAAAGATGGTTCCATCAGGTTCTGTGTTGATTACCGCCGGCTCAACAACATCACACGCAAGGACGTCTATCCTCTGCCACGAATCGATGACGCCCTGGACTGCTTGCAGGGAGCTGAGTATTTCTCCTCGCTGGATTTGAGGTCAGGCTACTGGCAGGTGCCCATGGCTGACGCTGATTGCTCAAAAACTGCCTTCATAACACCTGACGGCTTATATGAGTTCAACGTCATGCCGTTTGGCCTTTGCAACGCCCCGGCAACTTTCGAACGCCTGATGGACACTATCCTTAGTGGACTCAAGTGGGAGAGTTGTCTTTGCTATCTCGATGACATCGTCGTCTTTTCTGCGGACTTTTCTTCTCATCTCATCCGCCTCGAGCGCGTTCTGACTTGTCTTACTGACGCTGGGCTCCAGATAAATTTGAAAAAGTGCCGCTTTGCTGCCCGACAACTCACCATTTTAGGACATGTAGTCTCTAAAGACGGCATTCTTCCGGACCCCGCCAAACTTCGTGCCGTTGCCGAATTTCCGAAGCCCACCTCACTGAAGCAGCTCCGTAGCTTCGTTGGCCTTTGCTCTTACTTCCGTCGCTTCATCTTGAATTTCGCCACGATCATCGCTCCTCTGACCCAGCTACTCGCAGGCAGCTCCAACCTCTCCGCTTGGACGCCTGCTTGCGATGACGCCTTCGACACCTTGCGCCGCCTTTTGGTTTCGCCTCCCATCCTGTGCCACTTTGACCCGACTGCGCCTACTGAGATCCACACTGAGATCCGCGGTATTGGACTGGGTGCCGTTAGCATTTTAATAAAGACGCGTGTTCCCTTTCTCTCTACGTCAGATTTATTATTAATTTCATAACTTGTGGAATACCTATTGCATGCAATATTTATGCTAGCCACAACAGATCTTTGGTCCTAGAGCCAGACTTGAACAACAGTTCAGCAAATGTATCTTGTGAGCATGCTGTTGTCTGCCTTTTTCGGGAATACTCTCATTCTCCCTGACAAATCTGTACATTGGAGTGAGGCCTGCAACACTTGACATGCTTTGTATGAAAGCATCCCCTCAAACTTTTTGAAAGCATGCTGCAAGCAGGAATCCCCTCATGGAGAGCTGTCATTAAATTTGCCCCTTGCTACATGTGAAACCAGTAAATTTTTATTACTGCTTTGGTTGATGCAATGCCAGTGCTCCTTACCACACTCACTTCTGACATTTTGATTACATGAGGGCAACGAAGTTGAACACAGTAGCCGTACCGCAACAGAAGGCTTCAGCGATGTCACTGCACGTTAAAGAACCTCAGGTGGTCGAAATTTCCGGAGCCCTCCACTACAGCGTCCCTCATAGCCCGAGTTGCTTTAGGACGTTAAACCCCCATAAACCAAACCTATCCGATAGATTTCGTACGCTGCTACTCAAAATTTGAAATTGGCTGTCAAATCTGCTCTCATCTAGCAGTAATTTCTTCGTCATGATCTGGACCTACACACTTTTTATGGGAGCCTTGTTTTGTTATTGTCAGAATATATGCAACAGAATGTTTCACATTAAGCAAATTTGGCTATACCTCTCAACTGTATCTAATTCGTCGCGAACATTGAGGTCCGAAAGACGGGGAAGTAACTCAGAAAAGTAGAATTTCTTCAGGCGTGGGAAATTGGTCTCAATGTATCCCGCATCGAAAGGCACAAAAACAATAACATCACTTTGCGCGCTCCAAACATAAAAGAAGCATTTCTCAGTTTTTGTGCACAGCATCTGTATCTGTACTTGACTATAATAGCCATTTGGGCCATTTTCTGCCAGCAAAAGCAAGCCTTCTTTGTCCCTCCGGACATCATATTTGCCACCATTAATAAGTGGCATGCAATCAAGCACATACGGGCACTTAATTTCGACTATGGCATTTTCTCCTTCAATTACTCCATCAGGTGAAGCAGAGAGCCATGGGTAGTCAGTATTTACGACTGTTCCTGTTTTCTTGACATGGAACTGTGTTTTTGTAACAAACTGTTTGAAAGCGACTGGTTCCATCTTTTTTCCGTGCTTTGTAGCAGCATTCCCCATGAATGTTGGGTGCAGCATCCTGCCAGCTGCTTTCTCGCAACTTGTTGAGTCTTTTTTTGGTATTTTGCTCACGTTTGAGGCGGTCAAACGCAGCTTGCGTGAGAAGTGCCACAGTGGGGTTGCTTGGCTTACTGTCTCAAGCTCCAGAGCACTGGCTGCGAGAGGCGACAGGGCCACATACTCATCGTAAAAAAGTTTGCACTGCATGCAGCTGTTGTCGGAGTGGTCCCCATGAGTGGTTGTTTTGGCAGGCACAGGTGGAGTCCTCAGTTGCCTCTCCGGTGCATGGAGAGACTCGTAGAGTATTGTGCCTGCATAAAAACAATAACATTGGCAATGTCATTTGAGCAAGCCCCTGGTTTCCCGCTGCTCCGGCCACTAGATGCCACTTTGGCTGCCACTGATATGGCGGATATCGGAGGAAAAGATATGCTGTGGTTGGTGCAGTGGAAACAACCAAGCGTAGACTGATGTTGTGAAGAGAAATCTCTATGAAGAATAAGAAGACTGTAGGGCCTCTTGCAAAACAGGCTAGGACACTTAAGGAGATTTTTTTTCTTTCTAAAAACTGCCAGATACAAAGGGAAAGCCACATATCCAAATCTATGGCAGCTGGCACTGCATTATCGGTGTTTCAGTAAACTAAATGCTAGTGACAGTAATAGCAATGAGTGCCAGCTTTGGTCTGAAAACTAGCAGAAAAAAGGGCTAGATCCAGTAGCGCTCCAATTTTGAAAGCATTCGGGTTACGCTACAATAATCTGAAGTAAACACCATTTCAACCTTTCTGTCATACTGATGCATGGAAAAAACTGAGGATGCAAATATTTTTCTTGTTTTCTTTCATGAACATAATTAAAGATTAAGAGATTTTCTGACGCACCTGGGAGGGTGAAAAGATCAGCGTATGGTGGTTCTTCGTGCATTTTTTGAATCTCCTCCTGCGTCATCGGTAGAAACCGTGGCTTGGGGCGTTTTCTCGGAGAACCATCCACAGTTCCGTTGTGCAGCTTAAACTGAATGTCCTCAAGCATGGCAGGCTCCACATTGCGCTTAGTGCCACTATTCCAGAGCGCAGCTTTGTCTGTGCATGAAGTGCCTGTCAGCCCTTGGGAAACAGCAATCTGCACTTTCCAAAGTAGGGCACCTACATGGCTGCATGTTTTGCCGTTGCCAGCCATACAGGAGCACCCTGCAGTGACAACTTCTCCCATGCGTTTGACACATGCCCAGGCATTCCTTGGAGCAGCATTTACTGACTGCGATGGGCACACTGCTGCCTTGATATAGCAAAAATCAGCAGAGATTTTGTGGATTAATACTTTTCCTACAAAGCCACTTTGCACATAATTGTAGGACTCCAGTGACCTGTAATTCCTCATTGCCTGCAGGTCACAGGCTTTGGAGTTAAGCAGGAAAAACACAATATCTGGGCTGGAGATGGAGGGCCATTCCCGGGTGTCGTCTATCCAGGCTGTAATGCCTTCGGGATGTTCATATGTGCAGTTGTCTGAAAGTAAGATATGGAAAAAAAAAAAATAATTAATGCCTATGGCTTTTTGAGTACACCTGGCCACAAAATTCTAGCGAGTAACGTTACAAAAGTTGATCAAACCTCATAAATCTTGCACTGCTACTTTTGCAATGGTGCATCCATTTACAGAATAATGCTGCTGGTTTATTACCACAGTATGAATGCCCTTGCCTAGCGATTTCATACTTCATTTGCCAATACAAAAATTCTACGCTTGTGCACACAATCTACATTTGTACTCCTGGCATTACTTCTTTTGGTCTAATGGCAGAAAAAATAAAAAAGCAAGCCGTATTTGGCGATAAGTACCAAGCATACTCAGTGCATGCATACCACGAGCGTTACAGACCCCGCTAACAATCAGGCGCGCGCCTCTGACTGTGGCTGACAGCCGCAACACGTTGCAAAATGGATAGATGTCAGCTGTAGTACATCGTAGTATGCTAGTCACCCACGAGGTGCGTTCTACGATACTGGAAGCCCGTTCTGGCAGTGCAGTCGCATTCATAACCTCGGAAGTAAACTCCTCACGTATGCAAATTTCTGAACGAAGGCGAAGGCGGCCCCGCCGCGCGAAGATTTTGCCCGTGTCGCTTGCTTCCTCGCGCAGTTTGGAGTGAGCGGTCTCTAGCGCGTCGTAATCCTTCGCCTCTCCTCAATCACGGCAGCGCGCCGGCCTGGTTATCGCCGCTGGCGCTGCACAGCCGTAATGATTTTGCTATGGCTGTGAGACAAAGCCGTTAAAAAAGAAGGTTAGACGAAGGGTTAACGGCAGTTCGATCGAGCAGCGGGAGGGTGCTCTGTACGACTAGTTGCATGTCGTGCTTAGTACATTTCGACCACGTCGATCCCCTTTCCTTCGCTTCAGTGTTCAGCGGAGAATAACTCAGGGCGCAAATGTTCACTTACATGGTTTGTCGACTGCAGCGGAGATCGAGGTGACAACACACACGGGAGCGCCCACTCAGCCGAAGTGGGCAAACTCCGAACGAAAACTCATATGTGGCTGTCTCGTATCTCGGCAGCCCACTACGATTTAGTAACAACGGCAGTCCTCGCCTCGTCACTTTGTATTCTGTACACATATCGTACCCTGTTAAAAGCCATTTCACATATTTAACAACGCTGCCAACGCATCTACGGGCTCCGCGGGTAATGTAACGCAAGGCGTATACAAATGACGGGTGGGTATCGCGTCGGCCTTTCTGCGCAAGCAAATGTCGCAGAGTTAGCGGCTGAAAGTCCCCACATAGTGCAAAAAGGCGTCTTACCTCCAATATCCAAAAGCTTGGTTTGCTGAGGTACCACCGTGCACGACGGCAGCGTGGCTGTATCCGTCGAGGCCATCGGGCAATCGCGCACGGTGAAATCGGTGCCCAAGCAGTACGTAATCAATGTACACCCGTGTCTTCGAGCGAGAAACGTTTCGAAAACACGAAATCAAAACAAAAAAATAGAACTGCTAGCAAAAACAGTCGCAGGTCATCAGCGAAAACAGCAGGAGAAGCACCAAGCTATGCAAACACCAACGCACTGCACGGGCGCAAGCAGTCCAAGATGGCGCCGCCGCTAGGCGTCGCCCCTTCCGTAGAGGGATTTAAAAATGGCGCCAACCACAGGTGCCTTGTTGGAAAGGTCTATAGACATATGCCCGTTTCACATGGTGCGATTCTTGCCACAGCGAACTGCGATTTCAGCCGCACTGCGACAGAAGGGCACGCCGCTCCCGTCGCAGAGCGGCTGCGGCAGGCTTCCAACCAGTTGGTCGCACGCCACACAGTCGCAGCGATCGTTGCGAACGAAGCGGCCGTCAGCCAATAGAATTCAAAGGTGTGACATCACAGGAAACGACGTAGCGGAAGCCGTCGAAACTGCATCAGAGGTATTTTCACTTTGTTTGGAAGCGCTCGGGCGAGGAAGAAAAAACTTTTTTTTCCTCCATGCGCTCGGGTCTGTTGATTTCTCAACATGTCACGTGCATTATTTAACGAGTTGCTCATCGTAGTTGCGTGCAAAAGCAAAAACTTAAGAATACCTTCTTTGCATAAAGTGCTTGATATTTTAATAAATATACATTAATTCAATAAAAAAAAATAAAACTTAAGCGTGTTCTGCGGTTATTATTGGTAAATTATGCCGGTGCCGCTCGTGCCGCACCAACAGAAATCGCAGGCGCCGCAAGCATGTGAAAGGGCTGTCGCGACTGGCGCCGCTGCGACACTGCGACTGGATCGAAGTTTTTCGTGCGCGCCGCATCATGTGAAACGGCCAATAGCCGAGAAGCGGCTAAACGCGGCTCAGGCTGCGGGGATAAAAACGAGCCAAAAGAACCCCCCCTCCTTCCATTCAATAGGGACTCTGCGACGCCAAATGGCGCGCGTCGCTGCCGCCGCCGCCGCCGAGCTAAGCGGCGTTTCCTGACGCACTCTACTTCCCGGTTCGCCAAGACCGCCGAGAGAAAGTTTTCTGGGCAGCGCCGAGGAAACGAAAGAGGGAGAAAAAATAAATAAAAAAAAACGCTTCCCTCCTTGTATCACGACTATCTCGAGAAAAACTCCGCGGCCTTTTTTTTGCACCCGAGGAGAAAGAAGACAAAAAAAAAAGCCGGAGGAAAGGTGGAAAAAAAAGAAAACGGTTTGTGGAGGAAAAGTGCTGCTACTACTATTCTGGAGACTTGAATGGCTAACGGAGCCGCCCGTGAAAAACAACCTCCTCCCGGTCCCTTCCAAGAGCGTACAATACACTGGGAAGAAACGTCGCCGCGCGCGTCAGCCGAAGGCGGAGCTGCATGCAGCGCTGTATCCGTGTGCTTTGCGCTTTTCCGAGAACAGACAGAAATCAATGGAGAGGGGGGGGGGGGGGGGGGTCGACATTTTATTTGCCACGAGACAGATGCTGCAGCGGAAAGGCTTACTGTTCATTACTGCCTACACTCAAAGTGCACTGTCTAAACGTAGGGGGTTGGACATTTTTCTCTTCTCATTTTTTTTTTTTTGCGAACTCGGCGGTCTTTTTTCGGCGTTCATTTCGGAACGTAGTTCCCGTCTTTTGTTTTTCTTTTTTTTTTCCAGCAACAGTGGAGAAGCCTGCCTAACCAATTCACTGCCATACGCGGGTATGACTGTTCACTGAAGAGCTCTTATAACACACGACGTTTGGCAGCGAGGTGGAGAGGAGTGCCAGGTAGCGGAGAAATGTCTTAAAACGTGAACTGGAAAAAAAAAAGAAAAATTAATTTAATTTATTACTGAATCCAACGGCACAAACGCCTCACCAGGCTCCTGGCTTCCGAACTCCGTTCATTTTCTCATCTGTCTGAGTGTAATTCCCACTCAGCTGCGGCGTGTAAGTCAAGGATACTGACCTGTTTCCATTAAAAAACAATTTCAAAAATTTAATTCGGCATACTTTCATCGTTTCTTTTTTTTTTTTTTTTGGTCTGTTTTCGGTTTAAAGACCAGCCCTTAGCTATATGGGAACGGAAAAACCATTCGTCGTACTGGAGTTCGTTGAACGCTTATTCGCCGCGCCTACGACATGTGTTCTTACCGGGAACAAGGGGTTCGTTCAATGGGTTGGTAATGAATAACATCTTAGAGCGCGTTCCGCGGGGGCCAGAGACCTTGACGCGAAAAAATTCTAGCCGGTTCCCGGCCTTCCACGCCAACACTCTCGACACAAATATACCCACATCTTCTTTGTTTTAAAAAGGAGTTCAACCGTGTTATCTTATCTCTGGACCATCAGGAGGGCAACAGCACACAACACAGAAATATGGCGACGTGCAAGCGAGCGGAAGCCTTTAACACCTCATCGTTGTAAGCAGGAGTTGTCGACAGAAATGTCACGCTTTTCAATTGGTCGAAACGGTCGTGACGTCACAGTGCGCAAATTTCAATCGTACTTTGGCTAGTAACCATGCAACCAATTAAAGGGATCGTTTATAGTGATGCTCCAAGTAAGTGGGACTGAGCCTAGTTAATTGCTTAATTACCCAATTAGCCTAATTGACCTTTCTAGTCAGGCCAGATAAATAAATAACACTGAGTAGGAAATTGGTCGAGTTCGGGAATCGAACCCCGGTCTCCGGAGTGCGAGACGAGCATGCTAACCACTCCGCCATGCCAGCTCGATGGTTTCGAATGAACAAAGGCGCGTCTAGTGAATACGGTGTCTTCGTTCACTCCCATCTTCCTCCCTTCCCGTTACGGCGAGGTTCAGGTGTCCATCGGGGTGTGCGAGACAGATACATTTCCTTTCCTCAAAAACCAAATTACCGACGAACAAGGCGAACAGCCGAACGGGCGATGGCGTTCTATGGACTCCATGGCAGCGTTGCAAGACGCTGTCGCGTTTCACTCTTACAGGCGAAGCTTAACATCTTAACACATCACTGACACAAGCAGCAACACAGCGCTTAAGGCTTTCGCCTTACCGCACTTTAGGTCAACAAAGTGCCCCCCTGGATTTTTTCGCATAGCCTTGACTATTATTTTCGCTGTGCGTTCGAGCCTTATTAAACACCACTGGTTTACTCACCCGCGATGTTGTACAAACTGACCCAAGCTCACGACACTACTAAACCGCGCGCTGCCTGCGGAACTAGGCAGCCAAAAAATTTTGCGAGTTTTCGCGCCCCGCTATTCGGCGACATGCGCTGAAAACGGGCACACGTCACACTAAATTCACGAATCCGCGCGGAATCCCGCATATCGAACGAGACGCGCAAAAAACTGCCGCGCCCGTAACGCGAGGTCGCCGAGCGCTGATCCGATTTCTTGAACCTGGCGCCGATGAAAAAATGCCTTCACCGTGGTGCGCCACAAACGATTCCCAAGCGGACCAACGACGCTGAATTAAACCTTGAAATTTTTCTGGCGCTTAGCGATAAACGCGAACGGCGAGCTAACGGTGCCCAATGGAGAAACGCCAACTAAACTCGGCTGCGTTGTGCTCTGGTTTTCTGTGCCTCAGTGCAGTTTGAATTGACTGTCCTTGTTTATTACGCATACCAGTATATGCGTTATCAATGTATTCCGATGTTCCTGTGTATATGCAAGACGATATTGCAATACACACAGAATGCCTATTCGGCCGCAAGGCTTCTCTGTGTATGCAGCGGGATCATGTGGCATAGAGATGGTAATCAGACCAGTACGACACCAAGAATATTTATTTTCAAATAAATATCTTTGGATGGTAACATTCGTGCATTAACAATCTCTGATTTTGCGTCGGCAATTGAGTCGTAGCATTGTATGTTGTTGTTCTCAGCGTTTATATTTGTAATGCTTGTAATGAACCCTTGTATGCGTGGAATTGTTCCACATTTTTGTACCCACTCCTGCTATAGCCCCTAGAATGGGGCTGCAGTATTTTCAAATAAAATAAATAAAAAGAACACGTAGCAAGGTCAACTTAATCCGAAGTACAACTAAGAAACCGAAAACCAGTACGCAGACGACAGGCTGCATCGTCAAAACATGACGGAGACGGTTGAAACAAAAAAAAAAAGTCAATTGTAGTCAGGAGGGCTCTGGATTTAATATCAACGACATACAGTTTTTCAAAGCGCACTTCGGTGTATAGTAATCAGTCCCACGTGAAACAAGTCCATTCATGATTAAACTGCGCGAAAAAAAAACACGGACAGAGACAGAAAACACGTACACACATAGAGCGCAGATGTCTGCGCTCTATGTGTGTACGTGCTTTCTGTCTCTGTCCGTGTGTTTTTTGCGCAGTTTAATCATGAACGACAAGCACCAATTAGCCCGCCAGAAGACAAGTCCATTATCAGGGCAAAAAATAAACAAGAAAAAAATACGACGCCCTACAACGAAGGCAATAAAGGACTACCCGCTGCAAAACGCCGCATCACTGGACACCCGAACCGCGCTCTTGTGGACTCTTATGTCTGGGGTCGATGAATACCATCCCAAGCAGCACAGCTAACTGGACCAATATTGGTAATGTATTGGCAAAGTCCTGTCCTACAAAGGACTAGAGTTAATCCGTTCATTACCAATACTGGGCCGGTTACCAATGCCGCTCGGGATTGGAATCTTCGAGCAAAATGGCTGCGCTTGCATAGCAGGGGAGACGCAACTGGGGAGAGAAAAATGACTGAAATGTCAGCGTGGACTCTGAAGAACGGCGGCAGTGCTACTACAGCATATGCTGCGAGCCGATGCAAAAACCCGTTGAGCA
This sequence comes from Amblyomma mixtum, assembly GCF_055824585.1. NCBI lineage: Eukaryota > Metazoa > Arthropoda > Arachnida > Ixodida > Ixodidae > Amblyomma > Amblyomma mixtum. Next base: position 53,732,217 of record NC_143019.1, read on the forward strand.
CGCAGACAGACGCACAACGCTTCTCGACAGCTCTGTTACAGCCTCGACCACGCACCCTCCGGAGAGGCGACGACGACGGCGGCGACAGTGGCTCGTTTCCGCTCTTCTCTACTTCCACGCACACTGCTGGAGACGGAGCGACAACGAGCGGTAGGCGTGAAAGGACGTGCGTTCGGCCACAGTTCGGTCGCGACAGACACCCGTATTCCCGAGGCGGGTTCCGATGCAAACTACGAAGCAGGCGCAGGGGGTCAGACGGTGTTCGCAATTATCTGCCCCGCAACACGCACTCGTATGCCAAGATAAAACCAGTTATGGAGATCGCCACCCTGGTTAGCGAAAATGCACATTTCCTTTCAGTGCGAAAGCGCTACCTCACTAGCAAAGTTTGAAAAGCCAGAGGTATGTGTGAAGCCTCAAACTTTGACCTCTGACGGAGCGCCAGAGGCGGAGGCCTTGTTTAGCTGCTCCGTTAACGCGCGGAACCGGACCGCCCCTCCCCGCGCGCGGCTGCCGATAGCGGCTGACGATAAGATCTTGCTTGCGTTTGCCTCTGAGGCGGTGTTGCCTCAAGTGCTTTCGCACCTCCTATTCAATTTAACTATGTTAAAGCCTTAGCATTTTTTTTATATAGTTTCGGTTTAAATCGCTTAGTTCTGATTTCAAGTTACGCAACGCTTTTACCGTTGCTGTCTTGTAGTTTCCCCCCATCTTCGCACTTCCGCGCAATGCGGAGCTCTGCACTAATCCTGGAATCTACTCGTGCCTGGCGTATACTGCGACTCTCAATACTTCTGGTTGAATAACTAAATGAAAAGAGTCTAAGGCGAGGAGAGATGCGACCGAGCCGCTCAGCACCGACGGAGCTGAGAAGCCCGACTACGCACAATCGCTCCGGCAGGAAGCGAAAGCGGAAGCAAAAAGGGGAAGCTCTCGCAGAGGGAGAGGGAGAGGAGAGTCGCAGCTCTCCTGGCTCTCCCTCCTTCTCCTTCATTTCGCTAGAGAGAGAGAGAGCCAGCCAGAACGGAAAGGAAACGGCGGCTGCACCCAGGTGAGCAGTCGCGACCGCAGCAACGGAACGGCGTCGTAGGATCGCGGCCGGAAAAGAAAAACAAACGAGGCCTTCGGGGAGAGCCACCACATCGCGACGAAAAGAACGGATGCGCCTGAAAGCGCTCGCGACGGTCCGTGTACCAGTCCGTCCCTCCGAGTGCAGTGCACACAGGCGATGCAGGGCGATATATTCTTTTCGCGCAAAAGCACTTCTTCCGAGGCCTAATCGGCTCACCGAGTTTGTGTGAAGCCTGACCTTGAGGGTGACCTTGGCCAGACCGAAAAATAGATAAAATACTGCCGCAACTGGGATTCGAACCCAAGGCGGCGCTAATAGATAAGCTTCGCTGGCCGCTGCACGACAGCACTCCAACTGCAACACTGTTGCAGTGATGATGATGATGATGTCCTCGGGCTTAATGGCACATACCCACGGCGGGGGATTGGCAGTGCAACAGCAGTGCAACACTCTCTCGCGCTGTGCACTGCACATCGTCGTCGTCTTCATCAACTAATACTACTGCTGAACTAATATCGTCGCCAGACGTGCAACCGACTCAGCAAAGCAAAACCACGAGCCAACCAGGCTAAACACATGCTTTCGTACGTCTAACTCGGTTTAACTACGTTCAAACCCTACAACTTGTTTCTCCTTTCAACCGCCCCCAAGCAACGAATGCGTGTAGTACGGTAGCGCGTCGTGTACACAGCGCTCTACTGCAACAGCGCGCCAACGAATTAATTCAAGAAAAAAAAAGCAACACCAAATTGTACAGCTGTACTGCGTACTGCTGTCAAATAGAAACGAGCGTCTCGATATCCTCCGAGGTTCATTCTTTTAAGGGACGAAGACACCGCATCCTTATACTTTGGAACGATGGGATAAGAAATAAATTTGTAACACTGAACGGCACGCGGAATTCGCCTGCGCCCGACAAAATGAATTTCTTCCGCCAAGTACATAGTTTCGGTTTGAGCAGCCGGCCGGCGGTTATGATGGATTGGAGGTCTTGAAAAAAAAATTCGCTGAAGGCTTAGCTTGGTTAAGCCTGGCTGATTGCGAAAGCAGTAACACCTGGCTGCGCTTGGTTCTGCCGGTAGTTTCGTTTCTCGAATTCACGCGTAGCAGTTTCGAACTGGCCAACTCTTATCTCTTGTTCTTCACGTGGACTCCCGAAAAGCATGTGATCATTACTTGGCGGGGGAGATCTCCCCATTAGCTGCTTGTATTCTAAGACGGACTGCCACTGATCCAACACCCAAAAGAATCATTTGGGCTCCTGGCCACCAGGGCTTACGAGGTAATGAGGCCGCTGACGCGGCTGCCCGAGCGCTTATTCACCGGGCTCCTCATCTCAGCTCTTCTGGCTCGGAGACTAACCAGCCGCTGCTGCGGTTCAGGGAAATAATAACGCATTATACCGACAACCACCGCCTTTTCCCCGCCACTGCAAAGGGGCTGAGTAAGACGGAGGAGCGAACTTTAAGGCGCCTGCAGACAGGTACTCTACTCTGTCCTGCAATCTTAAAGCATTACGATCCTAACACGGATGGGCGATGCCCGCACTGTGGGGAGACCTGTGATATCTTCCACATGGTGTGGGCATGTACTCAAAATCCCCACCTCCCCCCTTCCCCTACCCCTTCCAGAGAGGCATGGGAGACTGCCCTCCTCAACTGCTCCTCGCTTGAGTCCCAAAGGGCTCTAGTGAAACGGGCGAGAGACGGGGCATTGTCATGCGGTGTTCCGGGCTAGGGACGCCGACCATGTAGCGGGGCCACCCTGTGGCTCCCAAACTCTATTTCAGAAATTAAAAGTTTTCACCACCACCACCACGATGTCAGCGTCTCGAATGACCACAATGCTTTGTTCTTTCTTCTTGGCTGTGTACTGCAATCTTCTTTTAGAAGGCCGCTCTTCTTTCTGTTCCGGCGTTTCTTCTGCACGGCGTTTTCTTCTCTTGTGATTATATCGCTCCACACTACTCATAGATTCTTCTTCGGCATTAAGTAAAATTAATTAATGCTGGGCCCGCCTCACGCGGCGGGCCGAGGAGGCCGTCACGTGGTAGCCGCCGCGCCGAGCGAAGGAACGACTACGGCCGAACAGACGAGTTGGGGCCCCTGCTCTCCTCTGGTCGTGACGTCACGCTGTCACGTGGTCGTGCGCCGCAGCTGCGCCGGAGCGAAGGAACGACCTCCGCCGACGGCAGAAAAGTGCTAGCAATATTGCTTTCGCAATAAAAATGCGTATATCTCTATGCCTCGCGAAAACAGCCGAAAGTGGCGACACCTGATTTCATTTTTCGGAGCCTTTATGTATGTTATAAAAGCTCCGTTTACAGTAAAAGTAGCGCCTTTTGTCTACAGAACGCGGTGATGTGTAGATACAGGCCCAATTAAGTTCGCACTCGGCGTCCCTTAAAAGACACAGTAAGCTGCAGCACAGGAGTCGAAGGGGCTAGTAGGCAGTCCACACATCTGGCAGTGAGCACTGTGCAGAGCACCGAATAACAACTGGTTTGGTTTATGGGGTTTAACGTCCCATAAACCAAACCAGTAGTTATTCGGTGCTCAGCACAGTGCTCCATTCATACCAAGACCAGAGCCATTCTTCTTTTCACTTCTCTTCAGATCCCGGCTGCAGTGGTCGAATTTCGATGGCGGCGAAATTCTAGAGGCCCGCGTACTGTGCGATGTCCGTGCACGTTAAAGAACCCCAGGTGGTCGAAATTTCCGGAGCCCTTCACTACGGCGTCTCTCAAAGCCTGAGTCGCTTGGGAGGTTAAGCCCCCATAAACTAAACGAAAGCTCTCTTTACGTTAAATAATCCCAGGTGGTCGAAATTTCCGGAGCCCTTCACTACGGCGTTCTTCATAGCCTGAGTCGCTTGGGAGGTTAAGCCCCCATAAACTAAACGAAAGCTCTCTTTACGTTAAAGAACCCCAGGTGGTCGCAATTTCCGGAGACTTCACTACGGCGTTCCTCATAGCCTGAGTCACTTTGGGACGTTAAACCCCAATCTCTTCAGAACTTTTTTTCAAGGCACATACGCTGCTTCTTAGTTTGCTTCCATTGTCACGTCACCAGACACCCAGCTATCTAACCGAGCGGCCACATTAAAAAGACTGGTTTGGTTTTATGGGGTTTAACGTCTTAAAGCAACTAAGGCTATGATAGACGCCGTAGTGGAGGGCTCCGGGCATGCCATCGGCCATTCCATGCCGAATACATTAAAAAGAGTTGCCAGCAGCGCTTCGTTGTTGTCGCCGCTCTTGTTTTCCAGAACACTGGCTGGAGGAGCAACAGAGGTTCTTCCCCCACGGCAAGAAACAACCGATAGCTCGCCGAGCCGAGGTTATTCCTCTCTCTTTCCCAACATCCACACCACCGTCACCAGCGACGGCGTTGCTCCACAACCGTTCCTCGCTCCTCCTCTCCCCGAGTGGCCGCTTCTCGAGAGAAAAAAGGCGGAGATTTCAACGGAATGCGCCGCAACACGCTGTCCTCCCCGAAGAGAACGCGGCGAAACAACGCCGGGGGACCTTGGCGGTGGTCTGGTCTGGCCCTACCTCGCACAGCGCGGTGCGTTGCAGCAGCGGCGGACCCGGCGGATTTCGACACGGCATGCGTGCCCCGGGGAGAAAGAACCGAGAAGAAAAAAAAAAAAAGGCGACAGCGCGTAGGCGACAGCGCGTAGCCGAGGTTGCGGCAGCGGCACGCGTCAACAACCTCCCTCGCGCAGCTCCAACGCGCACGTCAGATGCACACGGGAGGAAAGACAAGAAAGCGAGCTTCCGCGCACTACCCACCCCCCCCCCCCACCCCCCCACCCCCATTCCTACGTCCCGCACTTCGTAGAATTAGCAATGGATCGACACTTTTTAGAGTAAGAGCTCTATCTTCAACTGCCGCCGCGGTGGTTCAGTGGCTATGGTGCTCGGCTGCTGTCCCAAAAGACGCGGGTTCGATCCCGGCCGCGGCGGCTGGAATTTCTTTGGAGGAGAAATTCTAGAGGCCCGTGTACTGTGCGATGTCAGTGCACGTTAAAGAACCCCAGGTGGTCGAAATTTCCGGAGCCCTTCACTACGGCGTCTCTCATAGCCTCAGTCGCTTTGGGACGTTAAACCCCATAAACCATAAACCAATCTATCTTCGACTCCCCCCCCCCCTCCCCTCCCCCTGTACACGCGCACGAGCCAAGCCGCAGACGAGCAGCAAACACTGTGGGCGGCATATTAAAGGGAAGCTGAAACGGTTTTTTGAGAATTCGAGGTTATTCAAGAATTCGAAACTATCAAGCTTCTAGACAAAGCATACTAAGTACTTTTGCGCCAGCATTTAAAATGGTGACATAATCGTCGATTAAAACCGCGATGATGTTCAGGCTTCTCCTCACTACGTTGGAGGAGTGCGAGGAAACTCGGCAGTGACGTCATTGTTGCCGAAATTTCAGATGTCCGCTGGTTACGCCTGCATGCTGCTGTGCGTCGTCAGATGGCGCCAAACAATGCATCGTGAGCTTCACCTTCGAATGCGTCGATTTTCTTCCATGGAATAACCGTTTCTTCGCTGGAAGCGAAGTGCCGTCATACGTGACGTCATACGTGACGTGACCTTTCAAACTTTGTTCCTGTAGGCCTGTACCAGTACGCTGACGATACTGTACTTGTAACCCAGTCACCTAACTACTCTGATTCAATTTCTTCTCTTCAAGCTGCAGCAATAATTTCTATGGACTGGTTCTCAAACAACCTAATTAAAGTTAACAGCTCTAAGACTCAGCTTATATGCTTTCACAGCCCGATGAAGAAGGTAGATTTAAACCATCACCTTTTCTTGCACGGATCTGATTGTTCCCAATGTCAATGTGTACCCTTGAGCTATACAAATACAGTGAAATACCTAGGATTATACTTTGACAGTGCTCTTTCATGGAATGATCACTTGTCCCACGTTTGTAAAAAGCTCCGAACCGTCTCCTGTGTGCTTTACAACATCAGGTACTACATGCCGCTTTCAATACGCAAAGTTATCGTAAACGCCCTTGGTTATAGCATACTGCGCTATGGCATAACGATTTATGGTCACTGTGCAGTTCGCTGGAAGTGCAGGATTAATTCTCTCCTACGATCTCTATTAAAAAATATCGGCTATGATTTAGGCCTTCCCTCCAATTCTGATCTCTTTAAGGTATTTTCTCTACCTGATTTTGATCGCCTTTTGATGGAAACGATCGTCCTGAAACATTTTTGGCTTAGTGACTATAAGATTCCGTATGTTCCCACACGGTCTCTTCGACCGAAGGAACCTTTTTGTATTCCCCGACGGTCTACAAGATATGGAAGGCGTTTAAGAGATTATTACGTTCCCTTTCACTTTAACAGGTTACCTCCAAGTGTTCGCCGGGCAAAAACTAAATACAAAATAAAAAAGATGCTGCGATACATTAATTAGAGGGTTTACGACATCATGCATGTGCTTTACCACCTGTCAAGTAAATCTTGTGATTTCATTGGTTACTGCTGTATTTATTGCACTGATCTGAGGTATTGTCATGCCACTTTGGTTTTTCTTCCTTGCGATTTAATCTGATGAGGATTTTTTTTTCTCCTTCATGTAACATGAGTCTTGTGTCTATTTTGTTCTCACCGTCATACTAATTTGATGTCCGTTATTTTTAATGTGTTTTTTTTTGCCTGTGTGTATGTCTGCGCGGTTCCGCTGCCTGTCGGGCTCTGCCGTTCAAGCCCTATGAGGCTTTGGCAGGCCGGATTTCTGTACATTTTTTTAAATATTTGGCGCAATAAAGTATTATTATTATTATTATTATTATTATTATTATTATTATTATTATTATTATTATAATCGGGGCCTCTGCCCGTCGCTGTGCACTTCAGAGAAGCTGAACGCCGACGACGACTTTATTCGGCGATTACGCCACCATTTCAAATGCTAGAGTAAAACGATTTCGCAGGCTTTACGTGCACGTTTCGCACATTCGGCAACCTCAAATTCATCGAATTCTAAAACCGTCTCAGTTGCCCTTTAAGGCGAAAGCCTTTAATGGCTCATACTGTCGTCCGTTAGCAGAGAGTGTCACACCTTTGGCAGCGTGTTAACTCGGGAACTAAAGAGGATAGGAGAAAACGAACGGTTGCTTCAGATAGCGGAGGAAAAAATGAACCTAGAAGCCACGTTTGATGACTGTAGATTAATTAGTTTGGTTTATTGGGGTTTAACGTCAAAAAGCGACTCAGGCTATGAGGGACGCCGTAGTGAAGGGCTCCGGAAATTTCGACCACCTGGGGTTCTATAACGTGCACTGACACCGCACAGTACACGGTGTGGATTAATTAATTAACTGTAGGCAAAAATGACGAAACTGCGTCGAAATAGCGCGGACGTCGATGTAGCCACGGGAACGGCGTGACGTCACATCCACTGGAAGTCGTCACTGCATAGTGAAAATTGCCATAGAATGGTCGGGGAAAACGTCGGATTTGTGTCAAATTATATGGAAAAATGTGTAATTAAGCGTAATTAACACTTAAGATGCCCCAAAGATGTATAATTTGGGTATCGATACAGCCACGGGAACGGCGTGACGCCACATCCACCGGAAGTCGTCACGGCATAGTGTCCTCGGCTTTCGCCTCTCAACACTTTAGTTGCCAAAGTGCCCTCGCAATTTTTCTTTTTTTTGATAAAAGCCGTACATAGCCGCTATCACGGTCAATTTTGCGGCCGATAACGATTAGCTTTTGCACCTCCATTATTTGTTGCAGTCTCCTTCCTGGGCGAAAGGACGACACTGTTAGGCAGGCGAAAAACGGATGAGAAGCCTCTCACTTTTCGCGAGGTGCAGTGCGCTTAAATGCGTCCGGTCCTGAAGAACGAAGCTTTGGCGAGAAGGCGGGAGGAAGGGGGGGGGGGGGGGGGGGGGGGGGGGGGGGGCAGATAAGTGATGTCCACACACTCAGGGTCCCCATCACGAAGCTTGGGGCGGAGCGGCATCCAGTCCGGCCCGCTGCAGATCGCTCGCTGCGCCGCTGCTAGCAGTTCGACTAGGCCGAGGGGAATTCCCCAAGTGAGGAATTCCCCGAGATCAGCCGAGGGCACTGGTCCCGTATGCTATCTAGCGAGGGAATCATAACAACTAGCATCCCCCCGAGCCCATCCCCACGGCGCCACCTCATTACCGCGAAGAAATAAGAGTTCAGAAGGTTCCTCGGCACTTCGAAGAAATTTTCCTCTCGCTCCCAAGGGCTCGAACCTGCTACCAGTGCGACAGATCAGTGGAGACGGAATATATTCTGAGATGCATCCTCTCTCTCGAACAAGGGCGCTCGTCGGGTGACGACTACCACTCTTCTCGGCGCCCCATAGCGGTTTCTTGACGTCGTGACACTGGCAAATGAGAAACAAAAACGCGCCCTTGAGGCAAAACTAGAACATCAATGAAGATGTTACATCAAAAAGCAACCCGAAAGGTCACTCTTCGCAGTTACACAAGCCACCGCAGAGAACTTTTGCGCACCACGCAGGGAGGCTATGAGGCGGCCGTATCAAGTACATTAAGAAGAAAAAAAAGTCGACCTATAGAAGTCGATAAGGTATGCCGTTGCTTTTGCGACGTACAGTCGTCAGCACGCTTAACACGAACGCTCGATTGAGCGCCCTGCACAGATATTACAGCCCCTGAGCGCTTGGTGCTGAGTCCGAGACCATGCCGCACGGTGTGTCTGCAGCTGTTGGAGACAGCTCATGTCCTGTTTCCAGCCTAATATTGTCTCAGAGCCAGCGGTCGATCCCCAGCGCCGCTAAAGTCAGTGGAAGACATGCGCTCGAGCGTTCGTGTTAAGCGTGCTGACGGTGGTACTACAAGCACGATATCGTCACTTTAGCCTCTGTCGCTCATCGTTCGCGCCTTTTCACCACTTCTTTCTTCCCCTAACACTGCAAAGCTCGCCGGAACGAAATTTGCGTGAACCTCTCAAGCGCTTCCCAGCAACCGTACTCCCCTTCACAGAGGGAAGCCTGACAGTCACATGACTGTCAGAGGAGTCGGAACCAACGAGAGCTAGAGTCACTGGAAAAATTTCAGAGTACCGCATTTCTTTTCCCCGCGCCGCCGACGCGGTCATTGGCCCAACCGCACCACGTGGTCTTGGGATGCCATATACCTTCCAAACGCCGGTCGGGCCGACTAAGAAGAGCGCAGGTTCCCCGCGTTTCTCGTGTTGCAAATGTCGCTCCCGTGTTTGATACTGAAGAAATCATGCCTGGCTGCTGCGCCTTCGGATGCAGCAACCGAACCGAGTCCGGAAAGACCTTTTTCTCGATTCCGACCGGGAAAAATGACCGAGAGCGTCGTTCTGCGTGGTTGCACAGAATCGGCCGGGAGAACTTCAAGCCTTCAAAAAACACCCGCTTGTGCGAGGTAAGTGCACCTTGCTTGTGCTTTTTGGTGCTGTTTTAGAAGGTATGTAAGCGCAGTGCACGCGGTGTTAGCGATAGGATGCTAAGAAAATAGGAGTTCACAGCAAGACCGTCGCGCATGTCGCGCAGGGATCGTTCGCGGCTTGCCCCCTTGATGCGGGTACACGTGTACGCGCTTATTGCTCAACACACGCGGCTATTCCGTGCTTGTGGCACGCGAAGGCACATTTGTAGCCCGAGGATTCCGCGTCCTAACGTGCCCCAAGCACTTTCCGCGGCTCGAGTCATCCCACCCATATGGCACTTGTTTTTCGCGGACCATGACGATCGCAGTCAATAAAAGCATGGTCGGGCATGTCTTACGTTCACATAACGACCGCTTTCTGTTCAGTTGTGTTGGGACTGGTAAAAAAATAGAAATGGGTCAAATGTTAGCAATCCTTGAAGCTGTGTTTGCGGCGACATGCGTGTTTACATCCCAAATGAGCTATTTTAAGTGTCACTGCGTAAACTTAGAAACCTTTGTAACGTATTCTTTTTCTTCGCCTCTTTATTTGGGTGTTTCAGCTTATTATTATAGCTATCTTCCATGTTTTTCTTCTTCCACATATTTGAAACAGGGCTTCACTCGGAAAACCCCTGGGAGCCTCCTTGGGCAGCCCAGCATTCGGGTGGCCAGCATCACTCTTCTAACTGTACAACAAACATTTGCAGGACCACTTTTGTGCTGAAGACTTCGAGAAGCCTAGAGTGGATGGGAAGAAGAAGCTAATGTCAAGTAGTTTCGTCCTGCTTGAACGAGACGGCGGTCCCATGGCGGTCCACGATGCTCACTGCCCAAAAGCGTGGCGAAAAGCGTGGAGTGGAGTGGCGAAATGTTTCCTTCGTAGCTTGCTCCGCGGAAGGGGAAAGAAGGCGTGCACAAGCTCCCGATAGCAGCGCTAAGATGCTTCTCACAATCCTAGCACACTTCCTGCAGTAAACGCAACCGCGGAGCAAAACAACCGGCGGCTGCCTTACTTCGCACAAAATAACAATATTTTTTTCTCTTCTGAGTAACCATTCTCTCCGAGCACGAAGTATTTGCGCTTCAGTGAACACTCAACCCGATATGTCACCGAATATCAAGCTCTTCCAACACGGCGACCTTCCTGCGACGCAGTTGGCTTGGAAGGTAAATGGAAGTGGCCGCTCAGTGTTGCCAGTCAAATTCCGACCTTTGCGGTACTCTGAAATTTTTTCCAGTGACTCTAACGAGAGCCGCCGCGGTGGCTCAGCGGGTACGGCGTTCGGCAGTTGACCAGGAAGACGCGGGTTCGATCCCGGCCGCGGCGGGTCGCATTTCCACGGAGGCGAAATGCTACAGGCCCGTGCACTGTGCGATGTCAGTGCACGTTAAACAACCCCAGGTGATCGAAATCATCCGGAGCTCTCCACTACGGCGTCCCTCATAGCGTCAGTCGCTTCGGGACGTTAAACCCCCCCATAAAACAAAGACACAACGAGGTATTCACGAACATCGCATTGGCCGTCATACTGCTGTATGTGAAGCACAGCAAAAGGCGAATCGTACGACTAATTTGGCCATCCCCACCCTCTCCGGTCTGCACCACTGAAGCTGCGCGCTGTACAAGTAAATGGCGACCGTGACACCACAAAATTAGTACCCCCCCCCCCCCTCCCCTACAGGATAAGAGTGTTTTGCCCTTGACAAACAGCAATTATGCCGCCCACAAAGCCCACCGTGTCCCCACTACCGCGAATCTATATCTTACATTATGCCTAGCTTCCTTCAAGGTGACGGAATAAGCGCGCTGCACTAGGAAGTGTACAACCAACTAGCCCCTATTGCTGCCTTCCTTCATCCCCCTCCACATTTTTTGGGTAGCCCTGGGTAAACTGCTGCCTCTCTCTCTCTCTTACAATATACCCTTGGCGCGGAAGCTCTCGCCACGTCACTCTGCAATTCGAACACGAAAAGTGGTCTACAATCTGTCTTAACAATTATGCGCACTTCGAACTGCGGGGGGAGCATTTTCGACACGCTTGATGATACGGGACCCAGTGCGCCCGTTCGAACAAACCGAAACTTCGAATTAAGCGAGTTCGAATCAACCGAGACTCCAATGTTCCACTATACCGCCACCAACACTTTCGACTGTCGACAACCGCGAGTTCGCCGCAGTCGTGGGAGCTTAGCGCGACGGGAGAGATACCCACCCCCGCCCGTCGATTTGTGGGCCACAATGCAACGAAGGCACCGAAAGACAGCAGAAAAAAAAAAAGAAAACGAAAAGGGAAGGACAGGACCGCTCGCGATCCCTTTGTTTCTCGCTCTCTCGCGTCCTCCTCGCCAGAGTCTCGTCCGACGAAGCGGCGCGCGAAAGTCGGCGAGCGAGCCAGCTCGCGCGGCGCACGCAGATAGCGAACACCACACGGCCGAGCAGGAACGGCGGACGAAACAAAAAAAAAAAAACAAAAACGCCTCAACGGCGGCAGTGGAGCAAGCGCCTCTGTTCTCTCTGCTCCTCCTGCTTTCTTTCCTTCATTGCCATTCTCTTTTTCTTCTCTTCCACGGCAAAGCCAAGCCGCCGCGCGCGTCCTCCTCACTCTCCTTCTTTCTCTCTCGGTACCCGTAGCATCAGCTGAAGCCCTCCCCCCCCCCCCCCCGCACCCCCCCCCTCCATCGCGGTCGACACACGGCAGCGGCCCGCTCCCGTGCATACCGGTTCGACTTGTCTGGCGAGGCGAGCGGTTTCGACCGTTCCCTGCCGCCGATGAATGCGAGCAAACGGCACTCTTTTTTTTTTCTTTTTTTTTTCCTTTCTCTTCGAAACGGGAAATAATCAGGGCCCTGATTGCCAGAACTGGGACGGTGGAGACTTACGGACGGCGACGCCTCTCTCTTCGCGCAGTTTTCTTCGCTCGCTGCCCCCCCCCCCCCCCCCCCCCTGCCTGCATGTCTGGCAGCCCCTTATTCTTCCTCATCCTCTCGCCACCCCCCCTCACCCCTTCTCCAGGTCCGAGGAGCAGTTTTCTTCTCCACCAGCAAGAAGCAGCAGCAGCAGCAACCCCAACACCAGCTTCACCGGTTCTCCGCAGTTGTTGCTGTTTACCGCAACTGACGCTGCTCGCTGCCTCGCCGTTGCTTCGCGCGCCAGAAAGGGGAACAGAACAGGAGACATAGCCAGCGCTAGTCTCCATCAGCGGAGCCGCGGCGCGCGCTCATGTTCCGCGTGCGCGCAACGTCAGAATCGCGTGCCGCGAAGCCGAACACCGCTTCGCTCTCCCGGGAAAGGATAGCACTGCATCAGACAAAAGTGCAGTCCCGAGAGAGAGAGAGAAAAAAAAACTTTATTATGGCAAGTGTGTTGACCCCCCTTGGGTACCTGGACCACCACACGGTCCCACTCTACCTCGGAACGTTCATGTGCAATTGATGCGTATCGCTAGTGTGTTCGGGTAGCCGATAAAAGCTCAAATATGCGCGTGTGTCTGCGAGCGGGGGAATGGATTGCACAAAACAGGAAGGGGGGAGGGGGGGGGGGGGGGTAAATGCTAACTAATCGCTTGATATTCCGCAACTTTACTCCAACGTAGTCCCTTTTCGCCTACACTGATCAGTCGGTGCTCAGCGACTACAAGGGGGTATTTATTTATTTATTTATTTATTTATTTACAGATACCTTACGGGCCTCCAATGAGGCATTGTGTAAGGGGGGAGCAATAAATATGTACAACAGTAGCTAGAAAAAACCAAAAATGCGTAGGAACAAACACTGTTATGTTCTAAAAGCTGATTACAAATTATTACGACTGTACAAAATACATGCAGAAAAATATTGGATCAAAAAAATTAAAATATAAATAAGACATAATAGAAACGGCAAAAAAGAACATGAGCAAATACACAGAAAGGCAAATGGACTGATAAACAGGGTGTGACAATAAAAAAAAAAAAGGCATAACTAGGGCAAAGTAGAAAACGCGCTAGGTGTTATCGATATAATGTTTGACCAGATGATTATGAAACGTGCCGTTGTTGTGCTGCGATGCAATGCAGTTTGGAAGATCATTAAACCCCCCCCCCCCCCCCAATTCCATGGGAGGGTGGGGGGGAGCCAGAAGTTTCAGAAAGTCACACCATGCTGAACCCCATTGTTATTTTTTTTTTTTTGTACGAAAGTCTAAAAAATAGACGGTTAACATGGGAACATGCATGGTTCATGTGGGAACACCTCCTCTCAGAGATTGAAGGAAAGAAGTGCGACAGAACGAAACAAAGCGAAATGGCTGCAAAACGCGGCCTCGTACGCTGCCCGAGCCGGTACACAAGCGGAACTGGACTGCCGCCACGCACCGAACGACACAGTGGCAGCCGGTCAGCGGGGCACGCGGACACGGAGGGG